>NC_061511.1:188709902-188764684 GCF_022539505.1 Lolium rigidum | reverse complement strand
GGTTAGGCCCATAGGCGACGAAAAATACCCCTTAGCGGACGATTTTGAGACGTTGTCTATCAGAACTTTTCTTGTAGTGTTTATGCATCTTATTTTGCTTAGATCGCGACGGTAACATTATAAGATGATCCCTCACATTAATATCAAGATAATAAAGTGTTCTCCCCTCTTATGCACCGTTGCTATAGTTCGTCGTTTTGAAGCATCTCGTGATGATCGGATGTGATAGATTCTACGTTCACATGCAACGGGTGTAAGCCATGTTTGCACACGCGGAATACTTGGGTTTGCTTGACGAGCCTAGCATGTACAGACATGGCCTCGGGACAACGGAAACCGAAAGGTTGAACACGAGTCATATAGATGATATGATCAACATGTTGATGTTCACCATTGAAGCTACATCATCTCACGTGATGATCGGTTTTGGTGTAGTGGATTTGGATCATGTACCACTTAACAACTATGAGGGATGTTGTATTAAGTGGGAGTTCATTAGTAATTAGATTAAAACATGAACTAATTATCATGAACATAGTCTGAGTAGTATTTTAAATTAATTTTGTAGTATTGGCATCCGTTTTCTACCATGCGCTAGTCTTGTAATTGAGATAGAAATACTGTTAAGTCTGACAAGAAACTTTACGGACTGGTACCGTATTGTTAAAGAATCAAGAAATAATTAAGTCCTATTGCAAACTTTTAGTAAACCTCACATTGTTGATTCAAAGAGCTATGGTTTCAATTAGTACCTAAAGTCATCTTGTCTCCGTGAAACTTGAAGTTCAAATCTGTTTGAAAAGTAAGGAGTAAGCAAGGTATGAGATATATGTGATATCTAAGACCTTATTGCAAGGTGATAGAATATAATTTGGTGAGACTACATAAACTCATAAGTTTTATGGGAATGTACGAAGGTTGAAGACGCAAGGTGTCCCAATCCTCCAACTAAGTTGGGCACTAACGATATTCGCATATCCATGAAGTGATCGTCCTTAGTATGCACCGTTGCTAAGACTCGTCATTTCGAATCATCTCGTGATGATCGAGTGTTATAGATTCTACGTGTGCATACAACGGGTGCAAGCCAGAGTTGCACATACGAAAACTGAGGTTAAACTTTACGAGCCTAGCATATACAGACATGGTCTCGGAAAGTCGTCATGATATGATGGATAAAATTATGAGTGAAATTGTTCATCATATTAAAAAATTACTAATAGTGAAATCTGGAACACTTATCATATGATGATCAACTTCAAAGAAAGAACCTCAAGGTTATTGGTATTTGACCAACAAATCTAGAAGTTATTGATGTTGAAGTGTTTTTCTGAGAATGAGGAAAGCTAAAAGAGAAACTACAAAAGATATTTTGGCAGAAAGAAAGAAAATACTAGGAAGTCTAGCTTAGGTGTATATAAATGATATACATGTTATGGATGTATTCCTTGTTTGGTCACATAATGAAATTCTTGGGTATTTGTACCAGATTGGTTGGTATGAGATGTCATACAATATAACACAATACAAGAATATGATGGCCTAAGTGACTAATAAGGAATATGGTAATAATGCACGTCTGGAACATAATAAAGTGTTATTATGCTTGTCGTTGGAATTCTACCTAGCCCTTAGAATTTATAATAAAGAACTAAATAATTGTTATTTTGCTCTGGTCAAATGAAAACAATGAGTTGTTCAAATTATGACATTACTCCATGTACTATGGATAAGTTATTATAAATCTTAATGGTGAAACACACATACATAACATTGACGCTAAAATCCCATAAGGCAATTGATTTGAATTCCACTTATTTGTGGAACCGCTATTTAGGTCATGTTAGAGAAGAACGCATGAAGGAACTCCATGCAAATAGATTTTTGGAGTCATTTGATTTTTGAATCGTTTGGTGCTTGCAAATCTTTTCTAAAAAGAGAATGACTAAAATACCGTTCATAGGCCAAGAGTTGAACGGGCAACTAACTTAGTGGAAACATACATGATGAAGTATGTGGTTCACTGGGCATAGTTGTGTGCGGGAGATTCTTCTACTTCATGAAAACTTCCAACAATGAATTGAGTATATAAATGTGGATATATTCGATAAGGAAGATGCTTGAAACATTTGAATGGATTCATAAAATTCAGCATGAAGTGGAAATCATCGTAATACAAAAGTTAAATATCTATGATTGGATCATGGTGGAAATATTTGAATTACAAGTTTTAGCGAACATCTAAGAGAGTTATGAAATTGTTCTACAACTCACGTTTCTTGGAGTATCATAGTGATGATGGAGTATCCGAGAGATGTATCCAAACCTTGTTGGATCAATGATGAGATAAAATATTGATGCCATTATATTTTTGTGGATTATGCTTTAGTGACTACCGCTTTTACACTGAATAGAGCATCATCATGATCCATTGAAATGACACCATACGAGTTATGGCATGGGTATAAACCCTAATAGTCCTTTCTTAAATTTTGGTATTAGTAAATAAGTTTACAACCAAAACTGGATGAATGTCTTTGTTGTTATCCCAGAATTTGGAATTCTTCCCACTATGAAGTAAAAGACAAAAGTGTTTGTTAATGTTACTTGCTTATTACCAAGAAATTGTTTTCTAGCGAAGTATTTGAGTGGGAGAACAATAGAACTTGATAAGGTTTATGAACCTGAGCATAATGATCAGAGTAGCGCAGCATCGGAATTGGTTCCGGAAGCGGCCACGACGATCATGGCTCCCATGACTACAAAGTGTTTTAGCCATGGAGATCGAAGTACATATTGAACCTTGTAGGTATGGTTTACTTTGTGATCAAATAAATGATTTGTGGACAAAGGATTGATTTTGAACAATGACAAACCAACTACAAACAAAGAAGTTATGATGGGTCCTGACTCTGTTAAAATGGCTATACGCCATGAAATCCATGATAGATGAATACTTTTTGAAAGTAAATGGATCTATAAAATTGATGGACTTGGATGGAATATCCTTGAAGAAGCTCGACTTGTCGAAAAGTTGTTTACGACAAAGTTCAAAGAGTTGACTACGATAAGATTAGATCTTCCGTAGCGATGCTTATAGTCTATGTGGATTATTCTAGTAATCACTACATATTTATTTTATGAAGATATGCCAGTGGGATGGCAAAATACATTACTTAAACCGAAGTATGTATTAAAGGTGTATACAAGATACAACCAAGAGTTTTGCTAGTCCGTGGAATACTAGATAGGTATACAAACTTCAATTGAATGAAGTGAGTATCGCGGAGTTGGAATCTTCACCGGATGAAATAGTCAAAGAGTTTTTGATTTCATCAGAAACGATGAAGATGCTTGCATTTGTAAGAAATTAAGTGGGAGCGCTGAGACATATTTATAATACGTTATGTAGATGACATATAGTTAGTTATAAATGATGTAATTATATACTTGATTATAAAAGGTTTCATTGAGAATTAACTTCAATGAAAGGACATGGACTGAAACATATTTAGTGTCAAGATCTATTAAGATAGATTGAAACACATAATAAGTTTAAGTCAAAGTACATAGAATGGATATTGAAGTAGGTCAATATAGAAATATTAAGAAAATGTTCTTATCATGTGAAGGTTTAACAAGACTTGAGTGTATCTGACACTCAATGAGTAAAAACACATGAGTGACTTTAGATCACGATTAATATGTACACAATCAGATATCCTATGCTCTAAAGTGTTATGAGCATGTACCAGAATGATTCATGTGATGATCATTGGACGACAATAAGAATATCCTTGGATACTTTAGAAGAACCAAGGATATATATAGTTTTGTATGGGGTAATGACAAACAAATCGCTGTAAAGTGTTGCACCGATATTAGTTTGATCACATATAAAAATAAATTTCAATCCCAAATTAGGCTAAGTGTTGTTTAAAAGGTAGCACAATGAGCTAGAAGTTGTCTATGCTAGATTTAGATGAGTTCTAAATGGTGTGACGGATTCAACAAACGAAGGCAGAGTATGTCATTGTTTGGACAATGACTGAGGATGTTAAGTCAAGAAGTTCTTTGAGAACTTGGTGTAGTTCCGATAGTGTCCGAACTTTGAAGCTATATTGTGTGTGACAATATTAGTGACATATTTCAGACCGCGGAATTAAGGTTCCACCAGAAGACCAAACATATTTAATGCCAACTCATTTGGAAAATGAGTGATGCGTTAAGACGTAAATGAATTGCAAAATACATACGTTTCTGAGCATGTCAGATCCGTTGACTAAAACCTCTCCCGTGAGCAGAACATGATAAAGCACTGGAAGGCCAAGGTGTTATATCTTTACAAATATAAACTAGATTATTGACTCTAGTGCAAGTGGGAGACTGTTGGAGATATGCCCAAGAGGCAATAATAAAGTGGTTATTATATATCTTCATGTTTATGATAAATGTTTACATACCATGCTATAATTGTATTAACCGAAACATTGATACATGTGTGTTATGTGAACAATAAGGAGTCCCTAGTAAGCCTCTTGTATAACTAGCTTGTTGATTAATAGATGATCATCGTTTCGTGATCATGAATATTGGATGTTATTAATAACAAGGTTATGTCATTGATGAATGATGTAATGGACACACCCAATTAAGCGTAGCATAAGATCACGTCATTAAGTTTATTTGCTACAAGCTTTCGATACATAGTTACCTAGTCCTTTCGACCATGAGATCATGTAAATCACTTATACCGGAAAGGTACTTTGATTACATCAAACGCCACTTTGCGTAAATGGGTGGTTATAAAGGTGGGATTAAGTATCCGGAAAGTATGAGTTGAGGCATATGGATCAACGGTGGGATTTGTCCATCCCGATGACGAGATAGATATACTCCGGGCCCTCTCGGTGGAATGTCGTCTAATTAGCTTGCAAGCATATGAATGGTTCATGAGAGACCACATACCACGGTACGAGTAAAGAGTACTTGTCGGAGACGAGGTTGAACAAGGTATAGAGATACCGATGATCAAACCTCAGACAAGTAAAATATCGCGTGACAAAGGGAATCGGTATCGTATGTAAATGGTTCAATCGATCACTAAAGTCATCGTTGAATATGTGGGATCCATTATGGATCTCCAGGTCCCGCTATTGGTTATTGGTCGGAGAGAAGTCTCAACCATGTCTGCATAGTTCACGAACCGTAGGGTGACACACTTAAGGTTTGATGTCGTCTAAGTAGATATGGAATATGGAATGGAGTTCGAAGTTTTGTTCGGAGTCTCGGATGGGATCCAAGACATCACGAGGAGGTCCGGAATGGTCCGAAGAATAATATTCGTATATAGGAAGTCATATTCCAAGTTTGGAAATGATCCGGTGCATTTATGGAAGGTTCTAGAAGGTTCTAGAAAAGTCCGGAAGAAATCACCATGGAAAGTGGAGTCCCGAAGGGACTCCACCTTGCATGGCCAGCCAACCCTAAAGGGGAGGAGTCCCAGGTGGACTCCCCAAGGGTGGCCGGCCAACCCCCCCAAGGAAGGGGTGGGAGTCCCACCTTGAGTGGGATTCCCCCCTTGGGTAGGTTTTGTCCCTATGGAAGGTTTTGGTTTCGGGTCTTATTCGAAGACTTGGATACCAACACTTGGGGATTTCCACCTATATAATGAGGAGGAGAGGGAGGGGGCTGACTACTCTTGGCCGCACCACCAAAGGGTGCCCATGGCCGGCGCCCTAGCCACCCCCTCTCCCCAAACCCTAGCGCCCCTCCTCCACATACTACTCCCGCAGCGCATAGGCGAAGCCCTGCCGGAGTTCTCCACCACCACCGCCACCACGCCGTCGTGCTGCCGGGATTCCGAGGAGGATCTACTACTTTCGCTGCCCGCTGGAACGGGGAGAAGGACGTCTTCATCAACACCGAACGTGTGACCGAGTACGGAGGTGCTGCCCGATTGTGGCACCGTCAAGATCTTCTACGCGCTTTTGAAAGCGGCAAGTGATCATCTTCTGCAACAACGAGATCTAATCTCGTAGGCTTTGGAAATCTTCAAGGGTTAGTCTCGTTCATCCCCTCGTTGCTACCATCTTCTAGATTGCATCTTGGCTTGAATTGCGTTCTCGCGGTAGGAATTTTTTGTTTTCTATGCTACGAATCCCATCAGTGACATCGGCATCTATCGTCACCAGTGCGGAAAACACGTCCGCCACTTGTAAGCCTTTTTCCGGTAGTGCATGGCCAGATCAATGAGGCCCGTCATTAAGCAGACCATCGTCTTTGCACGAGAAGAACAAAATGACCACCTCCTTTATTAGGCTGATCGGCAACCCCCAACGCCACCACCCGTCAGCTCCCAACAGCAGAACGTCGATCTCATTGGACACTGCCACCACCACCCACACCACACGGAGATTAGAGGCTGAACTATACCGAGTCCCCTTCCCCCCGAAACAGGCATCGTGCCGTCCTTGCGGCCATAGCTATCACAAAGGTCATCGAAAAAGTCTGGGTCTTCCACCCGGCGTCTATCTTCGCCCGACGAGCCGCTTCGTCCAAAGTCTTTTTTTGCTTCCTGAAATAGAGAAGGTGTAATAAAAAAATAAGACAAAATAGAATAATTTGTAGCCCACGCCCACCGCGCCAGGAACTGGTGTCACTACGAGTGTGGCATTTTAGAGGCCGAGCTACATGTAGCTCTTTATTTTCAAAGTCTCAAAATTAGTATTTTAAAGTTTTCAAAAAAAATTGAAAAAATTCCTAGAGGTAGCCAATGATGTATGCTACAATGGTGCAAAATCTTAATGAAAACTGAATTGTATTCTAGGCTACACAAAAATGATAAATCCTGATAAATTTTATACAGATTTTATCAATTTTGTGTAGCTTAGAATAGTTTGTATTGAGATTTTACACCATTATATTATACATCATTAGCTATCTCAAAAATTTTAATTCAGATTTTTTAATTTAGAAATACAAATTTTGAGTATTTACAAATAAAGGGCTACCGTGTAGCTCGGCTAAATTTTCCGTGTCACTACTCACTATCATAGAAAGCAACGCATCAAACTTAAACAGAACTTGGGTCACCCGGTGCGGGTTCTCGATACCCAAGGCCCAAAAGTCTCGGCAGAACTCCGAAGCGAACAGATTCGAAACAACTCGCCATCATTCAACTCGCCTCGTCCACTGTCCTTTCCAGCGATGGTACTGATCACGCCGCATCTCGGCTCGGGGGAGACTTGAACGTTACAACTGTTGCTCTCTCGCTATATATGCCAGCTTCCTCACACTCCGTCCCAATTCACAGCTCAAGTCTCACACCTTCTATACAGAGAGCCGGGAGCAGTCGCTTTGCTGTCACCGCCGCCTCCTCCTCCTTCCTCCTCTCCCCGCCACCATTTTACTCGCATTGCTTCGTGGCCGTTGCCTCCATTGGCTGTTTTCCAATCCAGCCTCCCTTCCAAAGTGCCAAGCACACCACTGCACCACTCGCCCCCACCCACCAGCGCAGCCTTTGTCAGGATGGCTAGCCCGCAGTGCTGCGCGAACCCGCCAACGCCCAGCCCCGACGTCGGGGAGGGCAAGGTCGTCGAAAGCTTCGGCGGGCTCAGGTCGTACCTCGCCGGCGCCCAAGAGTCCAAGCTCGCCGTTGTCCTTATCTCCGATATCTACGGTTCCACCCCTCGCTCAGAGCCCCTTTTCTGTTCATATAAAATTTCCTTCGCTGGGTATAATAACGGTTAATTAAAGGCACTTCCCGTCTTTTGTTTCCAGGGTTTGAAGCGCCGAATCTGAGGTATACATGTTTGTGCTATTAACATTCCTTTCAAGTTTTAACAATGCTAGCTGAATGCCCGTGCGTCTCAACGCTTTTCAAAAATTACCAATGAGTTGCTACGGCCTAACAAATTTAGACCAAAATACGCGCATAAAAATTTGACCACTTAAAGTTGCACAAATTGCGCTATAAAAATAAACCAAACATATGACCATCACCTTTGATCCACTCTACTTGACATGGAACAGAGAGACATCACTTAGATTCCAGCTAGAGCCATCGATACCGATGGAGTATCTGTCTACTTCATAGAGATATTTTTGGTTAGGTACCAAATAGGTCAGTCTCTTTCGTCAGTAAGAGCAATGTTGTTCACACAATTTTGGGGATCGACTTAGTGGAATATCCTTATGTTGGCCTATGTACGCTCTTTGAAATGTTTGTTTAGACAGAGAACACCTCATGGGCTTGAAGTTTCAAGTGCTTAGTTGATCACAACAACTAAATAGCAGCTATGAATGAGTTCTGACATAATTACTTATCTTTCTGACATAATTACCTATCTCATGAAGGAATATAGCCGATAAAGTTGCCTCGTCTGGATACTTTGTTGTGGTGCCAGATTTCTTCCATGGGAATGCATACGTACCTGGAGATGATGTACACGTGTGGATAAAAGAGCATACTACGGTTTGTCATCTTCTGATTCCTTCTAAGTTCTGACCTTGTTCCTTTTGTTATTGCTCAAGACACAGCTTAGGTTTAAGGACTATGTTTTTATATCTTCACAATGTCTCTAGAATGACAATGCTCGCCCTAGTATTTTCATTCAGATTGTGTGTTATCTAGAGTAACCAGGGGTGAGAAAGTGGTGATAAACCAAGTAGATACAAACCTAACAACATGTTGATAGTAGCAGGACACAACTTTGTAAGAACATGTAGGATAATTTTTTTTTTGAAATTTAACATGAAGGATATTGCCACTTAATTTTTTTTGTTCTTCCTATCTTCCACCAGAGTAATAAAGCTCTGTTGGGTCAGAAGGATAGAGTGTAGATACCCCACTTAGTTGATCAAGGTTCGGGTCTCCTCGCCTCCTAAGAAAGAAATCGGGATAGACTCCCGCCCCCCTCTGGCCCAACCATTTTTTCCGCTAAAGTGCTGAGTGATATTTCTGTTGATACTTCGTGCTGAAAGATTGTGACATGGATAGTTCTTTAGTCTATCTGATGATAGTGAACTAATAAATTGTTCCTTTATACAGGACAAAGGATTTGAAGAGGCAAAGCCAGTTATTGATGTTCTAAAGGAACAAGGAGTGTCCGTTGTTGGTGCTGCAGGTTATTGCTGGGGTGGTAAGCACTGTTGTGTGTTTTTCACACCTCAACCTGAATTCCAAGGTTTAGCCTGCTAAGCATTGTGCTTCTTCTCTCCACATATCAGCAAAGGTAGTTGCAGAGTTAGCGAAAGCTAATGAGATCCAAGCAGCTGTTATGTTGCACCCCTCTTTTATTACTGATGATGATATCAAAGGTAAATCTCTTCCTTGGGAATTCTGGCGACACACTTAACATTCCATTTGCAAGGCATCAAATTCTTACACTACGCATATTATATACTTCAGAGGTGAAATGCCCCATCGCTATACTTGGAGCTGAAACTGACGTAACGGCGCCACCAGAACAGGTCAAGCAGTTCGAACAGGTTCTATCGTCATCTAACACAGGGGTATGTTCTCCTTCCAATCAACCCCATCTTCAGCTCGATAATGATGTACAGTACTCAAGGTATAGAATATGTGATATTACTAAGGTTAAACTAAGTTGTCAAATTTGAAAGCCCTAGTGTCAAACAATATATCTCATAAGAGTACCGTTTGATTGTTCTCGCATCACGTGTTTCTACTTTATTCACAAATTATGTAATCATCCTTTGGACATTAGTGATCATTTGTAATTAAGAGCATCCAACCTTTACCCCTGGAAGTTCCCCTGAACTTAACATTTCAGATATGTAAGCAAGTATTGTTACCCATCTAAACATCTTGTTTTCTCTAAGAAGGAACTTGGAAGGTATTATTATATTAAAATAATTTACCAGAAAGTGTCAACATTATAATGATGTAAATGGAAAAGATGTAACATATTGGGAAAAAAATCAGAAAGTGCAGTAGACTGTCGATAAATGGAGACACATTATCGGTAAAAGATCGTCTAGAATAGAGCTCAAAATATTTCATCCTAATTACATTTTGGGTCTGCAGATTGGTTACTTTGTCAAGATTTTCCCTGGGGTTTCTCATGGATGGACTGTCAGATACGACAACAACGACGCGGCAGCTGTGAAGAGCGCTGAGGAAGCCCTGGCGGACATGACTGATTGGTTTAACAAAAACCTAAGTGAAACTGGAGTGGCAGCCCTCCTTCCTTAATAAGCCATTGCCACTCCTCAGTCTTCACTAGTCATTATGCAAGCATCCTGGGTTCATGGTGTGTTAATAGCTGTAGGGCCTGCATCTTTGTCAGATGTGCTGGTATTGGTATCTATGTGATTTGTTCGTTTAGGTGCCTGTTTGTGCTGAACACTGAATTATTGCACTCGAATAAAATTTGGCATTTGCAGTTAATTTTGAGAGCTGAAGCACCTGTTTCTAAAATGCTCCTGTGTTCTTCCTTTTTTCATGATTAGCGTGGTTGGCTTGAAGCGTGCACGAATCGTCAGCAGATATTTTTTCTCTTTCCTTTTGAAAGCAATAACCAAGTCTTGTAAGACTACGTAATTTGTGGCTATTTTAATAGAAAACACCATTTTTTTCTACTGAAAACTACCACTATTCGGGGAACTTGTCTTAGATTTCGCAAAATCTCGGTTGATCCTGACATACTCGTAGTCCAAACCTCTCATGTACTGCATTTGGTAAATATTTCAGGATTTTTGAGGATATTTACGTATGCATTTATCTAGGCACATTTTAGACTACGTTGTGTGGTTTTAAATTCCCCTCATCCAGTTTCACAGATGATGGCTTGAAATGATCATGGTGCACACTAAAAGGGCTAGTTACAACCAACCAAGACTGGAAATGTTACAAGAGCCTAGCCTGGCCCGACCCTTCTTGCAGAGGACCAAAAATACGGAAACTAAGACATTGATCACCGGAGGAATGATCCTTTCATTGACTATACGCTGATAAGTAGGATGAGACTCTCCAGCGAATTACCACTACATATGATACCCCATTTAGTCCGCCTCTCCAATGAATTACCGCTACGGAGAAGATTCGAACCCGGATCGGATGGCTACGCATTGGCGAGCCTTACCACTAAGCTAGCACTCCGTTCTCAATGCAAAAACTGAATGCAGCGAGTGATTAACCCTCATCTTCCTCATGGGTGTCCATCAGAGCGGGACAGGTAGTGGCACAATGTTTGGCCAGGCCGAGCAGATAAATTGGCAGGATCTGCCCGGGAGGGGCGTTGCCTGGGCGGATTGCTGCCTACTGCGTGGCCGCCGGCAGGAGCGAGGCGTGGCGGCAGCTGGCCGGGGCGTGGCTGCAGCCGGCGAGAGAGAGGGCGCGGGCGACCGGCTGGGCGGGGCGCTGCCTACTGCTTGGCGGCCGGGGCGGGCGTGGCTGTGGCCGGGGTGGGCGTGTCTGCGGTCAGCCGGGGCGGGGCGGCGGCCAGCGAGAGAGGAGACGCGACCGGCCGGCGAGAGAGGAGGTGGTCGGAAGATCCTCAGCACGATGGAATTCGGGGAAAGTGAGACCGAGGGCGACGCGGAGGGCGCAGCGGAGGGCGCCGCAGGGGCGACGGCGGAGGGCGGCGCTGCCCGACCTCCGGAACCCCTTGCCCGTCGTGCGCGCCACCACAGCACCGACGTCCTCTACTCCCGCCCGTCTCTCCCTGGCGGCGGCGTGAAGGGGCGCTTCTGGCAGCCGCTGTTGGAGGTTGAGGACGACGAGGCCGTCAGCGAGCGGAGTGCGGACGAGTCTTCTCCGCCTCCTTCCATCCGGCGGGCGGCGACGCTGGGTGAGTTCCTGGACGCGGCCAACGAGCTTGGGGGCTCGCTGCGTTCCAGTGGCCGGCGAACTGCGTTCGCGCCGGGAGGGCGCGGATCCAGATTCCGTCGAGATGTCCGCCCGGGGTGGCCTGCGGCGGTGCCGGGGCGGCGCGGCCGTCCGCGTGCCGGGGCGTTGCGCCCGGATCCGGCGACGCCTCGCCAGGTGCCGGCGGTCGTGGCGGCGCCGCCTGGCGGCGACCTCGAGGCGTGGCCGCCCTTGGGGCAGGGAGCCCTGGCGGAGACGACGTCCCTACCGCTGTGGGCCGTTCCTGAGTTGGACCTGGGCCGGCGGCCTGCGGAGCCCATGGAGGCCCAGCCGGCTAGGGTTCCCCTGCTGGACCCTGCCCCGCCGTCGCAACCGGCCTTGGGCTCGGAGGCCCGAGCGGGCCGAGAGCCCACCATCGCAGCCCACCCGGTGGTGGTGGGTGCCGAAGGGGTTTTCTTCGCTTGCGCTAGGGTTTCCCGCATCGCGAGCGGACGTGCGGCGGCACGAGAAATCGGCCCGAGCCATTGCTCTTGCTCAACCCCCACCCCCTCTCCTCCTCTCCTTTGCGGCGGCGTTGATGAGTGGACGCGGGGGAGCGCCGGCGGGCCAAGGCCACGGGCACGGAGGGCGCAACGGCAACGGCAAGCGGTCGGCCGTCGAGGATGCGCGGGCGGAGGCCAACGCCCGGTCCACCCTCCTCAACAGGGACCGCCCTCGCCGGCAAGGGAGCTCGAGCGCGGCGGAGGTGGACAGCGACGGCACCAAAAGCCACGGTGGTGGCTCGACCGTGAGAAAAAGCGGGAGGCCCGGCGCGCGCGCGGCGCGGCGCAGCGGCCGGAGAACTCGGAGGTGGACCGCGGTAGGGGCCGTGGATCCACGCGCGCGCGGCGGGAAACCGCCGGCGCCTCCGGCCGGGAGGCGGCGAGGGAGCTGCGGACCCGCCCGTTCCTCGCGGGGCGGCGCGGGGGCTCCGGCCCGGCGCAGGTGGAGTGTTTCAGGTGTGGGCGGCCCGGTCACTTCCGGGCCGGCCGCACGGCAGAGCCCATCTGCGTCATCTGCGGCAAGGAGGGCCACCACTCCGTCGCCTGTCCTTCCAAGGGCAAGGAACCGGAGCTCTCCATGATGGGCCATGCCATCTCCGGAGAGGGGTTCTTCTACGTCGACTTTGAGGAGGACGACGACGAGGAGGATGACTCTGTCCAACTCGGCCATCATCACCTTCCCGGGGGTGGCTCGACGGCCGGCTGGTTTGGAGCAAGAAGCTGCGTCATCTGGTCGAGGGCGACTGGGATTGGCAAGTCCGCGCCTTGGGGGAGCGCGAGTTCGCGGTGGTGTTCCCGTCGAGGGACACACTCACCTTCAGCGCCCGGAGCGGCAAGCTGTTCCTCACCCTCTGCGGCACGGTGGTGGACATCAAGCTTGCCGATGCGGACCCGGCGCCGGCGGAGAAGCTCCAGGAGGTCTGGGTGCGCGTCTCCGGGCTGCCAGGTGCATGCGCCGCACCAGGAGGCTCTTGGTGGGCATGCGCATGTTGGGCCGGCCTCTCGAGGTGGATCACAGCACCCTCAAGGCTAGGGGTCCGGTGAGACTGCGCGTGGCGTGCCGCAACCCCTCCAAGCTGAACGGGGCGGTGCAGTTCTTCCACAAAAGCCTCGGCTACAATGTGGGCATCCGCGTCGAGGAGCCTCGGGGGGTGTCCTCGGCGCCGCGGCCGCCTTCTCCTCCACATCAGGACGATGATATGGATGACGATGACGTCGACGCCAACTCCCCTCGGAGGACGAGTGGAGGGCCACCGGGAGACAAGGACGGGGCCAAGGCGGCGGAGCGCAGCGAAGTCGCTGCCGGCTACCACGCGGGGCGGGGAGCTCGCGAGGAGGTGGCCGGTGAGCCGGCGGAGCTCGTGGAGGTCATCACGGCCGGGGGGTGCCGGTGAGCCGCCGGCTCTCCGTGGCCGGGTGGAGTTGCGGATTGATCGGTATGGGTCCAATCCGAGCAAGTCCGCACCCCGGCCGGTTCCTTTGGTGGTTTTGGAGCGATCCGGGGCGGCCGAGGGAGCGCGGAGGGAGCTCCCTCCCTCTCACCCGCCTTCGGCGATCGGGGCGGACCCGCCGGGATCTCCGCCGGTCGACTCCTCCACGCTTCTCACCACCGGGTCGGACTACGACTCCGCGGACTCGTTGGGGTCTCCGGCGACACACAAGGGTTCTGGTCACGCGGCGGAGGCGGAGGAGGAAGGAGGCGTGGTGGACGACACGGACGACGTCGCGCGCAGGCCGGCGCTCGCGGGGTGACGGTGCCGCGGGCTCGACGCACGCGGGCTGTGCCGGTTGGCCCGGCGCGCAAGAGCGCCCGGCTCCGGGGTCCTGCGTCGGCGGTCCCCATCTTGCGACGCGCCAAGGAGTTCACCGCGGCGAAGAACCTCGACCCGACGGTACGATCCCACCCCCTCCTTCCGCCTCCGAGTTCGTGGTTTTGCGAAAGGTGTCGGATGAGCACACGGAGACGGTGGCGCACGATGCTTCGGGCTGGCCTTCTCCGTTGAAGCGGGGACGGCCACGGACGCTATCTCGTTTATCCGTGCCAAGGAAGAGGCTCAAGCGGCATTGGCGTTGGCTGCCGCCCGCCGGGCCCATAGTGAGGCCGGCGAGGCTTCCCGGTTGGGGGAGGCTCCTGCTGAGTCGCGTGAGGCCGCTCAGGCAGAGGTTGTCGTCGTGAGTGGGGAGGTTTCTGCCGACCCTTCACACGACAGGGATGCTGCCCCCCATGCCAATGCAAGGGGCGGGAGCAAGACCAGGTTGGCCACCCGTCGCGGACGGAGATGCCCGGAGCGCCATGAGAGCGGGCTTCGGAACATTCGTGGCTATCACGCGCCGGGCGCCGGCCACGGATCCGGGAACTCTTAACCCGAGAGCGGCTTGACATTGTGGGTCTACGGGAGACGATTAAATGCGAGTTCTCGCAGACGGACCTGAGATCGATTGACCCACAAGGGAAATTTGCTTGGCACTCCCTTCCGGCGTTGGGGCACTCGGGAGGGATCCTCGTGGGGGTTAACAAGGACACGTTCGAGGCAATCGCCTGGACGGAGGGGAGGTTCTTCCTTAGGGTGGATATCCTCCAATTAGCCACTAACTGTATGTGGACGGTTTTCGTGGTTTATGGCCCGGCGGATCACCGCTTCTCCGAGCGAATTCTTGGGGGAATTGTCGCTTGCCGTCAACGCCTGCCCTTTTCCGGCTGGTGGTTGGCGGCGACTTTAACCTGATTAGGGGATCGAGAGGACAAGTCCAATGACAACATCCATCGGCCGCGGGTGCACGGGTTCAACGAATGTATCGCCGACCTTGTACTTCGCGAGATCCGCGGGGCGGAGCCGGATACACCTGGACTAACAAACGAGTGAACCCGGTAAGGAGTGTCCTTGATAGGGTGTTGGTCTCCACCGACTGGGAGATGTTATTTCCCCTTTGCTCCCTTACTGGTTTGACGATCATCGGATCGGACCATGCCCCACTGATCCTGGATTCTGGGGAGGATGCTAGGCGTCGTGCCACACGCTTCTACTTTGAGAAGGGTTGGCTGCAACGCGCGGATTTTGGGGAGTTGGTCACGGCTAAGTGGCATAGCTTGGAGGGACTAGGGGGCCCCTTCTTTGACCCCATCGATGCACGGCAGCACGTTTCGGGGGTCCGAGGCAATTCCTCAAGGGCTGGGGAGCCAACATTGGGAAGGCGGAGCGGGCCTTGAAGGAGGACATCCTTGGGAGGATTCGGAGCCACTGGATACACGTGCGGACACCACGGGTCCGGATGACGAGGGCTGGGCGGCGAGGTATCATTTGGAAGGCCAACTCACGCACTGCTCAATATGGAGCAGGAGTATTGGAGACAGCACGGTCGCCAGGCCTGGCTCCTCCACGGGGATGCGAATACGGCGTACTTCCATGCGATTGCCAATGGGCGCAGACGCAAATGCACCATCGCCCGTCTGGTGACTGATCAGGGGATCATCACTGAGAGCAGGGACCTGCAGAAGCACATCTATGACTTCTACCGTAACCTTATGGGGGCGGAAGGGGAGAAACAGGCTGTTCTCCCTGGCGCGAGATACTCGGGTGGCGGACCGACGGGTTTCGGACGCTGAGAATGAGGACCTTATGCTATCCTTCTCGGGGAGGAGGTGGACGGGGTGCTCAAGGCTATGAAGGTTGACACGGCTCCTGGCCGGACGGGTTCCCGGTCATTTTCTTCAAGAGATTTTGGGCCTTGGTCAAGCCCTACATCTTGGCCATCCTTAACGGCTTTGCATCGGGACGTGTGGATATCGCGAGGCTTAACTTTGGGGTGCTTACGCTCATCCCAAGGTTCGGGGGCGGAGGATATTCGCCAATTCCGCCCGATTGCTCGATCAATGTTATCTTTAAATTTGTTGCTAAAGCGTTTGCGATCGAGGCTTTCCCCCATAGCTAACGATTACATTGGTAGAACCCGGACGGCCTTCATTAAGGGTAGACTTATTCATGAAGGGATTATTTCCCTTCGGGAGATCATTCATGAGACGAAATCCAAGAGACTTAGGGGAGTCTTCTTGAAACTTGACTTTGAGAAAGCCTACGGTCGAGTCAATTGGTCTTTTCTCCGGGAGGTGCTCCTCCGGAAGGGGTTTAACCCGGGGTGGGTCCACCGGGTGCTCAGTTTGGTCTCGGGGGGCCAAGCCGCGATCGGCATTAACGGTGAGGTAGGCAACTACTTTAGGAATGGGCGAGGCGTGCGTCAAGGGGACCCGCTCTCTCCCTCCTCTTCGATTTCGTGGGCGAGGCGTTGGCCGCGATTTTGGACAAAGCATCGGCGGCGGGACACATTGAGGGTGTTATCCCGCACATCATACACGGAGGGGTTTCACATCTCCGGTATGCGGATGACACGATCATCATGATCCGAGCGGAGGACCCGGCTATCACCAACTTGAAATTCCTCCTTCTCTGTTTTGAGAACATGTCGGGGCTCCGCATTAACTTCCATAAGAGTGAGGTCATGGTCATGGGGACCTCGGACCGGGAGAAACGAGAGGATTGCCAACATGCTTAACCGCAAGCAAGGGTCCTTTCCCTTCACATATCTTGGCCTTCCTATCTCCGAGCCATGCCATTACGGCCGCGGATTGGGGTCCGCTAACGGCAAAGGTGGCTAAACGGGCGAGACCCGTGGATGGGTAAGTTCATGTCCTCGGCGGCACGCCTCATCCTGGTGAACGCTTGCTGTCGAGCCTGCCCTTACACGCCATGGGGGTGTGCATGCTGGGGGACGGCATACACGACGTCCTTCGCAAACACCGCGCGAGATTCTTTTGGGAGGCTAACGGCCCAAAGAAGAAATACCATTGGGTCGGGTGGGACGCGGTTTGTATGGCCAAGTCCATGGGGGGCTGGGCATCATGGACACCAAACTCATGAACGTTTGTCTCATGGCAAAATGGGTTTGGAAACTCTTGTGCGGCGCCCGGGGTTTGTGGGCGGACATCGTCCGCGGCAAATACACGAACGGTAGAGATATCCGGGTAGACTCGCACCCAAGGGGATCACAGTTCGGAACACGCTTCGGAGGATCAAGCGAGTGCTTTGTTTGGGGACAAAGCATCATGTGGTTAGCGGGACATCGACCCGGTTACGGCACGATTGGTGGTTAGGACCGAGACCCTTTCGGGAGAGATTCCCGGAGCCTTTTTGCCATCACGGCGGGACCGGAGGCCTCGGTGGCGCAAGCCGCTGCCGGCGGGTTTTGGGACATCCCCTTGCGCGAGGGAGCTTGGCGAGGCTTGAGCACGTGGAGCTCAGCGACATCCGGAGGGAACTCCGGACGGTGGATCGAGGGCCGGACGGGATGTGATCCGATGGTCTCTCGAACCCTCCGGAGAGTTCTCTGTTCGATCCCTATATCTTAGGCTTTGCCGAGGGCACGACACGGAAGCATTATGGGGTCGTTGTGGAGGATTGCTTTGTTCCTCTCAAGATCGGGATCTTCCTCACGGCAGCTAGTGCGCAAACGCCTTCCCTCTAATGACAATATTCGTAGGAGGAGGGGGCCATCTTCGGGGAGATGTGCCCTTTGTGGAGAGATGGAGGATACAAACCACATCTTCTTCACCTGCGTCTTAGCCAGATTCATGTGGAGTGCGGTTAGAGAATTGCTGCATTGTTCTTGGAACCCCACGTGCTTGGCGGACGTTTATAGGCTGCTTCATCCGTATAGAGGCCAAACTAAACGGGTCTATTGGATTAGGCTGTGCGGCGCTGTGCTGGACCCTGTGGAACATTAGAAACAAATTTACCATTGAGGGCGCTTCCCTAGTCAACCTGCTGATTGCATATACAAAATGTCTCTCTATCTACAGGTGTGGAAGCAAGTGGCTAGGAGACGAGGACCGGGAGGACTGTGGAGCTGACCATTGACAGACTAGCGCACGCTCCACACTTACTCCAGGATGCGGACATAGCATTCTTCGCTGTCTTTATCTTATCTTCTATGTATCTGGACTATGCTGTGTACTGTGTGTTTGTGTTCTCCAAATGTTGGGGCATTTGGATGTGGTTGTTTGTGAGCTGTTACCTTCGTGATATCGGTGTGAGTTGTATCTCGAACCTTCGGTTGTATGGTGTTGCTTTATTAATTTAAAGCCGGGCTCTGCTCGAGCCTTCAGTCTAAAGTGATTAACCCTCATGGCTCGTACGGAACAACACTTATTTCCCCCCTTCACCCCTCCATCCAACGACTTTGTTAGGCTACAAGTAGGATCTCTCTCACGATTATGGTAACACAAATCTGAAAGGCTGTTTTGAATTCTTCGCCAGGAGCCAGGCCGATTTGATGATATCTAACGCGGAGGTCAAGTTTCGAGAACCATCTGGGATCTGGCACCGGTGAGCTCGTTCAGCAGCTCATTGATTATGGGTACAGGGTATTTGCTGATAACCTTCATGGAGCTAAGGTGACGGTAATCAATGGACAAGCGCCACATCCCATCCTTCTTTTGACAAGAATCGCAAGAGAAGAGAAATGACTTGTGCTATGTTTAATTATCCTTATCCCACAGTGAAGCAATTCCTTGACCTGACGTTCTATTTCAGTGCTCAGCTCATGTTTGTGCCGGTAGGCTCGCATGTTGACCGGTGTTGCGCCAGGCATCAGAGGTATGCGATGATCGCAGTCATGCTGCCTGCGACAGCAACATTTTAGGACTCGCAAACACATCCCGGAATTGATCGAGAAGAGATGTGATTCTCTCTAGAGTAACTTCATCAATGCATACTGTGCCATCAAGAGTGAGTTTACATGGACCAGATTAGCCACTCAACTCTGATGACAGAGGTTGTTAAGTTCAGTTACAGAGATCGCTGCACATTGGCCGTGAGTAGCACGGTGACCCTGCAACTGAATACTGCCTTTCCCTTGAGCAGTAGAATTTTTTGAACCTAATGTTGGAATTAGAGCATCTCCACTCGTCCCCCCAAACAGGCCCCCGGCGAGCGTTTTTTCCATCCGGACGGCGTAATTCGGCCCAGTCGCGTCCCCGGTTCCTCGTTTTCGTCCGGATTTGGGCCTAAATTCATCCGGCAATCCCACGCCATCCCCGGCCCCCGGAGCGCTCGGGGACTCCGGACGAAACGAAGCGCGCGTGGCCCCAACTTGTCGGCGACAATGGCCTCCGATCTACGGCAATACCCTCGTCTTCCCGATCTACGGCAATACCCTCGTCGAACGAAAGCTTTGAAATCTCAAGTGGTGCAACATAGATAGATTATATATATTTCGAATATAATTCGAATAAACATAAAAATTACATATAAAAACTTTAAAACAAACTTAAACTACTTCTTCTTCCTACGTGGCCCCGCCTCATCGTCGTCGCGGCGACGCTTCCGGCTCGTCACCTCCTCGTCGGAGGAAGTTGAGTCCTCCTCCTCGTTAGTATCCTCAGCCTCTTCGTCGTCCTCCTCCTTTTCCTCGGCCTCTTCCTCCTCCTTTTCCTCGGCCTCTTTCTCGGCCTGCTCCTTGGCCTCTTCGTCCTCCTCGTCGTCATCCCATTCGTCCTCGCTGGCCGGCGGAGGGGAATCGTCGGCTGGCCGGACGATGCGGCTTTATCCCACCAATGGCGCCATCCAGGCGGCTTCCCTCGCCGTCGGTGTCCGAGTGGCCAAGAGAGATCGCTCATGGTTGACGGAGGATGGTGACGAGAGAACGGATGAATGGCGTCGGCCGTCGGAAACCGTATATGTAGGTCTCTCGACGAAGAGCGGCGGTTGCTCTTCCGCGGAGTTCGTGCTCCATTACGGCGGTTCTCGCATCGAGGCCACTTCGACCGTTCCCGACGAGTCGTTTCGACTCTCCAGACCACTTCGCGACGGTTCAATGCGTCGAGGGAACTCCGACGATTGCCCTTCCCGGTGACTGCGCCGTCGCTATGCACGCGGTGGGTGCGCGTCCATGGGCTCGCGGCTGGAAAAATGGACCTCCCCAGGCCAAAAACTACATCCATCCGGCGCTAAATAACGCTGGATTTCGGCCTGGGGAGCCCAACGGCTGGGATGCTCTTATGCACCTCGAGCAGTCCATGCCGAGAACGGGGGCACGCAGTCCACGGTACAATCCAGATTATTAATCAGCCGAATCAGAGCAGTTGAGGGTGATTATCTAAATTAACAACGAAGCAGTGGGTACATGTGAATGGTTCCTTGTAAACGACAGAATCTGTCATATTGTGATACTCCGATCTCCATGCTGTACTCGCATGTAAACTACACCAAAATTCAATAATTGGTCTGACTGCAACGTAGTACAGTATGTTTTCATTTTTAATGACGGGGACTGCATCATTAGGGTGTCAAGGTGGGATCCCGGTGGGATGTCATTTTGTACTATGTAGTTCAAATTTTGATGTCAAAATTTGTACTAAAAAAGTCAAATTATACTACAAGTGGGACAAATGTGAGATCCCACTTGACACACGTATGCATCATAAGCTGATACAGCATGCTTGCAGGTAGATGGTTGGTGGCTTTGTTTAGTGCAATTCACGTTTAAGTGTGAGCTTGCAAGCGCTAGGGTACGGGTATGTTCAGACATGTTAAATTCTTTAATTGGACTGGTCCAGGTCGTCTTGTTCTGACACCTGCGTCCGGCTGTCTTGACGAGGACAGGCCCGTGACTCGTTGGCTTGGGTTAATTACGAAATGTTCTGTGGGCAGATGACACCTTCGAAACTTTGGCCCAGTAAAAGGTAACACAGAATGGATAACTGGAACCTCTCCTCCCACGCTCCCGCGACCCAGCCGCCGCCCGCTCCGCCGGCCGCGTTGACCACCAATCCCACCACCGCACAGCCCCAGCTTACCCTCCCACGCTCCGGCGGGCTTCCCCCACCACCTGCGCATCTGCCGCGCGGTTTTCAACCGTTGTTTTTCCCCGCAGCCGCAGATCCAGCTTCTGCAGATCTCGATCTGCTTGGCCCTACGCCGCCGGCGCTTCACACGGCGGACGTGGAGGATGGTGAGTTCGTGCCGGAGACTCCCCCTGAGCTGCTCCGTCGGGAAGACACGCGGGGCCAGGCGGGCCCCGCAACTGCTCGCTTCATTCAAGCTGGTGGGTGGCCGGCGCTCAGGGCCGCCATTAACTCCGCACCTGTTCTGCGCAGGTCATGGCTCCTCTTCATTGCGCGCAGGGCTCGAGGGCCGCGGCCGCGCACGCCATCGTCAAGATGATGGGGGGATGTCAAATCCGCCGCGCCGCCCGGCTTTGCATTCAAGGGGAGGGGCATTCATGGCCGGCCAGCGACCTCCTCCACCTACCTGGCTTCTTGGCAGGTGCTTCCACTGCCTATACAAGGGGCGCCTTGGCCACCGAGCAAGTGAGTGCAGAGAACCAGTCAAGTGCCGGCGCTGCTTCCGCTCTGGTCACCGCGCCCTTGGCTGTCGCCACCCCTGGGAACCCACACCTTCTCCGACCACCGCCTCTCCCGCACCAGCTCGACGCGCCTCCAACTCCCTGCTCGCTCGCCCTGCCGTGGGTGGGCAAGCCTCTGCTCCGCGTGGCCTGGCTCAGGCTCGCCAAGACAAGGACAACGACCGGGCTTCTACATCGACTCAAGCCCCTGCTGCGACCATGCCGCGCGTCGACGACATCGCTAGGCCGGCCGAGGATTTCGTGGTCATCCACGCGTCGCCGGAGATGAACGCGGAGGCGACGCTGCTGCTCTCCACTGCGGCCTATGCGCGGTTCAACCGCGAGCCGGCACGCGACGCCAAGGCCATCCTCAAGCGCGCCATCTGCTCCACCTTCGCCGCGCTGGACGAGGCCGTCATCATCACCGAGCACTTCCCCGAGCCGTACCTCGTTCGCTTCATCTTCCCGCACCACCGTGCTGCTGCCGTCGCCCGTCACTCCTTCCCCTTCGAAGGCCACACCATCCAGATCAGGCCTTGGAGGTTGGAGGACAATGCTGACCAAGTGGAGCTCCGTCAGCACGTCCGGCTCTGCGTCGAGAACGTGCCGATGTATCTGTGGAACGACGCCGTCGCGGTTCAGCAAGCTATTGGGAGGGCCTGCTCGCTCGACTACGTGGAGGACGCCTGCAAGACCAAGGCCTACACCAAGGCTCTTTGCCTTTGGGCTTGGGTTGGTCACCCGGGCCTGGTGCCGCGGGTGCGCTGGGTCACGCTGCCGGGGCCGACCAGCGGCACGCCGGAGAGAGGACGACGTGGGCTGCAGCGGCGCTGCATCGTCCACCTGGACATCATCGAGGACCTGACCACGGAAGAGACGCCCATGCCAGGGAAGTTCTCATGGCGCTGGGGAGTTGTGGATGGTGAGCGCCACATGCGCGACAGGAGCGAGCGACTCCTCGAAGGGAATGGCTCCAATGGGCGAGGCCGCCGCGACGACGACGACGACACTCAAGGCGGGCGCGGTCGGGATGCCCCTCGTGGTTGGGGGCAGGCGATCAGGCGCAGCCTCTCGCGCGGCGCTGGCTCCAGGGCACGGGACGCTGACCAGGAGGGTCAGCGCCACCGTGATCGATCGCACCACCGCGACGAGGGGAGGCGCAGGTGCGCTGTTGAGGCCTCCCAAGCTGCTGCCGATGCTTCAGGTATGCTCACTGGTGCCTGCCAGCAGAGCCTGGTCGCCGCGCCTAGCCTCGCCCTTGCCGTGGTCACCACCACGCCCTCCCTCCCTACTGAAGACCGGAGCAGCCCTACGCCTGCCTCGCCTGAGCTTGGGTTGCCCAGGGATTGGGGCTACGGTAACACCTCCGGGGACGCGCTTGACGCCGTTCTTGGTTCTGGGCCTCGAAGGCTCGGTAGGGCCTGGCGACGGTCGGCCTCACCACGCGCGGTAAGGCGCAGGTCCAGGGCAGCTCTCACTCCACCGACCTCGCCGGACCCCCCTGCTTCACCAACCTCGGTCCTCCCCTCTTCCCCAACAACTGGCAGCTGCGAGCACACGCTGCTGCTGCCTTCTGCTCAGCCGGGACAGCAGGTCATCCTCCTCTCGCCGCGTCTGGCGAACACGGACGTCGACAGCTCCGCTTTGGCCCTGCTGGCGCCGAACTCGCTGATGGATGCTTCACCCACGTCAAGGCCGCCAGGCTTCGAGGCCTCTCCTGAACCCCGCACGCCGCCACTCATCGTCGATGGCTCACCGGCGCGCACACCGGAGGCGGTCACCAGGGCGCCAAGTCTGCAGGCGACAGAGCTGGACATCTCCGACGACAGGGCTCCTCTGGCGCCCATGTTTGCGCCTGCCCAGGCCCCAATTCTGTCGCCGCCCATGTCCTCGCCACCGGTGCGCCCTGTGCCGCGCAGGAAGACGCTCGCTGGCACCGACATCACCAGATCGGTAGGCTTCTCCCTGAGAAAGAAGGGCGCAGCAAACACTCACAAGAAGATGACTGCCCCGGTGGAAAAGAGGGCCCAGGCCATGGTCTGTAAGGGCCTGGGGATAATCAAGGATGGCGAGGAGGTCACGGAGTGGGCGTTGGCTCAATTCGCTAGCCGTTTCCAGGGCAGAATCCATGAAGACGTCCTCAGCGCCATGCTTGCGCTCTTCAAGGTGGGCTCGGACGAGGATCTGGCCAACGATGACGCCCTCATCGCTCATGGCGGAGCGAACGCCCTGGACCTCGACAGGCAGGTCGATGTTTCAGCTGCGCCTGAAGCATGAAGCTGTTCGTTTGTTGCTGTAGGGCTGCTAAGTTACCATGTTAAGCTCGTCTGTCTTATTTCGGTTTCGGTCTGCCTGGTGCTGTACACCGCCTGGGAACGGCTGCTTGTTTGGGGCAATTTCATTGCCCTGCCGTCCATCCCAGTTTTCTTTTAGGGGCATTTGTAATGGTTGTATGGGCATATGTAATGGATGTGGTGTTGCTGCAAGTCTCACGCTGTGTGTTCTTTACCGCTGTAGCGCGCTTCTACCTCCTTTGTATCTTCCTGGGTCACCTCATTCCCCATGTTAGAACAATGCTGCAACATTCTGGGTTGGAACATCCGAGGGCTCAACGACCAAGACCGCAAAGATTCTGTGCATGAGACCATCGCCAACTCTTCTTGCCACATTGCATGCTTGCAAGAAACGAAGCTACACTCCATCTCGGCTTTCGACGCCACTTACATAGGCGGCTACCGGCTAAAAAGTTTCGCCTTCAAACCGGCGGATGGTACTAGAGGGGGAATCCTTCTCCTTTGGGATGACTCTATGATTGAGATCAAAAATGTCGTCATCTCCGAGTTCTCCTTGTCCGCGGATGTCTCTTTGATTAATGCTTCGCAAAACGGTTCCTTCAAGCTCACCACCGTCTATGGACCGACGGCTCGTGCACTTAAGGACCAATTCTTCGCCGAGCTCGTCGCTCTCAAGCCTACCCCCGGGGTCCGTTGGCTTGTCCTTGGGGACTTCAACCAAATTAGAAGAGCTCGTGACAAGAACAAAGGGAATGTCGATAGGAGCCGTTTGGTGCGTTTTCGTGACGCGCTCCAAACTTGTGAGCTTACGGAGGTCCATCTACAAAACCGATGCTTCACTTGGTCAAATGAGAGAGCGAGCCCCACTCTATGTAAACTCGATGCTTTCTATTGTAACGCGGAATGGGACCTTCGCTTCGGGACTCACGTCCTCTATGCGCTTTCCTCCTCGCTCTCGGACCACTGCCCACTACTCCTTGCGGATGCTAGTGGACCGAAAAGGACAAAGTCTTTTCGTTTTGAGAATTTTTGGCTCAAGCTTCCGGGATTCGATGACATTGTTAAAGAAGCTTGGACGAGAACAACAACTCACACCGAACCGTGTCAAATCCTTTTTCACAAGTTGAAAGAAACCGGAAAATGTCTCCACAAGTGGGGGAAGAGGCTTTATTCTAACACTAAGGTCATGTTGCATGCGGCTCTTCTTGTCATTCTACAACTTGATATGGCCCAAGATCATCGACAACTCTTTCCGGAAGAGGTTGATCTTCGCGCCAAGTTGAAAAGGAAGGTCATCGCGCTTGCCACCGTCGAAAGGGCTAGAAAAAAGCAATGTGCTCGCGTGGCAAACATTAAAGAGGGAGACGCCAACACCAAGTTCTTTCATTTACGGGTCAATGCTAGAAGAAGGAAAAACCACATACACCGACTCAAGAAAAACAATGGGTGGGTGACGGAGCACGGCAACAAGGAAAAAGTTGTCTATGATCATTTCAAGTCCATCGCGGGTAGGGGGGAACCGAGCACCCATGACTTCAATTGGGATGAGCTTAACTTCACCTCTCCGGACCTTCACTCTCTTGGAGGAAATTTCACCGAGGAGGAGGTCAAGGAGGCCATCAAGCAAATGCCCGGTGACAAGGCCCCGGGGCCGGATGGCTTCACCGCCAACTTCTTCAAGAGATGTTGGAGCACCATTCGAGTGGATGTGATGAACGTCATTCATCTTTTTGGGAACTTACACGCCGAAAATTTTCATTGGCTAAACTCCGCAAACATAGCTCTACTTCCGAAGAAAGAGGGAGCCGAGGAGATTACCGACTATCGACCCATTAGCTTGATCCATGCCATTGCTAAAATCATCTCCAAAGTCATGGCAAACCGTTTGGGGCCTTTGATGGATGAGCTCGTTTCCAATGCTCAAAGTGCCTTCATCAAGAAAAGAAGCATCCATGACAACTTTCTCTATGTCAAAAACCTCGCCACAAAGTTCCACAAGAACAAGACCCCGGCCCTCCTCTTCAAGCTCGACATTCGGAAAGCTTTTGACTCCATCCGGTGGGGGTACCTTATTGATCTCCTTGCTAAAAGGGGCTTCCGGTTCGCTTCGGAATTGGGTTGTTGCTCTTCTCAACACCGCCACCTCTAGAGTTCTTCTAAATGGGGTGGCCGGCCCTCCTTTTAGACTTGGCCGCGGGCTTAGGCAAGGCGACCCCCTCTCGCCACTTCTTTTTGTTCTCGCCATCGACACCTTAGCCCAAATTTTGGAGAAAGCTACTACCCATGACATTCTTCACAAACTACGGGGTAGAGGCCAAATCCTTCGCACTTCACTATATGCGGATGATGCGGCCATCTTTGTTGCGCCTTTAAAAGAAGATGTCCAAAATCTTGCCCACATCCTCTACGACTTCGGGAAGGTCACCGGTCTTTGTACAAACTTCCACAAAAGCTCCGTTGTTCCAATACGTTGTGGTGATCTCAACCTTGATGACATCCTTCTTGACATTCCGGCCAAGAGAGAATCCTTCCCATTGAGATACCTTGGGTTGCCTCTTACGGTAAAATGCCTTAGGAGAAAGGATATCCAACACCTCGAGGATAAGTGCGCCGGCAAATTACCTACTTGGAGTGGAAAGTACATTTCCATGGCCGGCCGTTCCGCTTTGATCAAATCCGTCATCGCCTCCCAAACCATCTACCACTTAACACCTCTATCCATCCCGAAGGAAACTATCTCCTTCATCAATAAGATTGAAAGAGCCTTCCTATGGTCGGCCAAAGAGCACACTACGGGTGCAAAATGCAAAGTAAATTGGGAGATCGTTTGTCGTCCTAAAAAGTTTGGTGGCCTTGACATCCTTCATACCGGAAAATTTGCTACGGCACTACGTCTTCGGTGGCCTTGGGTGGAATGGAAAGACCCAAGCAAAATTTGGATTGGCTCCGGTAACCCATGCACCGACCAAGATATGGAGCTCTTCTACGCCGCCACCACAATCACGGTTGGAAATGGGTCCAAAACACCGTTTTGGTTTGCCCCTTGGCTTGAAGGAAAAAAGCCAATTGAGGTCGCACCGCTTATCTTCGCCTCTTCGAAAAGGAAAAATTGGAAGGTGGCACAAGCTCTTCATGACAATGCTTGGGTGAACAAAATTGCTATTGGGGAAGACTTTTCGTTGGAGCATCTTACTCAATTCGTTGAGCTTTGGACCCTCATACAAAATTTCAACCTCAATGAAAATGTTGAAGACGACATCTCTTGGAAGCTCACCGAGAGTGGACACTACACCACCAAGTCCGCCTACAACCTACAATTCTTGGGTCTCACCTATTCAAGTTTATACAAGTCTATGTGGAAGATGTGGGCACCTCCTAAGATCAAGTTGTTCATTTGGCTTGTCCACCAAAATAGAATTTGGACCGCCGATCGTTTGGCCAAGCGGGGTTGGCCTAATTGTGGAGCTTGCCCTCTTTGCAACCAATGCCTTGAATCCGTCGACCATCTTCTTGTTCATTGCCGCGTCTCTCTACGCCTTTGGGACAAGGCCAAAGAGAGATTTGATATTCCCTCTATCAATACAAGCGCTTGGGCGGACCTAACCTTCACGGAATGGTGGACTTTGATATCTTCGGGCCAAAACCGAAAGGGGATGACTTCGCTTGCCATGCTCATTATTTGGGAGATTTGGAATGAGAGAAATGATAGGGTTTTCAAGAACAAGCGGGCTACATCGCAAATCATCTTTGAGAGGATCACTAAAGAGGCAAAGCTTTGGGTTTTAGCCGGTGCTAAGTTTTTGAGTCTTTTGATGCCGCGAGAGTAATTGTAATAATTTTTGAACCTTTTACTTTCTTGTAAACTCCTTCTTAATCAATGAATGGGCAAAGCTTTTGCCCTCGTTCAAAAAAAAAAAAAAACTTTGGCCCAGTTTTTCTGAGATTCGACCAAAATATTGTAAACTTTTCAAAATAAAATTGAGACACACTGACCGATGAAATGTGAACATGCAATGCGCATCGTCACTGCCTCATGAATCCTAGTAGTTGTCAGATCTACTGATCTAGGTAGAAGTATAGTTGGTGTTTGCGTAAAATAGATAAATTTAGTATTGGTAGTATACTACGGAGTGGAGTAGTATGCAAAACAACGACATCGGTAGTTGGTGGTCTCTTGAATTCTTGATCACGACAGGCCGACGAAACGTTGGATCGGCTTAACAAGAAGTTGTGCAAGTCGTCGCACCAGATTCACGGAATGAGTTCAGGGCTCTTTAATACAGCTCGGAGGCTCATCACAGTAGACAACAGATCAGTATTTCAATGGACCTGACGCATAATTCAGGTCGTATATTTTGCTGCAATGCAAAGTCGTATTGACAAACTCCACTGACGGAACTATCATACGTTCACACGATCGACCTGGCGGCCCTTGTAAAAAATGTGCATAGATTTTGTCGTATATTCACTTCTTTTGTCGTATATTCACTTCTGTTGTAGGTAAGCCGTGATTAGTTTGGGACGTACGTAGGACGGCCAACTAGCCGGTATTAATGTCCACAGAAAAAAAAACCTAGCTGGTATAAGGGAAAACTAGTACTTCCACCAGCGGTAAAAAAATTTATATCAAATTAAAATATGTCTATATTTATTAAACTTATCACCTCTCCTAGCGGATGCTAAAGTCCCCAACTCTGCTATCATCCTCATCTTGAGGTTGCTTTGCATCGAGCGGACTGCAAGGGTGTTCGAGGGCACTGCCAACTTTGCTATCATGCTCATCTTGAGGTTGCTTTGGATCGAGCAGACTGCTAGGGTGTTCGAGGGCACTGCAACTATTGCCGGTAGAGTGCTCGATGGTGTCATGCGGGAGTGGAGCCTCTAGCTATCGTGTAGGCGTGGATCTGTGATAGATGTACCTTAGTGTTCTGGCTACGGTGTGGTGCCATGGTGGTGGGGTTCTGGCCCTGTGGGGCATGTAAACAATCTTCTCTCGTAAGCTGAAATGACTCGTAGATCTCGTGTGGGTTCTCGAAAAATATTTATTAAAAAATGACAAATATATATGGAAAGAAGAAGTAAGTCCATCAAACCTCATGCAACTTTTTTTGAAGTAACAATGTAATTTATATTAATGTAAAAATAGGTTAAAAATCGTAACAGAATTAATTAGCGCGGTTACAAAAGATCCAGATCCTAATGTAAGCTAATCTCCCCGTTTCGAATTAGTTAACGCAGTTATTTTCTAAAACATAAACGAACCTACACATTAAAATGCGTCTAAATACATGTGTATCTAAACTAAATCTTAAAAAACTGCGTCAACTAATTTGGAATTAGGGGAATACCAAAGATAACGTGCAGAGGCAATTGCCTTGAAATTTTGAAGAGAGTACATGCACGCACTGACACTATTGGCCATCGCCAACCACCGAAGCCGACATGACACTCTTCGGCAAAAGAGGAGAAAGACCCCATTGTCACCAAACATGGGAAGCACCATCCTTCAAGGCTTTTTGAGCCAAAGACCTGGCATGATGTCTGGCGGGGCACATATTGCATGTCGGTTGGGGATCTTTCTTGTGCCTTCCTGGCCTCACATCCACCGCCTCCTATCAACGTAGTCGAGAGATCACGCCAGAATCATCATCCATTGACCGCCTTCCATGTTTTAGGTCCCTATCTTCAACCACACGGTGGTGCCGCCATCCATCAACGTAGTCGAGAGATCACACCATAACCATCATCCATTGACCGCCTTACATGTTTTAGGGTCGCCATATTTTACATGAATTCCATATAGTTTCTGTAGTTTCCAGATGATGTTCTATAGCTTCTCATGCCTAATCATTCTAATGTCAGGTGTTCTGGTTTTCAGAAGTTGGGATGAGGAGGACAACGGAAGACATGCTGATATTTGGGACTATCTAGTAGCTTCACACACCATCTTTTCGAATCCAACTCTACAAGTGTTGGTAGCGAGTAAACAATGCATTGACAGCATCTTGCAATCCTCTAATAAAGAGCTTGCGTTATGTTGAAACTAGCTTTAGGAACTAGCATTTTTTTGTAGGATATGATCCTTGTCCATATGGGTGTGAACCTGTAATGTAATGCTGAGATATGTTATGTGTCGTGAACTTGTGAGCCATGAGATATATGTTCCGATCTAATGGAATATCTACTGCTTTTGATATGTTATGTGATATTACATGTCTAATTTTACTGTTATCAACCCATGTTACTAAATTTTGGATATATGTGTGTAATTGGGTTGTAAAGAGGCCACGGCCCAAAATTTATACGAATGTAGAAACAAAAATTGGAGAAACAAATAAAAAAGCATGCACTAAAATTGATTGTTAAAAGGCCACTGCCAAAAAAAAGCAAACCGATTGTTTAAAGACCAGGATGGAAGTGGATAGTAAAAGGCCAAAAGAAAATGGAATGTAAAAACGGTTGTGACCCAAAAAAAAAAGGAAGAAATGTTGGCTCGGCCCATGTAGACAGTAGAACTGGACCGGGATGATTTCGATTCACAACCATTTGGTATGGTCACATATCTTCTGCGTACGATTCGCCACATCGGATCGAAAGTGGATAGGCTAGACTGCTAGTGACAAAGGTTTTCTCACAGAATCTATGGCCATCAATTTTGGTCATTACTATCTATCACCATTTCAAGAAAGGTCATTGTAGTCTGTTAGTGACTCTCAGTTGTTGAGCAATAGTTTTTGGTCAGCACAAGATCATAAACGGAAAAAATGACCATCTAATGACCAATATGGAGGGTCTCAATTTAGCAGATTTCTTCTAGTCTTCAACCGCATGTCGGCGCCACCAAAACCACTAGTCGCAGCCGCGGGTAAATCCTGATCAAATCCTTTATGCTCCACCATAGCACAAGAGACAACGCCACTATAACGGGGCGCGGTATTAGGACAGACACATCGATGTAGCTATCGTTGTCTCATTGATGCCATCGGCGGACCCAAATGTTGTCGATTAGAAGGATCAACAAGCACACGATGCATATTTGTTCGCCAATGTGGGAGTGGAGCTGAGGCATATTTATTTGCTCGGTTGCTGGCATGGGGGTAACACGGGAATGCCCATGGATCATGGACTTAGGTTTTAAGGAAGAGAGTGTGTTGGTGGTTTCGTCGGCATACAAACAACGTTAACACATGGGACACGATTTACCTTGTTTTAGGCCTCCGGAGGGAAAACCCTACGTGATGCTTGTTTGTTTTTGATTGATAGAGAGATTGCAGGGGTGCATTGATAGCTAGCTATAGCGATGTAGATCGCTTTGCGGTGTCTAGCTAGGGTTTTAGATTGCCTAGAGATCGTCCTCCCTGGCGGCCCCTCCTAGATCTTTATAAAGGAGGCTAGGTCTTAGGTGCATAATTTAGGTTGGCTACATAGGAGAAAAAAGACTATAAAATTCCTTGATTGGGGCATGTCCTTGTTCCGCACGCCAGGTTCCTGGGATTTGGTTCCTTTAACAACTGTCAATTCTTCTTGGACCTTGTGGGCCTCGAGTTGGACCGTACCAGGTATGGTAATAATGAGTACCCGACAAGGTATGCCCACGTCAATGAGTACCCGACAAGGTATGCCCACGTCATTCGCCGCTCCCACCACCCCAACGATGTACCATGACATATTAACCCTAACCCTAACTACTAAGCCAGAAAGGAGAAATCAGCCACATGTCCCTTCTGCGGCTAGAGCGACAAATGGAAGAAGAGGGGACTAGCACCCTCGCTGACGAAGATGGGTGGAGGTAAGCAATGCATGTAACTCGTTTTACGACAAAAACTCCAAAGATATATATGAACTTTTTCCTCCACCCCATTTTTGTGTACATGCATATTGGCATCGATGCACGTGAGCACCTTCAACACTCCACACCACACTCGAGAAAACAAACAACCCCTTGTCGCACATCATCATTGGGACGTACGAACGGTGTAAACCACAACGAGCTCATTCGAGATTACAGATGCTCATCCCCCTTTGCGCACATTAATAGTCTCTATGTCTAACCGAAGAGGCGAAAGTGACCATGGTGTTTGCGGTGCTTGTCGTCGTCGTTCCCACCGTGTCCATCGTGGTGGTGGTCATCGTCTAGATGGCCTCGGCGGTCGGGTTGGATCCAACGGCCATCAGGGGCACGGACCATGCCCTTGTTCTCGTCCTGGCGCCAGAAGGGAGGCACGCAGTGGTGGTCCTTGAGGAAGTCGGATGCCTTGTTCACCAGCGCCGGGTCGCGCCCGCTCGCTAGCACAAACCGCTCCCCGCTACCATGGTACCTGCAGAAAAATTCAGATTATTCACTAATTGAATCAGATGAGTTAAGGATGATGATTATCCAAATTAACAAAGAAGCCGTGGGTATGAAGGGTCCCTTGTAAACGACGGCACCGTATCGTTCATATTACGATGTTACTTCGGTTAAATGATTTTATCCCGTGCAGAGGAGATCTGTTCATGTTTGTGGCATCGATTTTCTTCTTTAAGATTTACACCATACTTTCGCCAACTTTCATTTAGAGGTTTACGTGGATACATTGAAACGCAATAATAAAATGGTGGTCTGACATTACTCAGACTGCATCGTACAGTATGTTTTTTATTTTTTGACGGGGACTGCATCATAGGTTTGATATAGTATGTTTGTATGTAGCAGTTGGTTGGAGTCTGAGCTAGCTAGCGCTAGGGTCAGGTCCGTTCAGACATGCTAATAAAATTCTGAATTGGATTGGTCTAGGTCTGCTTGTGACACCTTTGGCCTGGCTGTCTTGACGAGGCCAAGCCGATGATGCGTTGGCTTGGGTTAAGAAGTTGTGCAGGTCGTCGCCTCAGAATACGTAGTACGTACTTGACGGAATGACTGAGCTCAAAGCTCTTTTTTAACCATCCCCGATCGAGGCTCATGGCAGTCGACGACAGATCAGTATTTCAAGTTTTCAACAGACCTGGTGCACCACTCAAGTCGCATATTTTGCTTTGAAAGCAAAGTCGCAATGACAAACTCCACTAAACTATCGTATTACTACGTTTACACTGCGTGGCATCCCTTGTTATTAAAAAAATGTGCATAGATTTTGTCTTATCCTAGTATAATCAGTTATGTTGCACGTGACTAGTTTGGACGTACGTACTTCCTGTGTGGGAAAAGCGTTACAGATTTATCTAAAATTTACATGCATATATGCAGTAAAACGGGCGCAGAACATACAAATTTAGACATCTATGATACTTACCGCCGCCGTTTCGAAACAAGTGGTGAAACTTCGCTTAGATATGGATGTATCTACACGTAAATACATATTGTAGATTTGAACCTAGACAAAAGCTGCGAAACTTATTTCGAAAGTATTTTGGAGCGGAGGGAGTATGACACAACTAGTCGGTATTAGGTACTAGATCGTTGGCACATGTTAATCAAACTACCGTACGTTGAGAGTCAAACATGTCGTTGGCTTCTCGATCGGTTGAGATCGATGAACCAACCAACTAATCAAGATGGTACAATTAGCCCATGTATGTACGGCTGGGCATGGGTGATCCCCATCTGTCCCACGTAGATACTGCTGGAATAATAATATCGTAGCACACGTCTGTCCCGATCTGAACGTGATCGTCCAGAAGATTAAAAAATGTGCGCATGCTCAATGCAGGCACGTAAATCATCTAGGCCTCTTAGTTTGACCCGTCGAAATCCTCTTATATGATCCGACTGCGCGCCTTCATTAGATCCACATGTAGTGTAGACAGATAACCCTACCACTACCAGCCCAGTGTCCACGTACGCTACTGTCACTTTATAATCACTCGTGGTTGTTTAGCTCAAGATTACACGTACGTATGTCGTGAGAGCAATAGCGTCAATTTTAAGTTTCTACTAAGCACTAGGCTACTGGAGCCACGTCACCGTTGGTTGGTACCGATGTGACGACGAGATCATTATTCTGGAAACAAGATGGGAGAAAATATCGAAGTTGTCGATCGGTGGATGCCGACGTGCAAAAAAAACGTACCCGTCGAGCAGGTGCAGGTGCGCCTCGAGGTTGTGGGAGCAGCCGGGGTCGAGCGTGTCCTTGAGGAACGGCGAGCGCTTGTGGTCGAGGGCCAGCTCCACGCCGACGTGGCTGTAGCACCAGGGCATCCGCAGCCCCTCCGCCACCCGCCGGACCATCTCCGGCACGCCCTCGTTCAGGAACAGCCCCGGCATCCGCGGCACGTTGTCGTGCACGTTCACCACCCGCAGCGCCTTCACCCCGAGCTCCCCCTCGAACCGCTCCCGGAACCGCCCGTTCCCCACCCTGGGGCCCGAGAACGAGTACACGCACACCGCCGCCCTCCTGCCGTCGCCGGAGACCAGGTTGGCGCCGGACTCGGCGATGTCGTAGGCGCTGAGCACGGCGAGCGAGCTGCCGAGGCTGTGGCCGGTGACGGACACGCTCACCTCCTCGCCCAGCGCGGTGTAGTGGCCGACGAGCTTGCGCACCTCCAGGAGCACCTGCTCGCGGGCCGAGTACTTGCAGAAGCGGCAGGAGGGGTCCTTGTCCGTGTACAGGTCCACGAACCCGGACTCCACCTTCACCTCGCGGTCCGGGCACGGGATGCCCTCGTCGGCCACCGGCCGGAGGAAGTCCATCAGGTCCGACACCCACTCCAGCCGCGTGATGGTGCCGCGCCACGCGATGACCACGTCGCGCCGCCCCAGCCGCGCCGACTCCTCGTCGGTCGACACCGCCACGTACCCGATCCAGGTCGCGCGCTGGCTCCACACCTTGGCGTCCGCGCGGGACCGCTTGTCGGAGAAGGAGAAGCTCGGGAACCGGAAGTTGGACGTCGCGTACAGGTACCGGGTCACGGCGTACCCGCGCGCGGCCTCCGGCATGCCCAGCCGGTCGAAGAAGGCGCGGCGAGGGTACTTGCAGCTGCCGCAGTACCGGGAGGACAGGTCGTAGTCGAACGCGTCGTAGCAGGCCTGCGCCAGCTCGCCGTACCGGATCAGCTCCGACCGGAGCAGCGGGTCCATCGGGTCCAGGAGCCCCGCCCAGTCGTCGCACCCGTGGATCTCGCGCCACCGCGAGGCAAGCTCGTCATCGTGCCTCCGCGCTCCGCGGCGACGGAGCGATGGTGCGTCGTCGGGTAGGTACAGGTCCTCCTCTTCCTCGTCTTGGTCGACGTTGGGCTCGAGCTGGCCCACGAGGGACGCGACCGCCGCGTCGTCTCTCGTGGCCGCCGACGGGAGCTGTGATCTTTTGATAGTGGCAAGTGGCGCGCACAGGGATTGAGCTCGTCGGAAGGAGATTTTTGCGTGGCTGGTGTTGGCGGCGGTGCCGCGGTGGGGGAGAGAGGAGAGCTGCGGGGAGACGTCGCGGCAGGAGACTCGCGCCATTGGAAAGTCGATCGTTAGTCGTCGGGAATGGACACGCGGAGAGGGAGAGGCGCACAACGCCTTTATGCCATCGGGCCCTCGGGGGAGCCGGATAGACCCACCAACTCTGACACCTGTGTGTACACATGGGGCAATTTCGATAAAAATAACCTTTTGCCGAAACTATTGCACAGAATACCTCCCGACGAAACAATTTTGCAATTCCCAAAAAAAAAACGAAACAATTTTGCTCGACTAAACGGCGTATATGCGAGCGGTGTGGCGCCCGAGCGAGCGGCGCCACACATTGTGGCCTACGTGGTGTGTGCGTGTCTGCGTGACGAGCGCGACCAACGTGGCAGGGTGTGTGGCACCGCTCCCTCGGGCGCAATGTCATAAGCGCCACACATCCACCTATGTGTGTCGTTCGAGCAACTCCAGCCCGACCCGGTCTCATTTATTCTTCTCTGTTTCTTCCTACTCCTCTCCCTGATCACGCGCCCCACCTCTCTCCCCTACCCAAATCCCTCTCAAATCCCTTTGGATTTCTGCAGCAGATCTGTTCGTGGATTGCGTTCCCAACCCGTCCCTTAAGGTAATCTCCTTGAATCCCCTTCTTTTTATCCAAGATTTTCAAGGGTTTGTTGGTTGCATGACTTGATTTGTTTTGTCTTGCCATGGATAATTATTAAACACATCTATCTATGTGTTGTTCAAATTATGGTAGGGATGGCAAGAATTGTTCATGTTCATCATGTGGACAAGGATACTTTTTTGAAAGGAAACATAGAGTCGGACCCGGATGAGCTTGAATTGGTGGTGTTTGACAGTAACCCTAACTATGCCGAGGTTTTAGCACAAGTGAGGATTGAATTGAATTGGAACGAGCCAAGTGATGTTGTTGAGCTAGAAGGAAGACATAATTGGGGTTTTGGAATGCACGTCCGTTGGAAGACAATGCGTATCAACTCCGAGCAACGTTGGACTGTTTACAAAGAGACGGTGGCTAAATCACATGACAAGGATTTGGAGTTGTTTGCCAACAAGACAGTTTATGTTAATTTGCAGCTTGACCTTAACCGGCGCGCCTCCCCGATTGATGCTAGGAGTCCACCACACATGAGCCAAGAAGAAGTCACCGAGCCTCCCATGACCCAAGATGAACCGCTAGGATTCCACCACACATGACAACAAAGTTGGTGATTTGGACACATATTTGACGCAAGAAAACATGGACCCCACTCCATCCCTTATTCCTGATGTTATGCATCGGACTCGGATGACGATGGTCCCGATGAAGATCTTGATGAGGATAGCCGAAAGAGCCGATATCTTCAAGAAGGTAACTTGATGGGATATTCGGATACCATTGTTCCGTGATGTTAGTCTTGCGGATGGGGTCGTGGTTGATGGTTGCAATAGTTTACTTCTTAGAGCTAGGACAATTTCCCACCGGAATGTGGATCACAAGACAAATGGGATAGTTAAACGGTGGAAGTTCGAGATCTTGTTGGAATTTAAGGTATGGATAGAAGAGTTCTCAATTAAGCATCATCGCCCTTACACCGTTGTTCACTCGGACGTGACGAAGTGCTACACGGTTAAATGTGAAGAGGATCGGTGCCCATGGGTTTGTTCGTGCAAGACCTTTGAAGGGAGGGCCCACTTGGCACATAACAAGTTGGGTATCAACTCACATGTGCCGGTGGAAGAAGCTTGATGGAAAGGATGCCAAGCCAGACCACCGTCAACTCACATCCGAGTTCATAGCTTACAAGCATTATATAAACATCATCAATTCTAGGTATTAACTGTGCCTAGAGATTCTTTCCAATGTTGAAAATATTTTAAGAAACCCAGTTCATTTAGATGTCTTAGCCACCGAAATTTTCAGCACACTATGAGCACAAATTATGTATAAATACAATAGCAAAAGATAATGGTATACTAAATAGAGTGGGATTAAGCACGTAGGATTAAGCCTAGTACCTTTTGTTGGCAACAAAGATTTATTGGCAATAAACGAAGTAAACTTCTTGAAGGTATCAACATCACTTCCAACCATGAACATTAGGTTCGTGCAAAATACGGTGAAATCCCGCTTTAACTACAACGTCTGACATAGGCATCCCCAGTGGGCCTGCCAAAGATAGTACCCGGGGTTTATTGAAGGCCCACTACCCGAAGAATAAGAAGACTCGGAAGCCCAAGATATTGTTAAGGAAAGCTAGAATTGTAATAGGAAGCATTATTTGTAATCTTGCGGGAGGAGTTAGAAACCTTCCCGGACTACGTAACTTGTACAATACGAATCCTCGGCTCCGCCTCCTATATAAGGGGAGTCGAGGGACAAAGAAAGCATCGGATCATTGTTTCTCAAACCCTAGTTTCATATTCGTCGAGTACTTTTCGGCTGAAACCTTCGAGATCTACTTGCCCTCTACTTCCAACTAAACCCTAGTCTACAACCCGTAGGCATTGACAAGTTAATCCCTTGTCAATTGGCGCCGTCTGTGGGAATTAGAGGCGTCAAGGATCTGGTCTCGATGGCACGTACAAGATCGTCGACTTCGTCAACTGCAAGCAATGCAATGGATCGAGGTAAACAGATCGCAACTGGTCTTGTTGATTTTGTTCGTCACCCGCCCTCCCGTTTGGATGCATATGCGTATCTGGAGGAGCCTATGGAGATGACGTTCGGAAGATTTCACTTTCGCGTCGAGAAAGAGGGATTGTATCGTGTCGAAATTCCGATTTCATCGGGATCGTCGCCGGTCGATTCCGATTTTTCAAGCTATACATCATCAACCGAATCAGGAGAGGAAGAAACTTCGTCGTCACGCTTCATCAGCACCAGGGCAAGAGAAAAACTCGCCAAGATCTTCGGCGACATGTCGTTTGAGTCATCTCGCGGACTCTTACATAAGCGATGGCTCAAGCGATATCGACGACTACAACTTCATCGACAAATCTACCACAAGGGGCAAGGTCTTCGCCAATCTTAATGATGGTGTCACCAAACCCAACATAGATCTGAATACAAAGTATCATCAGATTTATGTCATCGGAGAGCCAAGCCGTGACCGGAGGAAACATCCGAGGCTTTCGACGATTTGGGAAATCCATACGTCGATCCTCTCGATCCGCGGCGAGGCCTAGGCAATAAATATATCGGGCCACGAGCCGCGAGATAGAGTCCAACTTCCACAAGCAGCATGGGATAGAGCCGCAAGAGCTATAGATGGCTCCGAACCAATGGCCACCACGGCCACGACGGAAGAATTACAAGCATATCAATACGAGGCTCGCACGAGCCGCAAGGGAATTGGAAAAACAGACAGCTGAGTTAAACAGAAGAAAGGAGGCAGCCTCTGCATCAAGTAGGCGAAGGGCAGAGCTGAGTCGACATTCTAGAACTTCGGGTGATAGCCACAGAGAAGCTCGGAACAGAGCAAGATCAAGGTTACAAAACGTACCCGAAGGAGAAAGAGAACACTTGGTTCAAAACCTCGACATGTCTTTTATGTCGATAGACACGAGAGGGAACATCATCCCCAAGACACCAGAAGCTGGGTATATGGCGACATAAGCTTTCATCCTTGCATCCAGGCCACCCTCAGGAGATCCAAGGGAGGCATTATATAACATGGCAATGGCAGGAGTTGGAGCCATGGGAACGGCGTTTGTATCAACACCTCCCGAAGGAACGGCAAGGCAAAATAGTCCACTGACCTGCGGCAGACAACGACAACGGCTCCCGAAGGACCAAGTGGAGCAAGGGACACGGCAAGCACAAGCAAGGGTCGACGGAGCGCGACAAAGCGAAGGGAACATCGGCGGTCCCCGCAGCTAAATGACGAGGATATGTGTGGTTTGCCATGCTTCACAAGGAGAGTTCGAAAAACTCGAGTCCCTTCGAGGATTCAAATTACACGATAACTTCAAAAATTCGACGGCCTCCAAGATCCGGAGGATTGGCTAGTTGATTATCTCGAGACGGTAAAGCTCACGGGAGGAACCGGAGCAACAGCTATGCAAAGCATCCAGGTGCATTTGAGTGGAGCCGCGCGATCTTGGATAAAGAAACTTCTTCCGGGATCTATCGACAGTGGGAAAGCTTCGAGGACGTGTTCGTCAAGAACTTCCGGTCCACATGCAAGAAACCTGCGTCATTAGAGGAGTTGAGAGCGTGCCGACAAAAGCCGGACGAGCCAATGAGAAAATATATCCAAAGGTGGAACATCATCAAAAACTCGGCGAGAAAATATATCCGACGAGAGAGCAATAGATGCGTTTGTCGCAGGGGATCAGGCGTGGAGATTTTGTCGAGGATTTGGGAAGGACCAATCCAAAGACGAGTGTCCGCATTAATGGAAATAGCAAATAGATGGGCGGATGGAGAAGATGTCGTCGACAACAAACGGCATAGGTCGCCGAGAGGAAGACCGCGGTCGAAATTATCAACCAAGGCGATGATTTCCTCGGCGGTACTCGAGCTATGATGCTCCGGGACAAATCTCGGCTGGTTTCCGAGCAAGCGCAGGAGGAAACAACAGAGATGATTACCGGAGAAGTAATGAGCAACGAGGCGACAATAGAGATGAATCTCGAAACAATAGGCAAAATAGCGGGCCAAGGTTCCAGAGGCCTTTCGTGTCTCCCGAAGAGATGATGAACGGGCCGTGTCAGATGCACTTTTTCCTCGACGACGAACGGAAAAAGACAGTCGGTACATCTGCAGAAGGATTGTCGCAATTTCCAGGCAATGCTAAGGTATGCAGGGCATGCTAATGCTCAGGCAGCACAAAGAAATCCTCGAGAACCCAGAAGTGAGATTCACTTGCCACCTTGTTGGGGGGATAACCCCCGGTATGCCAAAGGCATGCCAAACCGGATGGTTTGAGCCATCAGGATACCGGTTGAATGTTCGTGCCGGAGTCTAAGATAGATGTTTGGCTGAACGGGACTAAGCCGGTATCCTCGGAGGAGGGATACCGGAACCGGATAGAAAAGGTGCCGGGCCACCGGAAAGAAGAGCTTGTCGGCAAGACTCGGTCAAAGATCCTCTCCAGAGCTAGAAGACAAAGATGAGCTAAGCAAGGTAGCTTTAAATGAAGGGTCGACGATAAAGAAGAAGATGACGAAGAAAGAAGCTGGGAGGACGTCGGCCTCCCTGTTTAAAGAAGACCCCAGTGTCATCTGTGATTAAAGTAGCTTTGTAAAGTAGCTTTATAAAGTAGTTTGTCTAGTCAAAGATGCCATTAGGGTTTTTTGCACTGTAAGCCACCCTCTCCCCTATATAAGGAGAGGGGGCAGCCCTCCTTCACGGGCGCGGAACACAGCGAGACAGAGACACTCAGAAGTAGGAGAGCACAAAGCACAAACCTGTAACTTGTGAGAATTAATGAAGATAGTGATCTAGAGCGAGTTCTTCCTTGTGTCTTTCTTCTTCAACCTCTGGCCTTGGCCAAGTTCTTGAGGAAACCATCCGGAAGTTCATCCCACCTGATCACAAACCCTCCCCGAATCCTCTAGCGTCCATTCGGCCCCAATCTAAGCCATCCTATGGCATCCAGTCCGTTCACCACGACGACGGTTGGCGCCCACCGTGGGGCATGAAGTGGCGCTTGAAGGAGTTCACATTCGGGCGGGCATCCTCGAGGTCGCCGGCGAGCGTACGGTGTCCGCACTCGTGCGGCGCATCTACGCCATGGACTTCATCAACGACAACGCGGGCTGCTTCGCCAACGGCGGCGTCTTCCCAAGAACGGCCGCGTCATCGAGTTCGGCAGCCACCGCGTCTACTTCGGCACCGTCCTCGTGCGCCGGCGCCTCTTGCCGGTGCTGGTGGCACCGGACCCGCCAAGATGGCTCGCGCTGGCCGCGCCGCGGCAGCGTCGAGGTAATGATGACCGGCGTGGTTGGTGCGGGGAAAGAAGTCTGTGGGTGAAGGTGCTTGGTCGTGCGGTTTCGACCCGTGCGGCCAAGCCACCGCCGGAGCGCGATGCGAGCGCAGGTCGGAGCATCGTCCGCGCCACCGAAACACCGCTCTAGCGGCGATGAACGTCCTCGCCACCCCCATCGCGCGAACGTAGATCCGGCAGCGGCTCGGGCGGAGCCGGAGGCGCGAGCGCCGGAAGGTGCTCGAGAGCGGCAAGGACATCATCCGGGCGCAGCGCAAGCTGAACCCTAACCCTACGTGAGTATAACGCTGCCCATGGCTTTGCTTCGTTAGCGCTCATGCTTGCTAGGATGCTTGGGAAAACCGGCTAAAAGCTCGCAACCTAGATCGGGATTTGCGCAAAGAGATTCTTACTCGGCAAAAGCACCTCTGCATCCGTTAGCATCGTGGAGAAACCTAAGTACGATAGTCCGGATAAAACTATAAAAGCTGCTAAAGCCGTAGTAGAGCTATGCGAGTCGCTTTCGGAGATGCTTTGGCAAAACGAGCAAGAGCGTGTTAGAGAGCTGCTAGAAACTATTGAGCAGCAGAACGCTGAGCAGCTGGCTAAGCTGAACAAGGCCGCGGCCTCAAAATCCGCGCGTTCAACAAAGAATGCCGGTAGCAAGTCCCATGGGCAGGCTTCGTCCCCCCATCCGGACAGAAGAAGAGAAAAGAAGTGAACGCACGACAGATGACTGTGTATGATCCGGTTCTTGCCGGAAAGCAACAAGCCGGGCAACATGATGCCGGTAGAAAAAGCCAAGGGGCAGAACGAGGCTACGCCAGAGGAGGCTATGTCGGAAACAATCATGCCGGTAGGTTTGAGACCGGGCAAAATTATCGAGCTGCAAGGGCAGCGTACGATGAGGAGGAAATAGATCCCCCAAGGTACCGGCAGGCAAGGGCCGCGGTACCGGAATGTTATGACGAAGCTGATTCTGCAAGACCGGCAGCATACCGGAACGCATTGGGAGAACGCTTGGGAGAGAGATACTTACCGGAACGGGATGCGAGGCACCGTCTGGATAGAGTGTACTTATCAGAAATGATCGAGGAGGAAGGTCCTCCGGGCCCTAAGTGCTTTGGCCCAAGGATCATGAGAGAAAAACCACCAGTTCGCAACTTTATGCTGCCCCGTGACACAAAAACATACGATGACACTACGAAGCCGGAAGACTGGCTCGCGGATTACGTGACCGCGGTATACGTCGCGAGCGGTGGAGGAACCGTAGCGAGGAGGAGGAAATCAGCGTTGGGCCGTGAGAATCATACCATCGTTTTTGGTTGGACCGGCAAGAATCGGCTAAACAACTTGCCGGCGTGCAGCATAAATGGCTGGCTGGATTTTGAGGAGGCTTTTGTGAGCAATTTCAGCAGCACCTATCAAAGGCCAAACAGGCCGCAGCAACTTGCTCTGTGCGTACAGCGCCCAAGCGAAACAGACCGGGATTATCTGGCCCGGTGGAACACTACAAGGAATTCATGTGAAGGGGTAATCGAGGCACAGGCCATCGCTTGGTTTAGTAGTGGGTGCAGAAGAGGTTCACCGTTGTGGCAAAAGCTGCAGCGGAACATGCCGACAACGTTGGCAGAGATGATACGTGTGGCGGATAGCTATGCGTTGGGAGACCCAACGCAGCCGGCAGTACAACCTGAGCCGGAACAGCTGCGCCAAGAGCAACACCGGGATAACCGGAGTAACAAAAGAAGAGAAGATTTTCCGGATCGAAGGTACGGTCCGCAGCAAGTTGTGCTTGCTGCGGCAGAAAACTCCGAGGCCGGCGGCGGTCGGAGGCAAAGAACCGGATCGCAGCCGTGGGCAGGTCCTAAGAAACAATGGGTGGAAAAGAAACCCGGGTCCGAGAAGAAGCTCGGCAAGAACCCGCAAAGTACAACATGGAAGCTGCCATGGACCAACCTTGCCGGTGGCACACACCGAATCCGGCACACCCGTCAAACCACTTGACGAAGGATTGTACCTGGACCAAGTACTTGATGCAAAAAGGAACGGTAAAAGATGCACAACCACCACAAGATATGCCGCGGCAACAACAGCTACCGCCACCACCACCACTCACCGGGGCAAACGCCTTACCGGTGCAGCCAAACCGGCAGCAGTACCAGCAAGTTAACCGGGTGGAGCAAAACGATAACCAACCACCTCCACCGGCACCTTTAGGCTGGAATGTTTACGAAGACCCGCATCTGTGCTGTGTTGTTTTTGTCACTGAGCCAACAGACAGGCAAAGTATGCATCGCCGCTCCATGGAAGTAAACGCCGTGATGCCGGCAGTTCCCAAATACATGCTGTGGTCCAATCAAGAAATTACCTGGTCATCTAAGGATCACCCCAAGATCACGCCGAATCCGGGTGGATATGCTCTCGTTGTGGACCCAATCATGAAAGGGCCGCAAACTCGAGTAAAATTCAGCAAGGTGCTGATAGACAACGGTAGCGACGATAAACATCATGTACAAGCATACCATGCATACGCTGGGCATAACAGAAAATATGCTTCAGCCCACCCGTACGACGTTCCACGGAATCGTTCCGGGCTTGTCCTGCGCCCCGATAGGAAAAGTTCAGGTGGACGTAGCATTTGGAGGCCGCGACAATTGCCGGGTTGAAAATGTTGAGTTTGAGGTGGTGGATCTAGACAGTCCCTACCATGCATTGCTGGGGAGACCGACATTGGCAGCCTTCATGGCCACAACTCATACTGCTTACCTCAAGATGAAGATGCCGGCACCTCGTGGACCCTTGACTGTGGTGGGAAACTATAAAGTCTCACTGGAAACTGCATCTGCCGGATCAAACCTAGCGGAATCGCTGGTGATCGCGGAGGAAAAGAAAAGGATGCAAATAGCTGTTGCGCTGGCTCAGTCCTCGCAATTGAGCTTAGCCGCAATGAGTGGAAACTTGGGCTCACCGGCATTCAAGCCGACGAATGAAACAAAGGATATTGTGCTGGATCCGGCTTACCCAGAGCGCACCGTTCGCATCGGTGCCGGACTCGATCAAGCATAGGAAAGCGCGCTCGTCAGCTTCCTCCGTGAGAATCGGAATATCTTCGCCCGGTCAGCCGATGATTTGGTGGGTGTTCCGAGGGAGCCGGCGAGCACTCTTTAAACGTCCGGAAGGATGCCAAGCCGGTGCGACAACCCTTGCGCCGGTTCGCCGAAGATAGAAGGAAAATCATAGGAGAGGAGGTGACAAAGCTGCTCGTTGTCGGATTCATTGTGGAGGTCACGCACACGAGTGGGCTGGCCAATCCGGTGATGGTTGAAAAGAAAAAAGATGAGAACCTGGAAGCAAAAGCTCCAAAGGTATGGCGCATGTGCATTGACTACACCAACCTAAACAAGGCCTGCCCAAGAGACCCTTTTCCTTTGCCACGAATCGATCAAGTGATTGATTCAACTGCTGGGTGTGAGTTGTTGTCTTTCCTGGATGCGTATTCCGGTTTCCATCAGATTCCCTTGAAAAAGGAAGATCAAATAAAGACTGCGTTCATTACCCCGCACGGGGCTTATTGCTATGTTACTATGTCTTTCGGTTTGCGCAACGCTGGTGCAACGTACCAGCGCTGTATGCAAAAATGCTTGTTTGATCAAATCGGAAAGAATGTGCAAGTCTATGTGGATGACATTGTGATAAAAACTAAGGTAAAGAACACCTTAATCGATGACATCCGGCAAACATTCGACAACCTAAGACGGTTCCGGATGAAACTTAATCCGGCAAAATGCACCTTTGGTGTCCCAGCCGGCAAGTTGCTCGGTTTTCTGGTGTCAAGCCGGGGCATTGAAGTCAATCCGGTAAAGATCCGGGCAATAGAAAGAATGACTATCCCACGAGAGCTAAAAGATGTGCAAAAATTTACCGGTAGCTTGGCATCGCTAAGCCGGTTCATAAGCAGGTTGGGAGAAAAAGCTCTGCCACTCTATGCTCTCATGAAAAAATCTGACACGTTCGTCTGGACCCCTCAGGCAGACGCAGTGTTTAAAGAGCTAAAAATAATGCTAGCCACAGCACCTATACTGGCTTCACCTCTAGAAAGAGAGCCTATGCTATTATACATAGCGGCAACAAACCGGGTTGTGAGTGTAGTGGTTGTAGTTGAAAGAGAAGAGGAAGGAAAAACCGTCCAGAGGCCGGTATACTACCTGAGCGAGGTGCTCTCCCTCTCAAAGCAAAACTACCCTCACTTCCAAAAAATGACCTATGGCGTGTACATGGCCGCCACAAAACTCAAGCATTACTTTGAGGAGCACCCCATGAAAGTGGTGAGCGAAGCACCAATCTCCGATATCATGTGCAACAAGGACGCTAGTGGAAGGATTGCAAAGTGGGCAATCCAGATATCACCATACGTGCCGGTATATGAAAGAAGAGATGCCATAAAATCACAAGCTTTGGCTGATTTCCTCGTTGATTGGGCGGAGATGCAATATAAACCGCCAGATCAGCGGATAGAATACTGGAAGATGCACTTTGATGGATCCAAACTCAAAGAGGGTCTAGGTGCTGGTGTGGTGCTTACCTCACCAAAAGGGGATCACCTCCGGTATGTTTTGCAAGTGCATTTCAGGGCATCGAATAATGTCGCTGAGTATGAAGCTTTGATCCATGGGCTTAAGGTCGCAAAAGAAATCGGTGCGCACCGGATCATTTGCTATGGAGATTCAGATCTTGTGGTACAGCAGTGTTCCGGGGATTGGGATGCAAAAGATGCCAACATGGCTTCGTACCGGTTTCACGTGCAAAAGATTGCCGGATTCTTCGAAGGGTGTGAATTTCACCATGTACCGCGCGCAGAAAATGAAGCCGCGGATGCTTTATCCAAGCTGGGCTCATCTAGGCAAGAAATTCCTCCCGGAATAGCTTTGGCTCACTTAAGAGTACCTTCGATCAAACCAAGCCCGGAATCGGAATCAATTTTTGTACCGGAATCCCACGTAGTGCCCATGGATATCGATGAAGGGAACCCGGGGACCGCTCCGGCAAGGTCGGGGACTGCTCCGGTAAGCTCGGGGACTGCTGTACCCATACCGGAAGAAATGATGCTGGTGGATAGCATGGAGATAGATGCACCGGTGTTTTTGGTTCGAGAGACACCGTCGTGGGTTAAACCTATTAAGGAATTCCTGATCAACGGCACCTTGCCGGCTGACGAAAATGAATCAAGGAGAATTCAAAGAAGGTCCAAAGCATATACATTCATCAATGGTGAGGTATACAAGAGAAGCGTTACCGGTGTCCTTCAAAGATGTGTGGAACCGGAAGAAGGGAAAGAAATGCTTGAGGAAATGCACCAAGGAGAATGTGGGCATCATGCTTCATCAAGGGCACTGGTAGCAAAAGTATTCCGGCACGGGTTTTACTGGCCCACTGCTTTGGAAAACGCGGAAGATTTAGTGAGAAAATGCAACGGGTGCCAGAGGTACGCCAAGCAAAATCATACCCCAGCGTCCGGTTTAAAAACAATACCATTAACATGGCCGTTCGCCGTTTGGTGCCTCGACATGGTTGGCCCATTCAAAACAGCAAGAAGCAGCATGACCCACATCTTGGTTATGGTGGATAAATTCACCAAGTGGCTAGAAGTGAAACCTATCGCAAAATGTGATGGACACACAGCGGTGAAGTTCTTAAAAGATGTCATTTTGCGGTATGGATACCCGCACAGCATCATCACTGACAATGGAACCAACTTTGCTCAAGGTGAGTTCAAAAGATTTTGTGAGGACAAGAACATCCGGTTGGATTTGTGCTCGGTGGCACACCCGCAAGGCAACGGCCAAGTGGAAAGAATGAATGCTTTGGTACTCTCCGGTATCAAACCTAGACTCATTGATGCAGTGGAAAAATCACCGGGATGTTGGCTTGATGAGATACCATCAGTGCTATGGAGTATAAGAACAACTCCAAACCGGTCTACCGGATACACTCCGTTTTTTATGGTTTATGGAGCAGAAGCAGTCATACCAACCGATATCATTTATGATTCACCAAGGGTACAGCTCTATACTGAGCAAGAGGTCAAAGAGGCCAGAGAAAATGATGTGGACTTGCTAGAAGAAGCAAGAGAGCTGGCTTTGGCAAGAACAGCCATTTACCAGCAAAACCTCAGACGCTATCATGATCGGAAGGTTAACCCGAGAGTTTTCCGGGAAGGAGATCTTGTGCTTCGCCTAGTGCAGCGCACTGAAGGCCGGCATAAGCTCTTGCCACCATGGGAAGGTCCCTTCATTGTAAGCAAGGTGCTTCACAATGATGCATATTACTTAATCGATGCACAGGAGTGGAAAAAGGAAAGGCGGACGAGGTCCGGAGAGGAGAGCAAGCGTCCATGGAACGTAGCTCTGTTGCGTCCTTTCTACTCTTGAAGTTGTGGTGTAAGAAGTTCCTTTTTGTACCTTATATGCTATGAATAAAAGATGCCGGAACCTTGAATGAATCTCGGGGACTACCCCAATAAGATTGCATGTAACTTGTTTATTTTTTCAGTTTACCGGTTGCTTATTGAACTTTTTTCTTTCCGGTTTAGTAGTGTGCTAAATCCTACCGGAGTCTTCGACTCGCTCGCTGTCCGCAACCCGGCTTCATGGCAAGCAAGATAAACCGGTAGGGGATAAGCACATGAACTGCGGAGAGGGAGAGCGAGGAAAGAACAATCCGGAAAATTTAACTAACCCCGGTTAAACCGGTTTTTGCAAAATTTCGAAGTTATTTCTAAGTTCAAGAAAATGCTTGTTTGGTGAAAGAACCTTGTGCTCATACGCCAAAGAATGCCCGGAGAAGGCAGGCGAGCCAAGGCAAAAGAACCAAGTGTGCATCGAATTGGATGCAGAAACAATTTGGAAATCTTTGCAGTGCAGGATAAAAGCAGAACCAAACGCAAAAATGCTAAGGCAAACTTAAGATAATTAGCTACCGGTATAACTTACCGGCATAAAATGTTGTGGGATAAGCAAAAGCGGACTTAAGGTTTTACATCATACACCCCGGCATACCGGGGTCGAATTTAACAAAGTCTGTTGTAAAGCAAGCAGGAGCAGATAACTTGTTCAGGCGACGGGGGCATCAGGTGGAGCGGCACCGGTCTCAGTGTCTTCAGGGGGAGCAGTGCTGGCCTCGGGAGCTTCCGGCGGCACGTCCTCAGCAGCCTCATCCTCATCTCCCTCTTCTTCTTCCTCATCGTTGAGGTAGTCAGTGACACCAGGAGGAGGAGGGATGAAGGTGCGGACCTCGGCGTACTCAGCAAGCCGGTACGCCCGGTCCTGCCGCTTCGCGGTAAGCGCTGGATCCGTATCGGTGGGAGCATCTTGGCGTACGCCTTGAAGTGCGTCCAGATCCAGATCAGGGTACCAGGAGCATGCGGAGCGCAGCGCCGTGTCCGCTCCAGCACGAGCCGCGGAGCATTGCCACTCGCGAATCCGGCGCCCGGCATCCCTGAGCCGGTGGGAGGTAAGCGTGATGTTTGCCGGTATCCCCTCCTCAGGCCATAGCACCTTGAAGAGCTGGATGGCAGCATCCGGTAGGTCGCCAAGAAGCCGGTCGACGGAGCGCATGTGTTGGACTCGCGCGGAGAGGGCGACCAGATAGTCGTACCCGTCCCAGTGCGCGTCCATGTTGGGAAATTCCCGCGCCACCCGATCCTCCATCACCTTCTTCACGGCGTGGGCCTGGGAGTCCGGGAAATGCTCTACGAAAGGAAGGAAAAAACATAAACACAAAATACCGGAAAAAAGTATGTCGGAAGAACAAGGAACAAGGATACATCCTCAAAAGGAGAAAGCTTATAAGCGAAAGAAGGGACAAGGCAAGGACTTACGGAGAGCCAGCGCGTCAATCTTCATAACCAACCGATCATATTCCCGGTGATTAGTGGTCATGGTATCAATGAGGCGCTCCGCTGCCTTCCGCGCTTTCCTCTCCTCCTCCAGCTCTGCCGTTAGTACGGTGTTGGAGTTCGTGGAGTCCTCCACGACCTCCGCCAGCCTGGCCTCAGCCGCGACCCGGGCATCCTTGAGAGCTTGCTCGTGCTGGAGCGCGGCTTGCATAGCCTGTTCCTTCAGCTCCCTCAAGGCGGTCTTCTGGGCGTCCAGTGCCTCGTTGTGCTCCTTGAGAAGCTGCTCTTTCTCGCCTAAGTACCGGAAAGAAAGGTTTTAGCAAGCGACAATAGATGAAATGAAAAAAGAACGGGTTAGCCGGAAAAGAAAGGGTGGTACCTTGAAGCTTGGCAACCTGGGCCTTAAGAGCCTCGATGGTAGCTTCCGGAACAACTGTTAAACAAAAAGATGCGTAAATATCAAAGAAGAAAACATTCCGGTGAAAAGATGCTCGAGAGGAAAAGAACAAAACAAACCTTGGCAATGGCTGTGGGCCTCGGCAAGGTCCCGATGCTCCCACAGAAGCTCCTCAAAGAGTTGCTTCCGGGCGTCCGCGGTGCTCTGTTCAAAGGAAGATGGTTGTGAAAAAGAAAGAAACAAAGATCATAACCCGAAACTCGGGGACTGGCTATGCCGGTTTCGTGCGTTTCTAGTTGAAGTTTCGCGCTAAAAGCTACGCTCTCAACACGAAACTCGGGGACTGGGAGGATAGACAAGATCCGGAAAGAAAAGAAACCGGCATCAACAAAAAATTACAAGAGAGTTGGCAAAACTTACCACCACGTTGCTGGTAGCATCGTACCATGCACTGTCAAACTCTTTCACGGCGCGTTTAAGCCGCGAGAAGTGTTCTTCAGTAGACCGAGGCCCAGCGGGGTCTGGCGCTGGAAGGCGGTCCTTCCCCAGGCCGCGGGTAGACGCAGAGATATCCGCATCGTTCCACTTTTGGGCATAGGGGAGAAGGTGCCCCAAGTCCTTACCCGCGCGATTCAGTGCAACGATCCGGCCCAGGACGCCGGAAGGTTTGTCTTGGACAGCAGCAGCAGCTGGGCCGACATGCAGCACCACGTCCCGCGAGCCGCCTGAGGCGTCGCCCTCCACGGCCTTGCCACGGGAAGCCCCGGGCTTGAGGAACTTGGTGATCTTGGGGGTCTCTGGCGGCGCCGTTCGCTTGGCCACGGAAGGTCCTTGGCTTGGCGGCGGTGTCGGCATGGTCCCGGTAGGAGGAGAAGTTACCGGCGCGGAAGTTTCCGGCGCGGTGGGGGAGGAGCTTGGTTGCTTCTTCTTTTTCTTCGGGGGAGGAGGAACCAGAGGTTCCGCCTGCCCGGCATCTGTCTTGTCGGCGCCGATGTTGTCGGCGCCGGTGTCTTGGGTTTCCGGAGGGAGGTGAAGTCCTCCTCCGCGCGGTGATCGAGGAGGTGTAGGGGCCGCGCACCCCGAACTTGTAGTGCCTCCCGAAGGGGAGGCAGAGGGTATGCCGGCACCGCATGGTGCCGGACTTGAGTGAGGAGGAGGAGTTGAGGTCCTTGCGGAGCCGGCGGAGCCCTCCGGCTTCGAGCCAAGCTCAAGCGCGTGGGCTGAAAGAGAGAAAAAGAGAGCGGATTGGAAAAAAGCAACCGGAAAAGAACTTGGTGGAAACAAAGAGAGCATAAAAAGAAACGAAGAACTTACCCGGAAGAAACCGGCATCCGCTTTTGCTTGTAGCGCTTCGCGCTCACCTGCTTCCCTCCAATGACTTCTGTCCGAGGGCGTTTGGCGGGAGGAGCATGGCTGGGGCCGGCGCCAGCAGCTGGAGGGTCATTCTTCTGGCCTTCGGCCATCAGTTTGTCCAGGAACTCGTCCCCAACCTCGGCCTGCAGGGGAGCCACATGCTCATGAACCTGTGGGTTGATGTTGGCTGAGGGAACGTCTACAGAACAGAAATAACAACAGAGTATGAGAGATCAAACAGAGAAAGCTACCTCGAGCAAGATCAAGTCATCAGACGAACCAGCTGGTTCCGGCGGAGACTTGCCGAGGCGAGAGGCTGGAGTCCGGCCCATCCTCAGATCTAGCCAGTGAATGACAGGATCCGGGTCGTACTTGTCCAAAGGCCTCTTCCGGCAAGGGCCTCGTCGGTACCGAGTCAATCGGGGGAAGCGGGCCCTAGCCTGAAAACAAAGGAAAAAAGGGGGGATTAGTCGCAAGTATGAAAGTTACCGGTATTACGACCCGAGCCGCATAATTTCTTACTTCTTGGGACGGAGGATTTCTGGAGCTGAGAGGGCAAAGGCCCCACTCCCAGTCATCCGGCATGTCCGTTTGGCAGATTTGGCTAGCCTTCAGGACCACATCCGCCTTGCTCAAGGGCAGGCCGGTGATCTTGGTGGGATCACCGGGGCCGTACATCTCACTAATCTTGTGAGCGCGCTGCTGAAGGGGAAGCACCCGGCGGCAGATGAAGGCGCGGATGATATCGTCGGAGCAAATATTGCTGTCCTCCATCAACTTTAACATGAAGCGTACCACCCGGTTCGTCTCGTTGTGATCCGTACCGGGGTTGTACTGCCAGTTGATCTTGGCGGGCGGCGCCGGGTTGAACGCCGGCAAGTTGATGAGGTCAGCGGCGCCCTCGTTCTTCACGTAGAAGAACGTCGTCTGCCACAACCGGCAAGACTCGAGGCTGTTGAACTTAAAAAAGGGGCTCCCTTGGCGGGAGCCGATGATACAAGACCCGCATTGAACGGGGGTTTGGGCTTGGGAATGTCCTTGCCCCGGACCGAGTTGATCCGGAGAGAGAAAAGCGGGCAAACGTCTCGCGAGCGGGACGGATGCCAATGTAGCCCTCCATGAAGGCCACAAAACAAGAAAGATAAAAACGGCATTGCCGGGAAGGTGGTGAGGTTGGAGTCGATAGAAGTCAAGGAATTGGCGAAAGAAATCGGAGGCAGGAAGGCCGAAGCCACGCTCAAAATGAGCAAGGAAAACAACGACCTCACCGGGTTCGAGCACCGGTTCGATCTCGTCACTCGGAAGCCGGCAGATGACTCCTTCCGAATCCTCCTAGACCGGTAGAGCCGGCCGATCTCAAACTGAGTCACGTCGGAACCCCTCCAGGCTCCGCGTGTCTTATCCTTTCCGGAGGCCCGGCTAGATGTGCCGGCCTCTTGGTCTCGGCTAGATGCCAGATCCATCCGGGCAAGATCTTCGGTTAGCCCGTCAGAAGTGCTACTGCCTTGATTACTAGAGGTGGCGGCGGGGAGAGACCCTTCGCTAGACATATGGATCTAGGCGACGCCGGAATCTACCAAAAACAGTTTTCCCCAAAGAGACCCTCGCGCGAAGATCTACGAGTAAGAGGAAAAGCAAAATAAAGAAGGGATAAATACTCTACCGCCCCCAAGATCTGAAATGCAAGAAGAAAAGAGGTAGAGGCGCATCGGGCCTAACCTGAGGCGGCGGAGTCGCAGAAGAAGAGGTTCGCCGGAGATACGGTGAGCCTGCGGCCGGCGAAGAAGTCCGTCGACGGCGAGGTGAGGAAGAACTTGAGGAAGCACGAATGCAGCGGACGCGGTGAGGGCGCTGCAGAAGGTTCCCGCACGACGAAGTCCGGCGGAAGTGCGGCGTGAGTTCGCCGGGCAACGGAGCTCGAGCAAGCGACGGCGGACGGAGAACGGCGAAGGCGCAGGGGCGAGGAGCACTGTGCGCGAGGAAGTGGAGAATGCGAGAAGAGGAAGAAGGAGCGGCGGTTGTGCTTATAAAGAAGAAAGGATGTGGGCTGAAAACCGCTGGGCCGCGGCGGTTCGCCTCGCGGCCCGCGACGGTTCGCACCACGGGCCGCCACATGGCACACACACACGCGTGCGGAAAACCGTTTGCCACAGGAGGGCCACACGGATCTGGAATGGCCACGAAGATCCGATGTGCCGCCATAAATGCTGGCGCAGAAGCCGAAGGGAAGTGACCCCTGACACTGGCGCGTCAGTCACAGTGCGCATGTCTCTGTCAGACGCGGGGCCCAAGATATTCTCGACTCCGCCGAGGAGATGTTTAATGACTAAGATACCGGAAAATATGATACCGGAGAATGACTTGCAAAGAAAGATAAGGAAAATCCGGGCAAAGATGCCGGATCCAAGCCCAACGCCGGATGGATTAAACCGGTATCCAAAGACGTGAGAACCTGGCATGGTCTGTTGGATAGGATCCGCCAGACTATACCAGCTTCGGGGACTAATGTTGGGGGGATAACCCCCGGTATGCCAAAGGCATGCCAAACCGGATGGTTTGAGCCATCAGGATACCGGTTGAATGTTCGTGCCGGAGTCTAAGATAGATGTTTGGCTGAACAGGACTAAGCCGGTATCCTCAGAGGAGGGATACCGGAACCGGATAGAAAAGGTACCGGGCCACCGGAAAGAAGAGCTTGTCGGCAAGACTGGTCAAAGATCCTCTCCAGAGCTAGAAGACAAAGATGAGCTAAGCAAGGTAGCTTTAAACGAAGGGCTGACGATAAAGAAGAAGATGACGAAGAAAGAAGCCGGAGGACGTCAGCCTCCCTGTTTAAAGAAGACCCCGGTGTCATCTGTGATTAAAGTAGCTTTGTAAAGTAGCTTTATAAAGTAGTTTGTCTAGTCAAAGATGCCATTAGGGTTTTTTGCACTGTAAGCCACCCTCTCCCCTATATAAGGAGAGGGGCAGCCCTCCTTCACGGGCGCGGAACACAGCGAGACAGAGATGCTCAGAAGTAGGAGAGCACAAAGCGCAAACCTGTAACTTGTGAGAATTAATGAAGATAGTGATCTAGAGCGAGTTCTTCCTTGTGTCTTTCTTCTTCAACCTCTGGCCTTGGCCAAGTTCTTGAGGAAACCATCCGGAAGTTCATCCCACCTGATCACAAACCCTCCCCCGAATCCTCTAGCGTCCATTCGGCCCCAATCTAAGCCATCCTATGGCATCTGTCTGTTCACCACGACGACACACCTCCTCCCGCGATTACGGACGACAATCGACATCAGCTCAGAATAGCGGCGGCACCTGCACCACCACCTTACGTTGGTCCTAACTCTAACGGAGCGGTCTCGATGATTCAGAAGGGAAGGCCATCCAATAGAACTCAGAAAGTAATCTCGCGGCAGGTGTTCATGGCAGAGAAAATGCCTCCACCAACAGTCGAGTACCTTAATTGGTCGTGGCAAGACATTGGCTTCACTATAGCGGATCATCCACGACAAGTTCCTCGACCAGGGCGGTCAAGCACTCATACTACCAGCGGTCATCGCAGGATTTGACGTATCTCGCGTGTTTATAGATGGCGGCAGCAGCTTAAACCTTATGTACGCAGATACATTAAGGAAGATGAACATATCCCTAGCAAACTTGAAGCCAACAGACACGAGATTCCACGGTATCACACCAGAGAAGCCAAGCTATCCGCTGGGGAAGATTAATCTCGACGTTCAGTTTGGGACCCGAGAAAATTACGGAATCGAGAAGTTAG
>NC_061511.1:188683586-188709802 GCF_022539505.1 Lolium rigidum | reverse complement strand
ACACGGCCACACCTCTCGCCCTCGCCGCCGCGGCTTCGACAATGAGCCTCGCCGCCGATTCACCGTCACCGTCCATGTCTTACCTGAGCGAAGACGACGACGATTTTGCTGAACTCCTAGCCGCGGAGCTCGACCTCGCGTCTGCCGCCGACTCCGCCTCCCAAGGGGGGCCCTCCGCGTCACCCGCCAGCGACGACGATGAGGAACAGGACGTGGCCGTCGAAGGCGACGCCGTAGAGCAGGGCAGGTACGCCATTTGATCTCCCCGGCCCGCCCCACTCCCTACCAAATCGTTGGGCTTAGAACTTAGAAGCTTTGGGCTGTGCGATCACGAGCCTGTATTCCACGCTCTGCTCCTGTAGCGATCAGTTTAGTCGATCTGGTTTCAACTTATTGGACCAGCAATGCTTGAGGGTTTGTGCTTCCGTTTTACTTGGAGTGTGGTGACTGGACGATTCGATAAGATTTGGGTGAATGCCGAATTGCCGATGGTAGTAACAGATTTGGTGAACTAGGGAAAAAAATTCTAGGGCTTACTGTAGGGTGTTAAGTGGGATTCCACATAGATCCCACTTGTAATACATTTTGTTTTTAGTGTAAAGTTTAACATAAAATTTTAAACTAGAAAAGGCAGGTATGTAGCGATGTCACTTGATTATATCTTAATTAGTTATTCCGGGCTGAGAAATACACATCTAAACAACCTAATCAGTAAGACCGCTCCTGCCTTGAAAATAATATCGAATGCTGAAACCCATTCTAATCTTCAGCATATGGGCTTAGAAGATGAAGGTTACATTGTAAATCTGATGTGGATTAACACAAGGAAGGTTCAGATAGCTTAGCAGGCACTTCATTTTCATATTAGATTTTGTATGGTTCAATAGAAATATGGTTGGCTGCCATTACCCCTTCAGGGTATAGGTAGAATCCATGATGTTAGATTTACCAATTGGTCTTATGTTGAGTAACATCTATGCAGATTGTGTCCAATCATTGATTCAAAAAAATAGTTCAAAGGAAAATGTGACTGTGATAAGATTGTAGTCGCCCAGTACAAAAATACGGTGTAGGTAGTAGTAAAAAACATATTCATCTGAAAAGTTGCTGCATCAAATGTTTTACTATGTAAGGGACTCAGCACTGAGAGAATAGCTAATAGTATGCAAGTATCATGAAGGACTCAGCACTGAGAGAAAAGATGGAAGGGAGGGGAAGAATACAGGATGATGTTGTGTTCTGAAGGAACCCTTGATGATTCGATATGTTTTTGTACTATGAACCTGACTGCTCTCAACTATATGAAATGAATTAATAAAAGGCGTAGAGTGGAGGAACACAATACCAAAATCGAAGAACAACAGTAATGCCTGATGAAGATGGCATTGGTACGAAGGTTAGTCTCGTTTTACATAATATCATGCTTAATATGTTCAGTGCCAGTATACTAAAAATAATTCTTCCATAAAGTGTTGTTCATATGAAATTCCGGTTTTTGAATGATATCATAAGTTACAGGCTTCATTAGCATATTTTTACGTTGTTACATTCATAAAATTATATTTTTCTATACAAATAATTACGTTAATACTGACTCACAACAAACAAATCAACATAAATAGCCAGCTGTATGAGCCATTACAGTGTACAACACGCCAAAAATATGTATTTTAAGTGATATTTTTGTATGTCACGTAGAAAAACAATTGGGCCAACGAAACAAAACACAAGTCATCCCCTTGTTTAGTATTGTAAATGCTAGAGAACATTTTGCCACTTTCTTCCATACATTGAACTCTTACCATTCGTGGTTTAACCCCCATCTCTAATTTTATATTAACTAGGAAGCATAGGCGCGGCGGCACGCCGCGCCCGTGAATCTATGATGCTGATCTGTTGGTATATATGGGAAGTACGTGATATCTATTGTTCAGTGCATTCTTTAAAAAGAGAGTGCCAATCTAAGTTCTTGTTCGACGGTAAAGAATGATGGTGTAAAGTGGACATATTTGGATAATTGTATGAATTGTCGTGAAACAAAATGTCTCTCTTTTTCAATAATGTGTAATTTGATTGTTGTGATTGTATGTAAATTAGTATTGTCATGGAGTTATCTTTTTCGTGTCAAATGATTGCTTTTGCATGCTTTAGTTTTCACAATGTTCTGAGTATAAATGGCCTCAGAAGCAAACAGCATAGGAGCAGCTAGTATCGGAGCCACTCATTGCTGCAAAAAAAATAGCAGTAAAGAGAGGGAATCTACATGCAGCAACGCAGCGCCGCAGTTGGCAGCAGGCCGCGTGTCTTCCCTTTCCTATCCTGAGGAGTGAGGACAGTGTCTTCCATCCCCAAATCGGACAGCAGACCCTCTCCTCACACCGGCGCCGCCCCACCTCCCCACACCGATGCTTCCCCACATCAGGCAGCTCACCACCGTTTCCTCCCTCCCTTCCATCTCCCCCGGTAGCGCCTCGTCGGCCAGCAGGAATGCATGCGGGTTCTGCTTCCCCAAACATGCTGCCCAGCAGGCAGCTAGCAGAGCTCCACGCGCATTAGTGCACACCCGTGCACCAGCTTCAGAGAGGCATTTTGTCCGTGTCGAGGACCAGCCGGGTGCTCCACAACAACATCACCATCGCGGAGCTTGTGGTCCCGTTCCCCTTCTTCTCTCCCGTCGCTGTGCCATGTCCATTTCGAGGAGTTAGGCTGGAGAGATAAGAAGGGGAGAAGGTCGAGACGGCGCTTCCGTCAGCCGAGACTTGAAGCGAAGCTGTAGATTAGAAGAGAAGAAGCTCCGTTCCATCGGCATGCACGACAACAGAACCTTGCCGCTAGTTGGGATTCAGTGCTTCAGCGTCACAGTTCTTGCCAATAAGGCCCTGGACGAATAGGAGCTGACCACAGCAGTCAGTCGTACCGGACAGAAAGTGGCGGAAGGAATCAACTCAACTGAATCCGAGCTGAGCTTGTACAAATCGGTATGTTCCGCTTTCCTGAGTTGGCAAAAGAGAACTTACTTGCAGTTATAAGGGAAGTAGCTGCAATGTTTCCAATTTGCTCTTCGATCTACTTATAGTACACTAAATTCCATTCTTTGTGTTCATACGAATAAGCTAGAACTGAACGTAAAGTAAAACTGAATATACAAAACCATGTGAGATTACTAAGCAAGCTGGCTACAATTATCAGGAGTAATACCAACACGGATGAAACAAAAGTTAGTCTTCACTATGTTGATTACAGTCGTCATACAGGAAAATACAACAGTACCATGGAAGAGAAAATTTGTAGTTGCTACATTAATACACTAACCGCATCAGTAGTAGTTCGTTGTGTGTAGTAACATTTAGTAAGCAGAATAGCATATCTGGGACTGCATAAGTGTTTAGTATTCTAGCATGCTAAAAATATGTTGCAGCGGTAGATTTTCAACAAATAGTGTAGAACAATCATGTAGTTTAACTGAAGAGAACACATTTTAGTGCAGAGAGTAGGACAACATCTTAGATCCAGCAGACAGAGTTCCATACAAAGAGAACATTACAACTAACTACACATAGGTATTTAGTAGGAATTCATTCTAGAGATAGCAGAACTACTTGTTTTTGGAGGTCGCATGTAGATCAACTGTATTATATACATGTAATTCTCTTACAAAGATACAAACTACAGTCTGCATTCAGCTGTCCACTTGGTCATCTATCTCCCGTCTTTCCTTCCCTCTTTAATCAAGTTATTGCCGTGACCACAACAACACTGCTAGTCTTATATTTGCAAGAAAACTGCATACACATTCTCTAAAAAGTTCATAAATTCACATGTTACATGGCGAAAGCAAAAACAGGACATGTAATTTGCAAAACAAATCTCCAATTCAATAAGATTTCTCTTCCAATAATTATCTATTTTCTACTGTAAAACAACCAGACAACCAATAACCAATCTAATTTGTATTGTTCACAATCAAAGCTGTGACATGGCTTATGCACACCGAGTCTACCTATGAGAAGCTGCATTATGGCCTCACCTGAGTAAAGGTTGATTTATTTTAAGTCTGAAAATCTGAGATGCAAATGAAAATCTGAGATGCAAAGGATGCATGAAACCCAATAGCTTCAAGTGAAGTTCTCTGTTTGCGGCATCACTAACATTCTAGTGGTAGCTTCCCAACCAATATATTTCATATAAAATATATATTGCCAAACAAAGTAGAAATCAAACTCGGTAGCTGTCTTCTAACTTATTTATTCCACTTTATAATGCATATTTGAATAAGCATGTGTGTTAAGGATCTATTTGACCCAAAAAAAAAGGGAAATAATTAAATAAAAAGTGGCACTGGAGAGTGATTTCATCTGCGTCGTCTTCTATATTCTCCAAACTGCACTTTTTAGAAAGTTAGATGAACTATTGCATTTTCACTGTACATGTTAAAACAATCTACCAAAAAATATAGCTTCTCATAGTTGACTGATTAGTCAGTGTTTGTGGCGGCCAACCTGAAATCGAAGGGCTGACTACTAAGTAAGGACGGTGGCGAATAAGCATGGGCATGGCAACAAAAATGAGCATATAACATCATCCAGACATGCTGCGAAGAAAAACATACACATATGCTACGTACTTTTGGTGTTCTTTGAAAACATATCTTGAGTGATAAAATACTAACAATTGATACCCTTGAACATATTATTCTAAGCTCTCAAGAGATATCTGGCCAATGTATTAAATCTTGCAAACCCAATTTGTATAAGACATTGCTTGCAAGCACAAAAAAAGATGATGCATGCAAGTCAGGATGGATGCACTTATACTCCCAAGTCAGGATCCTCTCCCTAAATTTGGTTCCATTGTTTTGATGTAAACAAAGCAGTCAAGTCGGTAGATGGATCTCCCTCAACATCACACTCTGACCATGCACCTACCCACTCCCTGCCACAACACACTAATTTGAGAGCTTCGCCTAGAAACGTAGGCACCCAATTTTGTTCATTCACATTTCCATAAGGAAGTAAGGAAAATAAAATTGGCATCTCCAGTTTCCAACTAAAAGCTAAAATAGACAATAAAATATATTGCATCAAAGAAAATGGTCCAAAATGCGAGAAATATGATATACACAAAGTTTATCATGCTCAAGTTCACAAGTTCCGATGATATTATATTATAGCAGATGATGGAAGTTGGTAAAAGTGGCAAAGCTGAGAACAATGTTCTTACGTCACCACTCTCTTCCTGCTGAATGACCTTCTCTTGTTTCTTTGACTCATCTGCTGGCACGAGCAGCAGCTGCAACGCCAGCACCACCACTGCTTGGAGCTGAAGCACTTCTCCCTACTAACAGGCAAGAGGTCAGTGATGCCCTAACCCTTCACTTCGGAAGTTATCAGTTCTATCACCTAATTCTTGACTTGACAACCAACTTTCATGTATAGAAAAATAGAAATTAGATGGTACGATATCAATAGAAGTTCATGGCAGAGAACATTACATTTTAGCATTATAGAGAGAAAATATTGCATGTACTGTAAACCAAATAGAATAACTGTTCATTCGTCAAACTAAGATGTTGCAAGTATTATGATTGAGTTAAAATGTGAGAGTGATAATGCATGTTTGGTGCTGTTGCATTTCCATCAAGGTTTAAATAACTTGCCCTATCTTGGCTTGTCCCTTAAATAAAGCAACTTATAAAGTATATTACATTTGCTGGGAGGACCAAGATTCATCAATCCTAAAGGAAAGAATACCTGCGGTACCACATGGATAGTTTGATGTATGCATCTTGAGTTAGACAGTTGCCAAATACGATTCTGATCTCACCTCGCTGGTCTGACGACGACAAACTGAACCTTAGCGAGAGCCCAGACTGTCGGACACAATCTCTAGAGTGGTAGGAGCCACATACCACACGACTCCCCATGTCTGAAATCACCGGAGAAGAAAAATTGCTTATGCTGAAGAGAATCTCCCAAACACGAAGCTCAGGAAAACTCACAATATCAGCATGTCACATGCCCGGGTGCTTGCATAGAAGAACAATTTAGAGTCTAACTATTACCCTGGTGATCCTAATACCAGTCTTCTTGCAGCAAACACACCATCCATCTAAGGAACATTTGTGTGGAACTCAACCTGGATATGAGAGAACAACACAAAAACGAATCTTAGCACCTGTCGGGCATTCCATCAAACGCGTTGGAGGTAACTACACCCGCAAGTTGGTAGGTTTTGTCCATGTCTCCTGGAGCTTGCGCAAATCTGTGAAAAATCATGAGATACCTAATTACTGTGAAATAAATTAGAAGTGGTGGAGATAGCCAGTCTCCATTAAACATATAAGAGATTGCCGATGGCTAACCTAGGGATATAGGAATCTGAATTCACTACCAACGTCCAGAATAGAAACCTCACCATGGAAAACCCCAAATAGCTTCGGCCCTGACTCTCCTCGCTTGCGTAGGCTTCAATTGTGTAAGGAGGAGGTGGAGGGGAAACTATGGCATGCATTGGCAACATCCAAGATATGAAGAGGACATACACAGCGGCAGCGGGAGGTGCCCTTCCCTCACCAATTTTATTGGCAAAGAAAGAACATCATACTTGCACGCGAACATCTACCATGACGGATTGGAGATAAACCCGAGAGAGAGAGGAAGAAAGAGATGGAGAAACGGCGACGATCTTTACCTGGGCTGATGCGTGAGACGCCTTGGGAAGGAGATGTGGGCATCCAACTCCTCCATGCCGCCCGCGGACTCAGGAGGAATAGTGCAGCTCCTCGATCGTGAGGGGGAATGGTGCCCGATGGTTGCTTTCCTAGGGGAGAGAAGGGCGGCATGGCTGTCCTGCACGCGCCTCTCGTCCAGGAAGGGAGAGGAGGACGCCAACGCCTCCACGGGAGGATATGGGCCTAGATGGTTCGACGGGGGGCCACGCCGCTTTGACCGCACCGATTTGACTGCTGGGTGGAAAGGAAACCGAGTATCAGCCGGTAGCCGGTTGCCCCAATCCCTGAAAAAAAGGAAAGGAAATTAACCAGGGAAGGTAGAGAAAAATAAGGGGGCACGTGTCGCTCAACCAATAGAGTTAACCGGATGGAAATTGCATATCTACAGTGGTCCGATCTACCAGGGGGCGTGAATCTGTCTACCTTTTATATAGGGTATAACTAGCATAAGTGCCCGTGCGTTGCAATGGGTGAAAAAAAAACATGATACACTAACCACATAAGTAGGACTAATTAAGAACTGTGCACCACTCAGATCTATGTCCACTATTTCACTTTTTGCGTGTGTTCTTTTTATTGCAATAAAGAACAACACATTACAAGCTAAAATGTAATAATTATAAATCGCCACAGTATTCTCACGATTTGCATAATGCAAAAAGGCTATGGAAGCAAATAATACCAGGCAAATTTGACCTGATTTATGGCAAATTTAACAAGTCAATGCAACCACAATGGAGAAAACCAAATAACTATGGAATGAGGCTAGCTATGCAACCACAATAAAAATCATTCTCTTGAGTAAATATATAGATAGAATAGATAGATTAGGCCAGAAAATGTGAGGCAACCGGCCCTATTCTTGGACAACAATTGTGGTGTTTTTTTGCTTACTGGCTTTTTCCCCAGCATCCAAACCTGATATTTTTCCATGTTCTCAACACAAAAACACTTACAAAACAATTAATTCCACATGCGCGTCGGTAGGTGCATAAACTGTTATTGGAATTAGATAGCCAGTGAATTACCTGACCATGGTGCGTGTTGTGGTCGTGTTTCCAAAAAACGTATGCATCTATCTGCAGTTGCTCCACCAAATACAAGAAGGCCATTCAGATGAACTCACAATCCTGCCTGTAATAAAATACCTCACAATCCAATCTATAAAAAAATAGCTGACACATCCACAAAATAAAATTGAACTTGCATCTGCACTACAACTTTCAATACCGTATTAAAAATGAACTGTCTCTCAATCTTGTCCAATGACAGCGAAATTAAAGACTCTGTTTTCCCTTTTTTCTCAGCCAAAAACATGCGTCGAGTCACTCAAGAAAGAATTGTCAATTTCCTCTCATAAATTCAGATAAGTTTACAGTACCATATATGCTACTGTCGATTTCTTTCACTGGGCCGGGCGTCCTTGTTCCCTGGCGGTAGCCTGGCCATGGAGGAGAGGATCTGGTTCGTACACTCTTCCGAGGACGGCGAGCATGCGGAGGATGCTCATTGAATCGAATAGAGCGGCGACGATGGCCAAGACCCTCGCGACGGGGGCGAAGGAGGCTATGTGAATGCTCTCCTCCGCATCCTCCCTGGTCATGGCGGTAGGGGCGCTCGCTCTCCTCTCTCTCCCAGCGCTGCATGCTCCGCCGCCGGCAGCCCCTATATTCAGCTTCCTCTGCCTCTGCTCGCCACCGGCGCAGTCTCCACAAGCCACCGGCCGGAACTGCCATCAGACCGCGCGCCCCTGTGCAGCTCGAGGCCTCCAGCAGCGGCGTGGTTGCCGACTCGCCACGGACATGGATCATAGCAGGCAAACACTTAACCTCAACTCAAAGTTCTGAAATCAAAACATCGAAGAGGCACTCCCATCAGACAGGGAACTTTGGGCGCTCGGTGGCAGCACACAGTCTGACTGAGTCGTTCGCGTCTCTCCTCTCCGTGTGGGCGTCACCATCGCCATGGTTGGCCATCCGACACGCTCCGTCGACAGCGCGCGCCTTCCGCTGCCAGAAGCCGTCGAAGGAGGCGTCGAGCATGATGGAGAAGGCTCCGAGGCCAGGCCGGCGAGGGTGATGATCTCGGTGTTGCGGTCGCCGCTCGATTGGATCTTCTCCGTTCAGGTACATGGACAGCGTTTACTCGATCGATCGGCTCCGAGCGAGAGAACTCTCCTGACGTACGGATACTCGGATAGTGGAGGCTTCATAGTCGTCAAGAGGCTAAACATGTTGTCGTCCTTCTCTTCCTCCGTCTTGTCCTTCTCTTTCTCTTCTTCGCAGGAGTGCCGCGCTCCGGGGTTACGACAGGGGCAGGTGCCGAGTCGGCACCAGCACCGACGTCGGAAGCTACATAAGCGAACAACTTGGCAGCGGCTAGAGGCTCGGCTATGTCCTCCCCGTACACATCATCATCTGCAGCATGACCTGCTGCACCGCCACGAACTTAGTTTCAATCGTATGCCGACGGAAAAAACCCTAACAGAAGTCGATCGATTCGCTACTCGCCAGCGATCTGATATAGTTGGAGCGTATATAATGACACGACCTGCACGGGCTGGGTACGGACTCCTAGTTAAGAAGTGCCATGGGTACGAGACTCTTTTTTGGAAAAGAGATCGGCTACGGACAAAACACCAACGCGACGGACACGGAAGAAGGCGTAAACAATGTTGGACGAAAGCGCAAATTGACGGACCAAACCACGGAAACGTTAGCTCCTTTATTATTAGGTATAGATATAGATTCTCCAATGACAGGTGATGTGATCCCAAACATAAAAGGTATAACCTACGCATTTGAAATTGATATCAGAAAATGTTAATAATGGATTGTACTAGATCATAGATCTTATGGCTTACCATGCAAGTCTTGGATTCTTCTGATATTTTGAGTATACTGATGAAGTCAAATGAGAACTCGAGCACACATATGTACTACGGATATTTACAAACATTGCACGGGTCTGTCATTGTGAATGGTATCTACAAGCTAGCGCCAAACTTCTACAACAATAGGATTATGATCTAGTGCATTTCTAGCAACCAAAAATTACGTTGGATCCAGTGCTTGCTGAACCGTGGCCAAACAATGGAGCCCAATCTATTTTGAACAACTCGGAACGAGCATTTGGTCTTGTACACGCTAAAGATAGGATTGTCATTCTTAGATGATAGCATACAATTGAAAATTTTCTTACATTGGCCTTATAATTTAATTCTTTTTACATTGTCCTCGTTAATTAAAAATGCCAAAGATGGTTACTATTTTTTACATTCTCCTCGTTTTGATTAGTTCATGTCTGATTGCTATTATTACACTCTTTTGTATAGCTCCATAATGTTGTCTTCTTTTCATTTCCTCCCCCTTGATGTAATTGCTACTTTGGTTCCATGCCTTGTGCATAGATAGATAAAAATAAAATCACACCTTAGGGGCTCCCCCTATGGTATCACGATAAAAAAATATTATTAATGTAGAATCAAAATGCTGAATATGATAGGTACATATGAACTTGCATCCAATTTGATCGTCAAAATATTTACGTCATTTCGTTGTGGGGTGAATAATAGACATGTTCGGTTAATGTATATGCCCTTTATTCAAATAATATATCAATTTGTAAAAAAACAATGCTTTTCTTCTTCACTTGATAGATGTCACATGAACAAACCATCAACTACCCAAATTTCTTAATAAAAGTTAAATATATTTATAGTGATTAATCATCAACTGATAATTGCCTCTTGAAATCACACAAACAACACGATTTATCTCGTGCTTATGTTCTTAGGATCATTTACAAGCCAGAACAAGTAACAATTTTTATTATGTCTAATGTGCAAAAATTACAAATCATTTCATGAATCAGAATAACAACAGATCTTCACATTCTAATTAGTTGCATGGCATAGTAGTACTAATCGGTATGACGATTCACTATCTACCTCGTCATCTTCAACTTCTTCATCCATATCTTCTTGTAGACGGCATCGAGCTCTCCTGACTCCTTTGCCTTTCGCATTCTTTCCTTTGCCCTTCCTCTTCTCCTGCCTGCACCGGAGCCACCAACCGCAAACGTTTGTGGTGGGTAGGGGCATCCTTGTGCACATTTTTTTCACCCATGGGGCGATGATTGGTTTCGCTACATCTTCAGTTCTAGAATCCTTTTGTGCTCGACTTTGGTGGGCTTTAAAAACGATTGCCAAATGAACATCTTGATCATCATTCGATGGCTCATCACGCACTGGCATCTCATCTACAAAATTTCTTCTAGCTGCTACCTAAGTTCTTTGAGGACTATCATGGCTCTTTCATAGGCTACTGTTGATCTGCTCCCTACTCGGATATTTGCATAAGCTTCTCTGAGCAAGTTGGAATTCATGCCACTTAATGATCTAGTTCAGTTTGGACACATAGGGAAGCTTCTGAACCTTGTCATTTATCAATACTATAATTGAGAGTGGATTTGCTACCCAGAGGGGTAGGTACGCATGCATGCGGTGCCATCGGATCTGCACAAAGATTCGTTTTTTTCGTTTAGGAGCTTGTTGACCGTGTCACACGAGGATGCTAGTTATTATTTCTCAAACCACCGCTCGGACGTCTTATCCCTTAACCGAACCCCACCCACCGCTCCTCCACCTCCCACGTCCCTGCGACTCCCCGGCGATCTCCTCTGCTCGGCCTCGCCGCGGACCACTGCGCCGCCCCCGTTGCCGGCTTCCACAACCGTGCATCGTCTGCATTTGAATCGATTTTGGGCAGTCTCGGCCTCTCCGGCTCCGGCCGACGCGGTGGTCGACGCCGGGTGCCATGTGGACGGCCGGCTACGCCATGGATCTGCGTAGGACGATGGGTCGGGAGGCTCCCCGTCGCGTCATGTAGGAGCTTGGGTGGGCGCCGAGATCGAGTCAACGGGGGACCGGGGGGCGGCCATGGCGGTTCAAATCGCCATCGTCCTCTGCTCGGACGCCGTCCCCCTACGCCGGTCTACGCTCATCCTGTCGATCCCCCTCTTCCCCCGCTGGTGGGGAGCCGCTCGTTCTCCAGCACCGGCGACCGCTTGAGGTGCGGGGCGCCGCCGTTCCTGATTCCCACGACTCGCCTGCGAGCGCTCGCCGCCGTGTCGGCCGCACCGGTCCACTGCTCGCCTAAGAGGACGATGGCGATTTGAGCCGCCATGGTCGCCCACCGGTCCCCCGTTGAATCGATTTGAGCGCGCCCGAGGCGGCTCCTCCACATCGAGCCCCAAATGCGGCGGGTGGGGGAGGAGAAGGCGCGGTGGTGTGGGCGTAGTGGATGCCGCACGAGCACTGGCCGCGCCGCCGGTTGCGAGGCGGGCAGAAGGATGTCTCTGCAGGGGACGGACGCTGAGCTCCTCCCGATGGACTCTAGACTGGGATGAACACGCGACTGGTAGTGGCCCGTGGCCATCGCTAGAGCATCCCGAGCTCGCGCCGGTGCTGGAGGTGTTGGATTTGGGGAGGAGAGGAGGGGAGCGCTAATCGTTCTTATAATTGTTAAACACAGGCGGGAGTAGCTATGAGGTTTGACCAATAGGACACGTGTTTGTTTGGGAAGGCGTGCGCAGCTACCCCTCTGGTTACCGGGTTTCATCCCTACTATAATTAGGTGTGAGCTTAGCAGTGTGCACAATGAGACACATAATTAATGTAAATGTGGTCCCAATCACAGTATTTTTCATGTGTAAAATTTGAGAGATCAATATTCTGGTTAGATGTGTGCTCCGACCCTCTGCACTCACAAATGTACTTCTCTTCCTCTTCATTTCTAACTACTTTAAACTCATGTTGTGACCATGAAAAAGTAGGGCCTAATCTATACAAAAACAAACTACCCTCTGGAACGTCAAATGAGTAGGATTTATATCCATGCAGTATTATACAAATACCAAGAGGCCTATGTTGTTGGAACATCAGAGAAGGCCCTACTTTTTCATGGTCACAACATGAGTTTAAATTAGTTTGCAATAAAGAGGAAGAGAAGTACAATTGTGAGTGCAGAGGGTGGGAGCACACAGATAAATAAAATATGAATCTCCAAAATTTAATACATGGAAATACCATGATTGTAACCAAGTTTACATTAATTATCCGTCTCATTGTGCACGGTTGCTATGCTCACACCTCATTATAGTATTGATAAATAAGCAGATTTAGAAGATCCCTAGCAAGTATGTGTTAAGAAGGTACTCGAGGAATGCGCATGTTGACCTTCCTTATGACAGCTGCCCAAACCAGACCCTATGACAGATCATAGAGTGGTAACAATTCCAGCTTGCTCAGAGAAGCTTATGCAAAAGTTTGAGCATGAAACAGGTCAATAGTAGCTTATGAAAGAACCATGACCATCCTCAAGGAATTAGGAAGCAACTCGAAGAAAGTTCTACAGGTGAGATGTCACTGCATGATGAGCTAGCCACTTATGACCAGGATGTCCATTTGGCAATCATTCTAAGCCCACCAAAGTCGAGCACAAAGTGTTCTAGAACTGAAGGATGAGCGAAACCAATCATCGGTGCACGGGGGAAAGTTGTGCACAAGGGAGTGTAGCAATTGTGGCCTTAGAGAAGGTCACAATAAGGCATCGTGCCCCTACCCACCACAAACGTTTGCGGTAGGTGGCTCTAGCGTAGGCAGGGGAAGGGACAGGAGAAAGAATGCATAAGGCAAAGGAGTCATGAGGATTCGATGCCCTCTACTTGATGATGTGGATGAAGAAGGCGAAGATGAAGATGAATCGAAGAAAGATGACGAGGTAGATAATGAATCATCATATGAATCAGACGATAGCGATTAGTACTATGGCATACAACTAATTAGAATGTGAACGCAATCTGTTGTTATTCTGAGTCACAAAATGATTTGTAGTTGTTGCATATTTGAGAAAATAACTATGACTTGTTCTGCTCGTTATAAATGATCCTAAGAACTTAAGCACGGGAAGAAAATCTTGCATACCCTCGATGCGATGTTTGTGTGATTTCAAGAGGCAATCATCATTTAATGATTAATCATTATGACTACTTTTAATTTATTATACACTAACATAAGAAATTTGGGCAGCTGATAGTTTGTTCATGCGACGTCTATTAAGTGAAAAAAAACAAGCACTATTTTTTTACAAATTGACATATATTACTTGAATAAAGGACATATTTACCAGCTGAACATGTATGCATAAATGCATATAAAAAAAATTATTCACCCTACAACAAAATGACGTAAGTAGATTGGGTGCGAGTTCATGTGTAGCGATCATATTGGGCATTTTCATTATACCATTAATAGTTAAAAACAGGTCAACATAAAAAATAGTAATCAAACATCAACTAATCAAAGTGACGTAAGTGAACACATGTTATTTTTTTAATCATGTTCTACCTAATTCTAATTTTGGCAGTCATATTTTACAATTTTAATTAATGAAGTGAGTGTCAAAAACATTAAATTAACAACATTTGTACACTATGATCTAAGAATGACAATCGTACAAGACCGAATGCTTGTTCTGAGTGGTTCAGAATGGACCAGGCTCCATTGTTCGGTCACGGTGATTCAGAAAGTACCGGATCCCATGCAGTTTTTGGTGGTTAGAAATGCACTAGATCACAATCCTGTTGCTATAGAAGTTCTGAGCTAGCTTGTAGATATCATTCATAATGGCAAACTTGTGCAAATATTTGGAGTACTAGTATGTGTGCTCTAGTGGTCATTCGATTTCATCAATGTACTCACAATATCAGGAGAGTTCAGGACTTGCATTGTCAGCTATAAGATCTATGATCCAGTACGATAGATTACTAACATGCTCTGATATTAATTACAAATATGTAAGTTATATACCTTGTATGCTTGGGGATCACTTCACCCGTCGTTGTCAAAGTAACATAAAATTAGAGATGGAGCTAACCGGCGGATGGTATGAGTTCAACGTATGGAATACAAAATATTACCTAGAAGGGGAATGGAAGATGTTCGCTAGCATTTACATATTAAACAAGTTGATGAGTTGTGTTTTGTCATTGCCCAATCATCCACAAACACTTAACTCTTTGCCATATGCGCCGGTTGCAGGCGGTTTCAGACTGCCTAGATCAGGGCGGACCTAGAAGAAAATTTGAGTGGAGGCCAAATATATGAGTGGGGGCACCCTTCAAGAAAATTTGAATGATTCAAGATTTTTCCTTATAAATCTGCATAGATTTAATAGAGATTTAGAAATTTGAGTGGGAGCTTATGCCCCCATTCATGCCTTCTTGGGTCCGGCCCTGCCTAGATGCACAATAGGTCAGTTTTGTTGCGTCTTTACTTAGAAAATACCAAAACATTGTCTGGGTACTTATGATTTGTGCTAACTTTAAGGAAATCTCGATCTCTTTTCTTCAGCGGAATACGGGGCTGAACAGCAGTTGTGCGAGATGGAGGAATGTGTACATACAAAAGTTAACATACAAGTCATGCGTCATTCTTGCACTACAGGCTCTTAAGGATGTGTACATTACATGGACGACGCCAATAATATGACACTCATAATAAGCAAAAACATTACACGGACGTGGGCACTAGAATAGAAACATAAGTTTAACTTCGTTTTTTGGGAGAGGGTGCACAAGTGGATCTACGAAAGAGAACTTTTTACATATGGGTTAACATGGGCCTGAATTTCTCTGGAGAATCAGGTAAACGCCTGATTTCGTTCAAATCATGGAAGATGAGGTGGGAGAGGTCTTAGCTCTGTACTGGTTCTCCTTTGCCTGCGGTACACAAACTTTCGGTGAGAAAGTGCAACACTGAAAGGATAAACATCATATGGAATTCAGTCCGTTGACTGAAATTGCCGGTTTAATGCTACAACGAAGCTTCTTTGTGAATAATGCACTTCCTTGCTCAAATCGGCCATTCAGTGAAATCTTCGAGCTGTTGACTTGTCACTGTTTGAAAAGCATCACTCAGGCCTTCGATCTGTAACCGCAGGGGTCATTTCGTTCTTCAAATGAGCCACCATTCTTGCTCCAGTCAATCAAGTCCAGAACATCACTGCGAATGTTGACTAGGTTGACGCGGTACATAGATAAGTGGTTGCTGTGGTGATATGTCCAAAGGATCTGAATATATTTATGTGGCAAGCAATACTAATTAATGTACTGTATAGAATAAAACGTCAATTGCATCTGAAGTTCTGAACAACCTAATCAGTAAGACTGCTCCGGTCTTAAAATTCAATTGGAATGCAAAGCCATCCATTTCTATATTGGTTAAGCCTAGTTTCATCTTCAGCATATGGGCTTATAAAGTGAAGGTTACATGGTAAAGATGATGTGGTTTAAGTAACACAAGGAAGCTTCAGATAAGTTTTGTATGTTTCAGCGAAAATAAGACTCGCTGCCATCATCGCAACAGGCCCAGCTGGAATCCATGAATTTTGGCTTGCCAATTGGTCTTCTGTTGTTCAGTATCTATATCCGGATCGTCCCCAATCAAGGATTCACTAAAATAGTTGGGACGAAAATGTGATGTGGTAGGATTGTAGTGAGCCAGTGCAAAAATTTGGTGTAGGTAGTAGCAAAAAATTCATTCATCCCAAAAATTGTTGCATCAAAGGTTTCAGATGTACCGAGGTAGATCCAGCATAAGGACTCGGTACTGAAAGAGCAGAGAGAAGGGGGGAAGAATACGAGATGGTGTTGTTCTCTAAAAGAACTCTTAGTTATTCCTCTTGCTTATTTTGTACTATGAATCTGACTGCTTTCAACTGCATGAATATACGCAGTACCAAAAGGCATAGAGTGGGGAGCAACACCAATATCTAGGAGCAGCAATAAGGCCTGATGAAGATGCTGTTGGTATGCCTCTTAGTCTCGTTACATGAAATTTTAGTTCTCGAATGCAATTATAAGTTACATGCTCCATTCCTTTAAGGAGTATATGTTAGGATTTTTATCAGTGATTTATGTAGGCGTGTTGGGACTTATGCGATCTGAACCTCTCAGCCTCCAACTAGCTTGTCTAAATAAGTCTTGCCACTCCATATAAAACACACATATGATTTTACATCTGTTTGGTTTTTTTATTTTTTTATTTTGTTTCACAAGTATCTTGTCATGCATCCTACCATGATTCATGAGGTGTTAAAACTTGAAAGGAAATATTACTTCTACTGCATCCTTGATTCAGCTCCATTTATCATATCTTGAGCATTGAATGTGCATGATATGGAAGATGGTATCTTTAATTAGTAAATTTATGTTGTAGCAGGTTCATTTAAAGATGCTCAAGTCAAGATATGTCCTCCACATCCTGGGTTTATTTGTGGACTTTGCTTAATATGTGCGAAAAGCCAAAATGAAGATGTTTGAGGAGTTGCTTTTAGTTACAAATCTAAGGTACATAGACCTCTTAGCTCTGACCTCTCTCTCTAAAGATGAGAGGGGTGATGGAGTAAATTAAGATCACCCTTTTCTTTAATACACTCTAGGATTAGGTTTTGAAAATACAGACTGGGATTTCGAAATTGTTTTTCTTTTCTAGTTGTCCTTTTAATGTACCATCAGTGCTTTACTTGGATTTTGAAGAACTATTTAAATGCAGGGATTGAGGCTAGGTACTTCAGAAATGGACAGGCTACGTGGGTCTGAAGTGAAGAATTTATTGCGTGAAAGAAAAACTGGCGCTTATTTTGGACTTGGATCATACACTGATTAACTCAACGACACTCCATGAGGCTGCCGAGATGGACCTGGGAATTCAGACTGCTGCGTCAAAATGTAAGTTTATCTATTTGCATTCGAAATTGGAGAATTGTTAGCTGTTTCTATACACAGTTGATACGGAGTATGTTTGAGTTAGGACCACAAACATGGTGTGGAATCAGCTCACTTTGATTTTAACCACTAATATAATGAAATTCTTCGAGTTCCTCAGGGAAATACATAGTACTTCTGTTGTCCACCAGTTTCACTACAGAGTTTATTTGCAATGTACGGACAATCCAACATTTTATGTTCGAAACTAGGGGTAAATGTTGCTTCTTGCAGTGAATGACAAAATAAATGACATATAATCAGGGTTTTGCTAAATGTTACTCCCTCCTTGCTACAGTGTAGTGTATCTAAGATTTTTTTAAAGCCAAACGATATAAAGTTTGTATAACCAGATCTCTCTATCTTCACATGCATAGAGTATCTTTTGGAGAGAATTCCTTATTTGGCCCTGTCTAAAGTTTGCCTTCCTTTTTTGGACCTGGCAAAATTTTTCTTCCTTTCATGACCCATAAAATTTGGTTTAGTTCCTTATTTGGCCCTCTAGTACAATTTAAGCACTAAGATGACCATTTTGCCCCTGCTGCAATATGTGACAAAATTGCACTAAAAAAGTTGTGATATACTAGTTGGTTATTAAAAAACGATCCCCACTATGGCTGGTACCAGCGCACCATTTTGCCCCTGCTACAATTTATTTCGGAAAAAACTCAAATTTATTTCGGAAACTACTGCGAATTTTTTTTGTATTTCCACAACTACAGAAAAATTGATATTAAATAGGCACAAACATAGAGACAATCCACAAGCACGACAGAAATTTCAGCCCAAAATACATCGTATTTTGGAAGATAGAAAAAAGACAAATTTCTGACAGACTATACGTACACTATACGCCTATATAATGTCAGCTTTTTGTTTTTTTTCACAGCCCAAAATAAAACGAGTTTGTGCCCGAAACATTGCACGTACATCCCAAGCATATACATGTATTTCTAGAATAAATTTGAGATTTTTATGAAACTCAAAAATTTGGCAGCATATTGCAGCAGGGGCAAAATGATCATCTTAGTGCTTAAATTGTACTAGAGAGTCAAATAAGGAACCAACCAAACTTTGTGGGTCATGAAAGGAAGAAAAAAATTACCAGGGCCAAAAAAGGAAGACAAACTTCAGCGAGGGCCAAATAAGGAATTCTCTCTATCTTTTGTATACATCTTCCATCATATAACAGATGTACACTACAAAATGGCCCCCCTTACCCGGCGGACTTTTTTGGACGGCACAAGTTGCAGTCGCTGGCAAAAAAATTGGCTAATGCATGGGCGTTCCCAGCGCCCAACAAGGCTGGCACACATATTTTCACCGTGGTTGCTTGCAAACCGGTGGATAAATATGTCGTGCTTGGTGGCAGGCAAGCCCGATACGAGGTAATGCCACGGTTGAGAAAGGAAGGCATTTAGTGTTGCGTCCTTCATTGTAAGGCGATGTGAAAAGTCAGACCAAAAATAGAGAATGGTCAAGCACATCCCGCTGACTTGTCAATAATGTCTTGCTGACAAGCGTGGCCCATCTCTGCAAGCCATGCATTGTCTTTATATTGGCCGTTTGTGCATACGTAGCCCAAATAACTAGTCGCACTAGTTCTAAAGCCCATAAACAAACCCTAACCGCCACTTGGTAGCCCAGTTTCCGATATAATACAAGGAACTCTTAGCCACCACTGCCTACTCTCTAGTCCCCTTTCTATACGCACCACACTCATAGTTATCGACTCCCACTAGCTAAGACGAACCCTAGATACTATATATGTCCTGAACTGGCGCAGCCTCTCCTAGTCGCGGTCATGCACCTTCGTTCAAGGTTCTGAAGTATGGTCTTCATTTCTTGTATAAACAGTATTGCTTCTTCTTCTTTCACATGCATATCCGTTCCTGATTCTAATCGATCTCTGTTATCCTTTTAAGATCCAAACATGCACCGAGGATGGCAGGCATCTAGAAGCCATCATCGGCGTTCGGCGCACAAAGGGACCGCACCCGTGAGTACCGTGCGCGGGGGATACCAGCCATGTCACTGCCGTCGTCATACATGCGCGGAGGATGCTGCCATGTTGGCACCGCTGTCATAGTGTTGTGTAGAAGCTAGCTGAATAGAGAGGCCCCGAGGATTAGATTAGGGAGGTTCCTCCATTTATCCTTAGGGTGAATGGAGAAATGTAGAAAGGACAAGTGAAGAAACTCTCACCACTTATCCTTGTTTTTTTAGGGGACTTATCCTTGTTCTACTTATTTTTCTTTTCTTTTGCATTGGAGATTCATAGGATAAGTGAAGAAATCTATTAAATTAGTTTGTGTTGTAATCTCATTGTAATATTATGAAAATAATATCCAAATTACTATCTTGATGAAGACACTTGATTATGAATTGTTGATTGTGATTATTTTAGGTGACGTAAAAGATGTACCAACGATGACATTATTACTTCAGGGCTGTCTAACAATGGACCGAGGAGTTTTTAGAGCATCTCCACTCGTCTCCCCGACGAGGCCCCCGCGCGATGTTTTTCCCATCCGGACGGCGAAATTCGGCCCAGTCGCGTCCCCGGTTCCTCGTTTTCATCCGGATTTGGCCCTTCATCCATACGGCGAGCCCACACCATCCCCGGTCCCCCGGGGAGCTATCGGGGAGTCCGGACGAGTGAAAAGCGGGGAAGGGGCCGATCTATCGGCGATTGGACACACGAACCCCACCACCACCTCACTCAAAATCCCCCCACCCCTCGTATCTCTCTCGCCGCCGGCACCACCCCGCCGGCTTGTTGCCCAGATTCCGCCGTCCCTCCTTCCCACCTGCCTATATTCCGCCGTCTTTCGGCGACGGCCTATCTGCCTGCCTGTTTTTCGATGACGACCTACTCCTCGTCGTTCGCATCTCGGCTAGCCTCGACCACGCTCGTCAGGTGTTCGTCCATTTGCCTCGCCGGCCATGGACTCGGACGAAGAGGAGGAGCAGATGTTCGTCGAGCTTATGCGAGAAGAGATGGCAGCCGCCGCCCAAGACGAGGAGCACATGATGATCCTCGGTTGCTTATCAAGCATGTACACCGGGGTGGCAACTGGTCGACGTGGTGGGTCGGCACCAGGTCGCCGGAAATGCAAGCCGAGACAGCAAATGGAGGGCTACTGCATGTTGTACGCCGACTACTTCGCCGACAATCCATTGCACGGTGAGAATGTTTTCAGGCGTCGTTTCAGGATGAGCAGAAAGCTATTTTTGCAAATTGTGTATGCCATACGAGACTTTGACTCGTACTTCAGATGCACTGGCTTGGTTGGATTTTCGTCACTGCAGAAGTGCACAGTGGCTATGAGGATGATGGCGTATGGAGCTCCCGGTGATGGTGCAGATGACTATCTTCGGATGGCGGAGTCCACCGCCCTTGATTGTTTCTACCGATTCTGCAGGGCCGTCAAAGCAGTGTTCGGGGACTTTTACTTGAGATCACCCACTGTCGAAGACACTCAGAAGATCCTTGCAACAAATGATGCTATGGGTTTTCCAGGGATGCTTGAAAGCATTGACTGCATGCATTGGAAATGGAAGAACTGTCCGTTTGCGTGGCAGGGAATGTACAAGGGTCACAAAAAAGGCTACACTGTGATACTTGAAGCAGTGGCTACCCATGATCTCTGGATTTGGCACTCTTTCTTTGGTATGTGATACGTCTCAAACGTATCTATAATTTCTTATGTTCCATGCTACTTTTATGATGATACTCACATGTTTTATACACATTATATGTCATTATTATGCATTTTCCGGCACTAACCTATTGACGAGATACCGAAGAGCCAGTTGTTGTTTTCGTTGTTTTTGGTTTCAGAAATCCTAGTAAGGAAATATTCTCGGAATTGGACGAAATCAACGCCCGGGGCCTATTTTTCCACGAAGCTTCCGGAAGACGAGAGGGAGATACGAAGTGGGCCACGGGCGCCGCCACACTAGGGCGGCGCGGCCTAGAGGGGGCCCGCGCGGCCCTAGCGTGTGGGGCCCCCGTGACGCCCCGACCCGCCCTTCCGCCTACTTAAAACCTTCGTCGCGAATACCCCGATGCACCGAGAGCCACGATACGAAAAACCTTCCGGAGACGCCGCTGCCGCCAATCCCATCTCGGGGATTCGGGAGATCGCCTCCGGCACCCTGCCGGAGAGGGGAATCATCTCCCGGAGGTCTCTTCATCGCCATGATTGCCTCCGGATCGATGTGTGAGTAGTCCACCCCTGGACTATGGGTCCATAGCAGTAGCTAGATGGTTGTCTTCTCCTCATTGTGCTATCATGTTAGATCTTGTGAGCTGCCTATCATGATCAAGATCATCTATTTGTAATGCTACATGTTGTGTTTGTTGGGATCCGATGAATATTGAATACTATGTCAAGTTGATTATCAATCTATCATATATGTTGTTTATGTTCTTGCATGCTCTCTGTTGCTAGTAGAGGCTCTGGCCAAGTTGATACTTGTAACTCCAAGAGGGAGTATTTATGCTCGATAGTGGGTTCATGCCTCCATTGAATCTGGGACAGTGACAGAAAGTTCTAAGGTTGTGGATGTGCTGTTGCCACTAGAGATAAAACATCGATGCTTTGTCTAAGGATATTTGTGTTGATTACATTACGCACCATACTTAATGCAATTGTCTGTTGTTTGCAACTTAATACTGGAAGGGGTTCGGATGATAACTCCGAAGGTGGACTTTTAGGCATAGATGCATGCTGGATAGCGGTCTATGTACTTTGTCGTAATGCCCCGATTAAATCTCATAGTACTCATCATGATATATGTATGTGCATTGTTATGCCTTCTTTATTTGTCAATTGCCCAACCGTAATTTGTTCACCCAACATCTGTTTATCTTATGGGAGAGACACCACTAGTGAACTCGTGGACCCCGGTCCAATTCTTTACATCTGAAATACAATCTATCGCAATTGTTCTTTACCGTTATTCGCAAACAATCATCATCATCCACACTATACATCTAATCCTTTGTTTACAAGCAAGCCGGTGAGATTGACAACCTCACTCGTTACGTTGGGGCAAAGTACTTTGATTGTGTTGTGCAAGTTCCACGTTGGCGCCGAATCCCTGGTGTTGCGCCGCACTACACTCTGCCACTAACAACCTTCACGTGTTTCTTGACTCCTACTGGTTCGATAACCTTGGTTTCTTACTGAGGGAAAACTTGTTGCTGTGCGCATCACACCTTCCTCTTGGGGTTCCCAACGGACGTGTGCATTACACGCCATCAAGCTCTTTTTCTGGCGCCGTTGCCGGGGAGATCAAGACACGCTGCAAGGGGAGTCTCCCACATCCAATCTCTTTACTTTGTTTTTGTCTTGCTTTACTTTATTTTATTTACTGCTTTGTTTCCTCTCTATATCAAAAATAAAAATAAAAATTAGTTGCTAGTTTTACTTTATTTACTGTCTTGTTCTCTATATCGAAAACACAAAAAAATTAGTTACTTGCATTTACTTTATTTAGTTTGCTTTATTTACTACTGCTAAAAATGAGTAATCTGGAAGTTGAAGTTCGTTCCTTTAAGCAACAAGGGGGAGAAAGTTTTAAAGATGCTTGGTATAGAATTAGCGATGCTCATCATAGGTGCATTAAGAAACACTCCACTATTATACTACTTAGGAACTTTTATGTTGGTATTTCTAGTTGGAATAGGTATGTTCTTGATACTCTTGCGGGAGGTAATTTTCTAGGCACCCCTGCTTTAGAAGCTAGTTGCATCATTGAGAGTCTAGTTGGAATACCACATGTTAATGAAGCTAAAATTGAAGTCTCTCTTGAAGATGTCATGAAAAAGTTGGAGGTCATAGAGAAAAATCTTCCAAGTGTTGAGACTAAATTGGGAATATTACTTAATAACACTGACAAACTTGATAAAACTCTAAGTGGAATCAATGAGAGAATTGCTGTTTTAGAAACTTGTGCTACTCATGATAATCGAACCCATATGATTAGTGAACTTGAAGAAGCTATGAAAACCTTGGGTTCAACTTTTTCTTCTCTTAAGTTTAAGGAGAAAGCTTATGTGGGTAAGGAGCAAAAATTCATGTATGTCTCTAAAGTGCCTAAGCCAAAAAACTATTATAGGCCTAAAATTGACAAAGCCCTTAGCACCACTATGGATGATGGAACATCTAAGATACCTATTGATGTTGATGCTTCATCTCTTGATAACACTTGATTCACACTTTCTGCGCCTAGCTGAAAGGCGTTAAAGAAAAGCGCTTATGGGAGACAACCCATTATTTTACTTCTGCACTTTAATTTTATATTTGAGTCTTGGAAGTTGTTACTACTGTAGCAACATCTTCTTATCTTTATTTTATTGCATTGTTGTGCCAAGTAAAGTCTTTGATAGTAAAGCCAATACTAGATTTGGATTACTGCGCAGGAACAGATTTCTTGCTGTCATGAAATTGAGCCGCCCCTGCTGTAGAAAATTTTAAAAAATCTGCCAATTTACGTGCGTGATCCTCAGATATGTACGCAACTTTCATTCAATTTGGGTATTTTCATCTGAGCAAGTCTGGTGCCTCTAAAAAATTCGTCTTTACGGACTGTTCTGTTTTGACAAATTCTGCCTTTTATTTTGCATTGCCTGTTTTGCTATGTTTGATGGATTTCTTTGTTCCATTAACTTTCAGTAGCTTTGTGCAATGTCCAGAAGTGTTAATAATGATTATGTCACCTCTGAATATATGAATTATGCACTGACCCTCTAATAAGATTGTTTTGAGTTTGGTGTGGAGGAAGTTTTCAAGGGTCAAGAGAGGAGGATGATACAATATGATCAAGAAGAGTGAAAAGTCTAAGCTTGGGGACGCCCCCGTGGTTCATCCCTGCATATTTTAAGAAGACTCAAGCATCTAAGCTTGGGGATACCCAAGGCATCCCTTCTTCATCGACAACTTATCAGGTCACCTCTAGTGAAACTATATTTTTATTTCGTCAGATCTTATGTGCTTTACTTGGAGCGTCTGTTTGTTTTTGTTTTTGTTTTTGTTTGAATAAAATCGGATCCTAGCATTCTTTGTTTGGGAGAGAGACACGCTCCGCTATTTCGTATGAACACATGTGTTCTTAGCTTTATCTTTAATGTTCATTGCGAAGGTTGAACTACTTCATTCATTGTTATATGGTTGGAAACAGAAAATGTTGCATGTGGTAAATAGTATAATGTCTTGAATAATATGATACTTGGCAATTGTTGACAAGGAATTAACTTGTCAATGCCTACAGATTGTAGACTAGGGTTTAATTGGATGTGGAGGGCAAGTAGATCTCGAAGGTTTCAGCCGAAAAGTACTCGACGAATACGAAAACTAGGGTTTGTAAACAATGATTCGATGATCTCTGCGTCCCTCGACTCCTCCTTATATAGGAGGCGGAGCCGAGGGATTCGTGCTGTACACGTTACAAAGTCCGGGAAAGTTTCTAACTCATCCCGTAAGATTACAAATAATACTTCCTATTACAACTCTAACTTTCCTTAATACTATCTTTGGGCTTCCGAGTCTTCTTATTCTTCGGGTAATGGGCCTTCAATAAACCCCGGGTACTATCTTCGGCAGACCCATTTGGGATGCCTATGTCAGTAGCCCCCGAGATTTTGCTTGAATTGCAGAGTCAGGGAAAATCTCCACTGTTTATTTTTACTTCAACAACTTAAACTTTCCCATATTTCTTCATGTAAATTTCTATATTGTACAGGGATAATGGTAGTTGGGGCTAGTTCATCTGACGGATCAGTGTACTAGTTAACTGCTCTAGTGGCAATCCGCAAAAACCTACTTCAAAATCACGTCCCCGGACATGATTTCGGGATACTGGCGTAAACTTCGACGAGTGCCGCTTAAGGTCTTACCATTCTGTCGAGTCCCAGTCCATATTTATCGGGTACCTAACGCGTCCGTTAGGATTTTTCTTCGTATCCGTTGATACGGATAAAAGTAGCAAACCGACGTCGAGACGGCGCCACGCCTCACGAGAATAGATCTGGGGTCTTACCTTCGCAAAGTTTTGCGGCATTCAGAAATTGATCGCAACTTCGGCGTTCTGAGAATATATTGTCGAGTGCTTATTCGGCTGATGGAATGGCACATTTTATCGAGTCAAAGATGACTTACGTTGCTATCCCGATGGGAGTATATGCATAGTTATTTATAACTCGAAATATACTCTCTTGCTTTTCTTATATTTCTTCTCTTCTCTCTTTTTTTTTATAATTTCATCGGGCACGCGAACAGCGTTCCCGATGGGAGTAGCCCCCGAGGCTACAGCCAAGGACTTGTACTTGGTTGTAGGCTCCACACTTTATGCCGCTATATTTTCATCCTCGCCCAAAGTTTTATAATTTCTCGGGTGCGCGAACAGCGCTCCCGATGGGAGTAGCCCCCGAGGCTATGAACAAATATTTATATTTGATCATAGGCTCACACCATTTCTATTTTGTCTTTCTTGATCTCTTCATTTTTCCAAAGTAGCCCCCGAGCATTTGTTCAAAAACTTGTATTTGATCAAAAGCTCTCCAATACTTTTTCATGTCGCTGTTTTGACGCAGCTATTAAGCCAAAAAATTTCTTCTGTCAAAGTGACGTTATTTGCTGACGATAGCCAT
>NC_061511.1:188628708-188683486 GCF_022539505.1 Lolium rigidum | reverse complement strand
TCACCCTGGACTTGAAGCCATGCTTTAAAGAATTTAGAAGTACACAAACTGCGTGTAACAAATTCGTTGAAGAAAAGCTTGGAAAATTGATATACTCAGCTTCTAAAGTAGTTTCATAGTCTTGTCAAACATGCTGATCTTTTGAAATCAAAAGTTTTGCCTAATGCGAATCATCATAATAAAATTGTTATCGCTATAAAGAATGCCATTCAAGTTAGAATTAATGAGAATATAAGATTACTGTTAATGAACCGCGTGGGTTAGGTGTGGATAGAGAAGAAATGAAAAACTAGCTAAAGAGAAGAATGTAGCCAAAGTTTGGACTATTACCACCACTAGTAATGCTAATGCTACACATGTTGCTTCACCTCCTACTACTAATAAAAGAATTGGTGTTAGCAATGTTTCCACTTAAATGCAAAGCCGCAGAAACTCGCCTCGAAACCGCTAAAACCGTCGAAAGTCTAACAAACTCTTCCAACATTGGGGATGCAGTGATCCCATTGCTTTAGATTATAATGGTTTGAATTTTGATGATTGCCACATCTCTGAAGTTATAAAGTTCTTGCAAAAACTTAGCTAAAAGTCCTAACGCTAGTGCTATAAATTTGGCCTTTACACATCATATTACAAATGCTCTCATTAAAGTTAGAGAAGAGAAACTAGAGTGAAGCCTCTATTCCTAAAAAGCTAGAGGATGGTTGGGAGCCCATCATTAAGATGAAGGTCAAAGATTTTGATTGTAATGCTTTGTGTGATCTTGGTGCAAGTATTTCGTCATATGCCTAGAAAATTTATAATATGCTTGACTTGCCACCACCGAAAAATTGTTATTTGGATGTTAATCTTCGCCGATCATTCTACAAAGAAACCTTTGGAGAAAGTTGATAATGTCTCATATCGTCATGCAATAACCTTGTTCCTAGCTGATTTTGTTGTCTTGGATATTGAATGCAATGCATCTTGTCCCATTATATTGGGAAGACCTTTTCTTCAATCATTGGTGCTATTATTGATATGAAGGAAGGTAATATAAAATATCAATTTCCTCTCAAGAAAGGTATGGAACACTTCCTTAGAAAGAGAATGAAGGTACCTTTTGATTCTATTATGAGAACAAATTATGATGTTGACACTTCGTCTCTTGATAATACTTGATACACACTTTCGCGCCTAGCCGAAAGGCGTTAAAGAAAAGCGCTTTATGGGAGACAACCCATGTTTTTACCTACAGTACTTTGTTTTTATTTTGTGTCTTGGAAGTTGTTTACTACTGTAGCAACCTCCTTATCTTAGTTTTGTGTTTTGTTGTGCCAAGTTGTCATGATAGAAAAGCAAGTACTAGATTTGATTACTGTACGCTCCGTATTTTGCTGTCACGAATCTGGGTCCACCTCCCCGTAGGTAGCTCGTAAAATTAAGCCAATCGCGGCATGATCCTCGATATGTACTAACTTCTATTCAATTTGAGCATTTTCATTTGAGTGTCTGGTGCTATTTAAAATTCGTCAATACGAACTGTCTGCTTTTGACGTATTCTGCCTTTATTTCGCATTGCCTCTTTTTTGCTATGTTGGATGAATCTCTTTGATCCACTAATGTCCAAATAAAGCACATGCAATGTCCGTATGGAATGATTGTGTCACCTCTGAATATGTCAATTTATATTGTGCACTAACCCCAATGAGTTGCTTTAGGTTTGGTGTGGAGGAAGTTTTCAAGGATCAAGAGAGGAGTATGATGCAACATGACTGAAGGAGAGTGGAAAGCTCTAAGCTTGGGGATGCCTCGTGGTGCACCCCCGTATATATTAAGACTCATGGGTGTGTTTGGATGGGAGCAAGCCCAGGCTGCCAAGCCAAATAATTGGCGTTGACCATGTGCTTGGCTATGGTTTGGATTGAGCCCATTATTTGGCGCAGCACAAATGCCAGCTTCGATCAGCAAGATTAATTTACGCCAACGTATTGGCAAGTCGGCTGCAGAATGCGCCAATATTTTGGCTGCCCTTGTACTGATGTGGAAGACTGCAAAACCAAATGCACTCCCAAGCGTCTAAGCTTGGGATGCCCCAAGGCATCCCCTTCTTCATCGGCTACTATCAAAGTTCCTCCCCCCGAAACTATATTTTATTCCATCACATCTTATGTGCTTTTTCTTGGAGCCGGTTTGTTTTTGTTTTTGTTTTGTTTGGATAAAATGGATCCTAGCATTCACTTTATGGAGAGAGACACGCCCGCCGTAGCATATGGACAAGTATGTCTTTGGTTTTACCATAGTATTCATGGCGAAGTTTCTCCTTCAAATTGTTATATGGTTGGAATTGGAAATGATACAGGTAGTAATTGCTATAAATGTCTTGGGTAATGTGATACTTGTCAATTGTTGTGCTCATATAGATCATGTTTAAGCTCTTGCATCATTTACTTTGCACCTATTAATGAATAACTACATAGAGCTCGTTAAAATTTGGTTTGCATGATTAGTTCCTCTAGAGTCTAGATATTTTCTGGTTAAGGTGTTTGAACAACAAGGAGACGATGTAAAGTCTTATAATACTTACAATATGTTCATATGTGAGCTTTGCTGCACCTTTTATACTTGAGTTTGCTTCAAACAACCTTGCTAGTCTAGCCTTGTATTGAGAGGAATTCTTCTCGTGCATCCAAATCCTTGAGCCAAATACTATGCCATTTGTGTCCACCATACCTAACTACTACATGGTATTTCTCTGCCATTCCAAAGTACATTACTTAAGTGCTACCTTTAAAGTTATATTTTTTGTCTTTGCAATATATAGCTCATGGGAAAATTAGCCTTAAAAACTATTGTGGTGAAGAATATGTACTTATGTGTCTTATTTCTTAATAAGTTGCTTCTTGAGCGGTAACCATGTTTTTGGGGACGCCATCAACTTTTACACCTTTGTTGAATATCATGTGAGTTGCTATGCATGTTCGTCTTGTCTGAAGTAAGGGTGATTTTCATGATCAAATGGTTTGAGTATGCATATTGTTAGAGAAGAACATTGGGCCGCTAACTAAAGCCATGATTCATGGTGGAAGTTTCAGTTTGGAAAATCAATCCTCAATCTCTTATGAGAATATTATCTGTTGTTGAATGCTTATGCATTAAAGAGGAGTCCATTATCTCGTTGTCTATGTTGTCCCGGTATGGATGTCTAAGTTGAGAATAATCAAAAGCGAGAAATCCAATGCGAGCTTTCTCCTTAGACCTTTGTACAGGCGGCATAGAGGTACCCCTTTGTGACACTTGGTTGAAACATATGCTATGCAATGATAATCCATGTTAATCCAAGCTAATTAGGACAAGGTGCGAGCACTATTGGTATACTATGCATGAGGCTTTCAACTTATAGGATATCTTATACATAACACATATGCTTTATTACTACCGTTGACAAAATTGTTTCTTGTTTTCAAAACGAAAAGCTCTAGCACAAAAACAGTAATCCATGCTTTCCTCTGCGAATGACCTATCTTTTACTTTATTGTTGAGTCAGTTTACCTATTCTTTCTATCCCAGAAGCAAACACTTGTATCAATTGTGTGCATTGATTCTTACATGTTTACCTATTGCACTTGTTATATTACTTTGTGTTGACAATTATCCATGAGATATATATGTTGAAGTTGAAAGCAACCGCTGAAACTTATATCTTCCTTTGTGTTGCTTCAATGCCTTTACTTTGAATTTATTGCTTTATGAGTAACTCTTATGCAAGTCTTATTGATGCTTGTCTTGAAAGTATTATTCATGAAAGTCTTTGCTATATGATTCATTTGTTTACTCATTATCTTCATCATTGCTTCGAATCACTGCATTCATCTCATATGCTTTACAATAGTATTGATCAAGATTATGATAGCATGTCACTTCAGAAATTATCCATGTTATCGTTTACCTACTCGAGGGCGAATAGGAACTAAGCTTGGGGATGTTTGATACGTCTCAAACGTATCTATAATTTCTTATGTTCCATGCTACTTTTATGATGATACTCACATGTTTTATACACATTATATGTCATTATTATGCATTTTCCGGCACTAACCTATTGACGAGATGCCGAAGAGCCGCTTGCTCGTTTTCCGCTATTTTTGGTTTCGAAATCCTAGTAAGGAAATATTCTCGGAATTGGACGAAATCAACGCCCGTGGGCCTATTTTTCCACGAAGCTTCCGGAAGACCGAGGGAGATACGAATTGGGGCCACGGGCGCCGCCACACTAGGGCGGCGCGGTCTAGAGGGGCCCACGCGGCCCTAGCGTGTGGGGCCCCCGTGACGCCCCGACCTGCCCTTCCGCCTACTTAAAGCCTTCGTCGCGAATACCCCGAGCACCGAGAGCCACGATACGGAAAACCTTCCGAGACGCCGCCGCCACCAATCCCATCTCGGGGGATTCAGGAGATCGACTCCGGCACCCTGCTGGAGAGGGGAATCATCTCCCGGAGGTCTCTTCATCGCCATGATCGCCTCCGGATCGATGTGTGAGTAGACCACCCCTGGACTATGGGTCCATAGCAGTAGCTAGATGGTTGTCTTCTCCTCATTGTGCTATCATGTTAGATCTTGTGAGCTGCCTATCATGATTAAGATCATCTATTTGTAATGCTACATGTTGTGTTTGTTGGGATCCGATGAATATTGAATACTATGTCAAGTTGATTATCAATCTATCATATATGTTGTTTATGTTCTTGCATGCTCTCCGTTGCTAGTAGAGGCTCGGCCAAGTTGATACTTGTAAATCCAAGAGGGAGTATTTATGCTCGATAGTGGGTTCATGCCTCCATTGAATGCGGGACGATGACGTGAAAGTTCTAAGGTTGTGGATGTGCTTGTTACCACTAGGGATAAAACATCGATGCTTTGTCTAAGGATATTTGTGTTGATTACATTACGCACCATACTTAATGCAATTGTCTCGTTGTTTGCAACTTAATACCGGAAGGGGTTCGGATGATAACTCGAAGGTGGACTTTTTAGGCATAGATGCATGATGGATAGCGGTCTATGTACTTTGTCGTAATGCCCTGATTAAATCTCATAGTACTCATCATGATATATGTATGTGTATTGTTATGCCTTCTTTATTTGTCAATTGCCCAACTGTAATTTGTTCACCCAACATCTGTTTATCTTATGGGAGAGACACCACTAGTGAACTGTGGACCCCGGTCCAATTCTTTACATCTGAAATACAATCTACTTCAATTGTTCTTTACTGTTCTTCGCAAACAATCATCATCATCCACACTATACATCTAATCCTTTGTTTACGACAAGCCGGTGAGATTGACAACCTCACTGTTACGTTGGGGCAAAGTACTTTGATTGTGTTGTGCAGGTTCCACGTTGGCGCCGGAATCCCTGGTGTTGCACCGCACTACACTCCGCCACCAACAACCTTCACGTGTTCCTTCACTCCTACTGGTTCGATAACCTTGGTTTCTTACTGAGGGAAAACTTGCTGCTGTGCGCATCACACCTTCCTCTTGGGGTTCCCAATGGACGTGTGCATTACACGCCATCAGTATGCCTGGATCCAACAATGACATCAACGTCCTAAACTGCTCCCCGATCTTTTCCAAGTTTGTTGAGGGTCATGCTCCCCCGGTGAACTATGTGATCAATGGTCGGCACTACAACAAAGGATACTACCTTGCAGACGGTATCTATCCAAAGTGGGCAACATTTGTGAAGACTATCTCGAGACCCGGCACCCCCAAACATTCCGAGTTTGTCAAGAAACAAGAAGCTTGCCGAAAAGACATCGAGCGTGTCCTCCAGCAGAGATTTGCTATCGTCCGGTTCCCCGCTATGACTTGGTCCAAAGATCAGATGTGGGAGGTGATGAACTGTTGTGTGTGCTTACACAATATGATTATTGTAAATGAGCGAAAACATCCGGTTCCTCTGGCTGAGCAAGAAGCACCATATGAGAGAGAGGGTCCTCTTGCACAGCCTAATCACCAGGTGCCGACATCATGGGCCGCCTTCATTGCTATGCGCCAGGAGATTCAAGACTCTACAATGCATCAACAGCTGCAAGATGATCTGGTGGAGCACATATGGACGCTCCGAGGCAACGCCAACGCTGACGCCAACTAGTCTGTCTTTATTAATTTGTTTCAAAACTTGTGAAATTGTGTGCTTCATTTGTTTCAGCACTTGTTAAACATTGTACTGATTTTCGCCGAATTTGTTTCACCAATTTTCTGAATCTTGTTTGCCGAACTTGCTAAACTTTATGTAGAATTTGTTTGAAATATGTCAAATGGCCGAAGTTGGGGGTGTCCTGCCGTGGGGACGGCTGGAACTTCGGCGCTCCCAGGCCAAATTTTCCTCCAATCCGGAGGAAAATTTTGTCGGATTTTGGCGTGGGGAGCGCCAACGAGTGGAGATGCTCTTACTGTGGTCCCGTGTATGATAGAGCTTGGCGTACCATGAAGTACTGATCAGAAAAAATGTTGGCTCTATAGTTTTTCCGGTGTAGTTATCTCTGGAGACCTTTTATGCCGTGCTAGCTCAAGCGTGACAATTACGAGCAGTCGTTGACGATTAAAGTCGTTGCGGCCCGTGTGCCATATTGTAGTGCTATCAAAGAGTAGGAAATGAGACGAATCAACTTCTCTATCAAGATACCATGCATGATCATCTCTTAAAACGGCAAGGCCAACACCTCCATTCTGCTCCTTAATAACGTGAAGTCTGCATTTGAATAAACCATCATGCGTTTATTTCGGACACTCTCTGTTATGTTGTCGAATGTAATAAGATATGCAAATATCGTCGCCCAAATAAAACACCTCCTATGAGAGTTGTTGGACTCGATTCATGAACCAATGTCTTATCTATCAATTACATGGATGCAACTGAATCCCATCTGCGTGTTTCTAATGAGCATCTTTGTACTGCTACGTGTTCAGTGTTTGCTGATATTCAAACAACCAAGAAATTTTTCTTATGTGACAATTGTGGGTGAATGATTCACTATTTTTGTTGGAACAGATATGATCCCTTTGAACTTAGTCTGGGAACCCACGCCAATTGTGGGTTGTGCGGTCACATGACGACGGTGTGGCAGAGATTGGGACATTGCGGTCGACGGATGGCCCCGCTGTGAAGTGAGAAGGCCTGGTTGAGGGTGGCGCAACAATGAAGAGGAATTCTTGTACGATTCTGGATCTAATGACGGAGGGTAGGATAGGAGGTGGTGGGGCAAATTCTACCAAGGATTTGTCTCCAGCGAGATCGAGGGGAGTGTGCCTCCAACGGGCTCTATATGTGAGTGGGGATGAGTTTGTTCGGGTAGTAAAAGGTTGATTTGTACACTTGAACCATAAGAGCTATATCAACAAGACTTTTTTCGATTAAGGAGCATAGCCACAACCTCTGCATTCAAAGGATGCACACAACTTTTTTGCTTTATTAAATTATTCGTAGTGCTTTACAAGGGAAATACAAAGATCAACTTGAAGCCTCCTTCCCAGCGACAACTCGCTATGCCTACGATGAAGTGGGTGACCATGAACAAGGCCATACTCCGTGACGATACACCAACGCACATCATCCAAAAAGCAAAACCCTGAGAGTGTGCCATTGCACACATCGCAGAGTTCGTAACCGCCATCTATCTTGAACCCATCTCCAAGCGAGATCAACGCATTGACCGTTCCAGGCATGTCATCGATGTCACCATAACACCAGACAGCTCCACCATCCTGCACGCGTCCAGCAGTCCTCGCCCGTCTTCGATACCCCGCAGCTCCATGCCACTGAGAATCATCGATGACAACGTGGTAGATGAACACCACTCCACCAAAAACCACCTCCATCCAGCCGCTGCTCCAAAAAGATGCCCCAAGAGGTAGCACGACACAGGGAGCGCCGTCATCGTCCGATCCTGGCTGGATCTAGGGTTTCCCCCGGAGCAGCACGAGTGAGTACCCGTGGACTGCAACGACGATGCCTTCAAGAAAGGAAGCGACGCTTAATGCCGCTATCGCCCGCCAATCGTGACACGGTTTTCACCGACAGCCGCGAGTCCCCAACTCGGCGAGAGCAAACGGAGAGGCCAACAAAGATGATGCCTTCGTAGGGGAACAACGCCAATAGCCGCCGCCAATCAACAAGACTACCACACATCATATAATTAAACATATTTTGGGAGTAAATAAATAAAGCACAACCATATAACAAAGTGCTTATAATAGGCAAACATAATTCAAAGGTTCAAAAAACATAATTGGTAACATATCATCAATCATAATACCAACAAATAGACCATTTAGTGAGTCCCTAACGGAGTTTCTGCACTAGTCTCGCACAATGCATGCATCCCATTTAATGAATATGCGGTCTCTTCTTTCGTATTTTCTCTATTTCTTTCTTGTACTGTTGTTCCTCCTTGGGTTCATCTCGGAAGGTTTATCCATCACTTCGTTCCAAATTTTCTGTAAGGCACGCTGCATATGCAACGGGTGCGAAGTTTTATCGGAGTCAGATCAAGCAGCATCTCGGCGGGTGTACTCAGTTGCAGCCGAGTAACCTCCAGCCGATGTCCATGTAGTCGAACGCGACATGTTTGTGCAGTGGTCTCTTGCACCTACATGTCATCGTGAAGTCGGGTTTCATCATGACACCAAAAAAGTATGGATCATGCATCCACCTCGGCACAGCCGCGCTGCAAAAAAAACACAATTGAAGAACAAAAATGGGATACCAACCAAAAGAAACAGAAGAAATCAATCGACATAGAATGCATAAATAAATATTTACAAATCCATTGCCCCCGACACGACGATCCATCGTGTTCTTTTTTCATCGTCGCCGGCATGGAGGCTCAACTATCTCCGCAGCCAACCGATTCGTCAAGGGGTGGTTTCGGGAGAGATGAGGAGTGTGGAGTGCGGTTGTGCGAGACTTGGAGACAATCTACAAAGGAAAGGCTCGGCGGTGGTGGGTCATGTGACGCCCCGGAACCGGTATCCTGAGGATTCCAGCGATCCCGCCGAAATCCGCACGATATCGATTCAGAGACGCCCGACGAATCACACACGTGATACCAGAGGAATTAACACGAGTGGTAACATTACAACAGGATTACAATAGAGCCCACAAGATACTTATATTACAACAAAGACTCCAACGAGTCAAGATACAAATATACAATACAAAGATCCAAATCATACAGAAGATCGAATACGTCTGAGTACGGACAAGATACAAATTGGACTAAGAGTCCTGAAGATAACCAGTGGCGTCCATAACCCTGTCCAGGCCAAGCCGGAAGGGTAACCTTGCTAACGTCGTCATCTTGTACCTGTCGAAGTCGGGCCATCGGTTGCCGACAAAAGGGAGGAAGCAAAAGAGAAAATAAAAAGGCGAGATTAAGTACCAAGGAACGAACTCTCCGGCACGTACTTAGCGAGACTAGAAATGGCTATGCTCGCCGGGCGAATACATATATCGCCTGGGGCTATATGGTAGGTTTAGCGGCAGCAAAACTATAACCAATAGAGACACGCTACAACATCCGTCTACTTAGAGAAGATAAGGGAGCGCACAAGGTAACGGATAAATACTACACAAACATAACCCAGCCGATTACACATATCCCCTTCAACAAAGCGAAGAGGCAATGTAAAAGGCACTCAACGGTGGACAAATTTTATTAGGTATCGGTTGTAGTAATGCTATATTACTACGCCAGTTATTATCAAATTATTAACAACAAGTATAAGGTGTAAGTTGTTCTATGATCAAGCTATACAATTCCAAGTCGTCCATAACCGCGGACACGGCTTATCGATAAGATGTACACCCTGCAGGGGTTGCCCAAATGTAACCATACGCATGCTCGACCCACTTACGACAGGTGGATGTCTCACAACAAGACCGTTCCCAGTTCAACAAGAAAGTCTAGGGGGGCCACCCGACTAAGCTACCCGTAACGAAGTCCGGCCGTACTCCGAAGCGGACTCAGGGTTGGCGACGGCGGCTAGGCGTGCGAACCACACGCTTTCGCTAAACGTCCCACGGGGTACAGTACAGAATATAAACACCCGAAGGCAACATGAAGTAAACACCCGAAGGCAACAGTATATAAACATGCATGCGCCAAATAAAACCAAGGTTGTGGCCCCCTTTTCAACTGACTTGAGAAAAGGTAATGGGTGAGGGGGGTCCCGATAATCGTCCCCACGCATGGGTAGAGCGCTCAATCTCGGAACGGATAACAAGAACTCGGGTCCTAGGGGACATTAGCGAGTCAAAGTTCCGATGCTTTCGCAAAGGGGCTCACGGATGCCTCTGCTTACAATTTTAGTTGTTAACAATAAAGTAAAGCATGTGTATCTCCAACAACTGATATAGCATGTGATAACCTCCCAACAACCCAACATATCCCGATAACAGATTGAGATAAACAACAGAACCTAAACACGCCTACGACTCGCATGGCTCAAACATCAAGCAACGGCTATGGGTAAGGAATGATACATATAGGATTATTATGGTAAACAAGTGGAATAGGACACGTGACTCGATAAAGAAGCGCAACATAAGGATAGCAGTGCGAGGGAGAGAGTAAAATAGGTGAAGAGGGAGGGCTCGCCTGTGGAAAGCTGCAGAAGAACTTGTCGGAGAACTCGTCGTATCTCACATCAACACTTCATGATCCTATCCGGGAATAAGCAAATGCTGGAAAACAACACATGCAAGTCTTACTACTACGGAGAAGAATCGGCATGCTCCAGATATGATATGCATGCATGACATGGCAAGGATGATGCGATGCACTTATCCAATTTAATCGGAGTCGGAACCCCGGACAAACAAATTAGGTTGGAGTTGCATTTTCTACCGGCAAAGTTAAGTGTTGTATAGCATGGCATAACATGGCAGGGGTGATCTACATCAATATTAAATGGAACCGGGACAACATTTATATAGTATCCCTCATATTCCATATGTTCCATATTAGGGGTTAATGCAAACTATCACGAGATTGTATGATGAATTATGCAACAGCAGGTATGGATGGCATATTCATGTTCCTTATGTTTTTCTGATCAATTTTCATATATAGCACTTTGCATTTGAGGTTATAGTTTAGAAGATATAGATTTTACAAGATTTGAGCATTTTCTTCCAAAAACAAAAAAAAAAACAAGAAGGGCCGGACCTGCACTGTCCTGGGTCGGATCTGGGCTGCTGCTGGCGTAGGATAGAGGACTGGCGCCGGGAGGGGAACCTGGGCCAAGGCCCGTTGTTGGCAATGGATCTGATTCAAGCAATCAGAAAACAAAAAAAGATGTGGCTTAATTAGCCGGAATCAAGATTTGAACATAGCATCTCATGGTTAAGGACACACGAAGTTTACCAATGCGCTACTCTTTCGGATCGTGTTGACTCAAGGACGCGAGGATACTTGAAGCAAGAAGAGGCGGGGACGAGCCTGGAAGGATGTAGCCATGGCGGAGGCAGATCATGTCGAGCACGAGTCGATGGGGACGGACGAGACGGAATGGGCGCGGGGGTGCGCTCGATGCGGGCGAACTTGATGAACATTGTTGAAACTAATCGAGAGACAAACGAGAGAGATAACAAATGATTCAACTGCTACTTTCCATTGATGATTCTGAGTATATATACACTGGGAAGGGACACGAGTAAGAGTCGCGTCTGTTCGAGAGGGTGCGAGGAGGGTCGCGACTGTTGGCGAAGCAACCGTCATAGATAATTACAAGAGGGAGGATTATCCCTTTAATTAACCCATTAATTAATTCCTAACACTCCCCCTAATCCTTCCTTGACCTTGCGATCGATCATCTCTGAAATCATCTTTAGAATCATCTCCTCCAAAAACCCTGTGGGAAAAATATGAGGAGAGTAGGGTGTATGATATGTTGCTAAAACTCCTTTAAACCCAGTGGGAAAGTAAGGAGAAAATGGTGCAACATATAATGGTTGAATATGCTGTTAAAACTCCTTTGAAACCCAATGGGAAAATAAGGAGAAAATGACACAGCATATAATTGGTATTGTCTCTTTGTTAACTCAATATGAGAAAACCTTGTAAAAGGAAAAAAACCCATAGAGTTTAGAGAACAATATATGTCGTATATACTTTCCTAAAAACCCCGGTGGGGAAAACAGAAAATATGACATATCATCTTGTGTTGATATTACCTCATTAAAAACCTTGATGAGAACCTGTGTAGTAAACTCATAAAGGGAAAAAGAGTGTAATATGATGCTTTGAACGTGATTGATTCAGGAAGATACTCCCCCTGATTCTTGCAATTTTGGAAGCCGTCGCATACCAATTCCATAAAATACTTCTGGAACGTTGAAATTGGTAGAGACTTCGTGAACAAACCAACAACATTATTGTGTGATTTGACTTGCAAGATGTTTATTCCCCAACTCTTCTGAAGTTCATGGAGATAAAACAATCTAGAGGCAATATGCTTAGTGATATTGCTCTTGATGTATCATGTTTGCATCCTTGCAACACAAGCAACATTAACTGCGTAGATAATGATTGATGGTTTAAGAGAACCAATACCACATGACTCATATATGTGGTTTATCATTCCGTAAAGCTACACGTGTTAACGCGGCTTTGTATTTTAGAATGATTGGTAGGTGCGGTCACCAGAGTCTGTCTCGAAGACATCAATGGAGCGACAATTCTACCATGTTGATACACATTGTGGGGATCATTCAAATAGCCAACATCAGTGTATCCTGATGATATTGGAGTTCAGATTTCTCTGAAATTACAAGAATATGTCAAGTAATGTGTGGTGCCTTGGAGATATCGAAAGATATTCTTGATTCCCAACCAATTGCGTTGGTGGGTCCAATGGCACTGAGATATGGAACTTCAAGTTCCAACATCCCTTCTACATCATCCCGTGGTTTGAGTGAATCTTTCTCTACGTCTAGAGATCGAACAACCGGCATGGGAGATGGATATGACTTGTCCATTTTAAGTTTCTCCAATATTTATAATATAGGCAACTTGGTGTACCATAATACTTGAGTGAAGTAGCTTGACTTGTAGTATCAAGCATTATTTGGGTTAAACCAAATTCTTCATCTCAAATTCCGTCTTCAGGATGATCACGTGCTTCATCATTGCAAGAGAAATACTTGTGTATGACAAAAACACATGAGTAATCATCATTGTAGGAGTAACTCTTGTGTATAAGGAACTCACTACGTCGGTTGTACCAAAATATACCGACAAGAATAAGTCATATTCCGACTTAAAGATTTTACACAATACATGTTGCATGTCCATTTCGATTCGGATTGTGATTCCATCGAGAACCATACATGTCCAAATCTAGTGATCCACATCGATGTGTGGTCGCTACATCTATCAACTGCATAGATAGATGATTTTGTACTGCCAATGATATTATGTATCGGAAATAGGATTTCACTCGCATCTGGAGATTAGGTCTCGGATCTCTGCGTAAATCCGACCTTGTGCTACAAGCCTTGCTTTCTCACCACCTTGTTATCTCATTACGTTTCTGAAAGCACATATTGAATCGCATAGAGAATTCATTTAGAGGAGCGAGGCTAATTCTGCTTGGATTGCACCCTTCGATTGTTTCAGTCCAAGCAAGTGGTTTACACTCTGCCATGGCCATGGTCTTTGGATCTGAATAATTGTGAAGGATGTTTGCAATCATACAAGAGAAATATTGTCGACATTTGTAGGCTTTAATCATATGATTCTCCAGAATCGATATAGTAGGAGGAAATCTCAGGCACCCATGATGACTCTTCGTGATTTCCCAATACGCGTGAGTCCGGGAGTTCCGATGTCCCAACCAGCGTGTGCAAGCTGAAGCTGGGTTGTGGAGGTTTCCCTTCCACTGGGTGTATACTACCCATAAGGTGTTAATCAACACTAGGTTGATATGCATTTACTGATTGAGAGGATTTCTCCTCGATTAACCTTGTTGCTTCTAGGAAGCTAGATCCTGGTTAGAGGCCGTACTACTCCTCCTCTTTTCAGAAATAGGGAGTTGAGTGGTTATATTGGTACCTCCACTCTTTCGGGCGCATTTCTAACCGGATTAAAGGATTATATATCACCTTTTAATCAGTAAATGATTCTGGCATGTTATTTGCAAAGTGTTGCAAATTTGTGAATCGTAGACGTATAGTCCAGATTCTTGAATACGTGGATATGAAGAGGAACGTGGAGTTCCAAATGATTTCCTGGCATTCTATTTGGTACTTGAAATCTCCCCTAATGCCTGGAAATATCCATCCTTCAATATTTGTAATCAGCGTACGAGGCTATGAACGGATCCCTTATGAGGAGTTCAAGGTACTTAGTGATCGACGGAGATCTGTACCCCACATAGATCCCTAATTTGTGGGCCTATGATGTACGCTGCGGTGGTGAGATCGGTACGCGTGAAGCGATTCCGAACTTACACAGATGGGAAATGCTCGGAGGATTTCCACGTATCAATTGCAGAGGGGAAGTTCTGCGATATGCAGTTAGTTAGTCAAGGGTGTGTAAAGCCGCATGACTCCAACGTGAAGTTGGTAAAATTTCAACTCATTAACAAAGGTCATGCAACGAGCCCGATCCTCTTGCTCAGATATTCAACCAAACCTTTTGTGTATGGACATATGTGGCAAAGTGCTAAAATCCAATCTTCGAAAGCCATGCAATAATTATTGGAGGCACATGAAGAGAATTTTGCATCATTTTCCATTCAAATTGATTATAATTCGTTTTCAGTCCACACTATGGTTGGAAGAGGCCACAAATATCACCTCGAATGCATTCGATCGAGGGACTTAAGTGATCCAGCTTTTGATCTTGAGGTATTTGAGAATCTCAAAATGGGCTACATATCCGATGATTGAGAAAACTTAGCTTCATGCAAGTCATGACAAATGGAATTGATTTATGTGCAACATGTGCTACGGGTTGGATGTATGTGTAGTACAATCCAAACAATAGAGAGGGTACCTTTTTAAATACTTGTTCCTCATCCATCGGATTGACTCCCGTTGAAATCTATATATCGAATTGCAGAGATTCCGCCATGGAAATCTTTATCAAATATATAGAAGACATTCAATCTTATTTATGTCAGAGTGCTGATACAATATATGTTTGTTGCAACAACAAGAATGGACATAAATACATCATTCACTAAGGAGATAATGGGACTAGTTAAAGTCTCCAAACATGTCGGTTGAGGCATACTCAATGATCATGTTCTCCGTGCCCATAGGGTCCTATGACCGCTAGAGAGTCATGGTGTTGCAATGTCGAAGAGGAACATCTCGCGAACAACCATCTCTATTAGTGCAGTCTGGATGAAGGTTGAAGTGAGCTTCAAACATTTTCCCTTAAGGTTATTTGCATTCCAGCGACTGTTGATACAGAAAAACCAAATGCTATGGGGTGTGTCATTCCTGTGTGATATGCGTATAGCATCCACACTCGTCACAAAGCTTAGTCTTGTCAAACTTGTGCTCTGCCATGCCTTTCACGACCCTTACGATCTGGATGTATGATGTCTTATGATGTACAAGACAACATACCTTTTCTCTTTTGTTAGCGGCGTGACTCCATCCGGAGGTGGATCCTTCGGGGCCTGGATTGCACGCGCTACTTCACGAGATGCATGGATGATCGTTATGTCCATGGCCCATGCAGGGTAGTTGTGACCGTTGAGGGCAAATGCCTCAAATCCTTTTTCGGCCATCATTTATTTACATGGGTGAACCAGAGATTATTAATTTACAATTGGTAAATCAAAAATCATCATGGTTATGTTGTAATAGAACTTTGCAAAATTAATAAAGATTCAAGACGTTGGCTTGAAATCATTAGTGTGAACCTCAAATTGTTAAGTAGGACACTTTGTAGATAATCTCCAAAAGAAAATTTGGAGTCCGTCTCTCAGCACTAGAGAGTATAATCTGATGGAATCAGTAGATACTCATAGTTCTAGTGCCTTATGTCATAACTTAACAGAATGTATGGGAAATCACTTTGTAAAGCAATCCTTGTAGTGGAGATAATCTGCGATGCAGTAGATCCGCACACTACAATATGATCCCAAAACATCAATTTTGAAGTGGTTCTCTTCAAATTTTGCATTTGTCAAAATTCATGCTCGTATTAAACCGAAGGCTCAATTTGAGATAATGAATTTATCCTGGAATACATGGTACTCAACAGGTCCACAGTACAACAAAGATGTACTGAATTTAACGTAGTGGAAAAGGAATTGTACTAACCAGTAGTACTACAGTCACGGAAACTGTTGTGTGCTGATGGCCTGTGAGGCTCTGACCATAGCCTATTTTTGCTAATTCCTGTAAGTACAGGAGGCTTGATGCAAATTGAACGAAGGGATAACTTTCATTATCCCTTTTCCTGGACGGTCATACCAATCGATGGATTGGTTTGGATAAGGGGCGGCCACCGCACACGCACGCGCGCATCGCCGGATTCGCCGGATGCCGCCGCGCTGGGGCGGCGCCGCCTCCGCCGAGTGATGCAGCAATGGGGCCGAGGGCCGCCGCTGCGCACTGAAGGCCGCTGTTGCCAAGGCCGGCCGCCGCGGTGACCCGCGCCCGGAAGCTCCGTCCCGGAGAGGACAAGGCAGTCGCCGTGGAGCCGGGGCTGGCGCTAGCTGCGCCTCCGGTGGGCTGGTGCTGCCACGGTCGCCATCGCGTGGAGGCTTATCGTGGGCGCAGACGTCACGGGGTGCTGGTCAGGGTCGCCAGGAGCCGGCCGCCGCGTGGAGCAGCACCGAGCCGATGTCCGGCCGGCCGCCGCGGGGAGCTGGGCCGGTGACAGGAGAGCCCTGCCGTCCGCTAGTAGCCGCGACCGCCGCCGCTGAGGGCGGGTTGTTGGAAGACGAGGCTACCGCCGTGGAGGTGGGGCCGGGCGCCGACCACAGGCGCGACGCTGAAACGGCAGCCACGGGGGCATGAGGAGCCGCGTCGGTCGTCCTCTGGTGGGGGCGCCGCTTGGAGCAGCAGCACGAGGCCGTGGTCGCGGGCATGGAGGGCGCCGTTGTGCTGTAGGGGGATGGCCCGGAGGGCGCTGCCGCACTCCGTGCTGGAGGTTGCCGGCCGCCGCCGCCAAAGGCGGTTCCCGGGCTGCACGCGTCGCCCAGCCATCGGTCGCGAAGACCAAGCGCGCCGCGGGGGTGTCGCGCGGGGGGCGGCGCCCAAGCTTCCCGCTGCCGTCGCTCCTGGAGAGGAGGCTGTTTTCGCGAGCGTGGCGCCGCTCCTTCGGCCGTGCAAGTCAGGGCGGTTGAGGCTAGCGCGAGGGCTCGCTCGATGCAACACAACGCTCGTCAAGGAGCAATGACGGTGATGGCCAGTGGGCCGATTTCTCCTTCCTCGAAACGAAGAACGCAGAGACGATTACGAAGAACGCAGAGACGATTGAAGGCATGTATAATCGGTAAATGCACTTTGGCTCATAGGAGCATATGCTCCCATTATGTGAATGCACATTTTAAAGTGTCAAAAAATTCTAAACTAAATTTTTACATGTACATCTAGACATTTTATATTGGTACACAAGTTTTCAAAAAAAACTAAAAACAATTGTGGCTCCTGTAAAAAAGACAAGTTTTGATGCTATAACACGACTACGTACATGAATTTTTTTTGTCTTTTTTGTACACGCCATATAAAATGTTGTTTCTCCGCGAAAATTTGTGCACTAACATAGAATGTCACGATGTACACCAAAAAATTTATATCAGAATTTTTTAACATTTTTAAAATTGTTTTTTAATTATTTTATATAATGAGAGCATTTGCTCCTATGAGCCAAATTGCCACCTCCTGTATAATCTCATGAATCCTTACCTTTTCTTCCCTGTACTGTTCTTATTCATCAATTTTGATGGTTTTGAAGCGAAAGTTCTTGGATTTTGCCATCAATCTTTGGAACGATGAAGGCCAACGAAGGAATCTATCAGGCGAGAAGAAGCGCCAATTGGGCGCCTCAGCGATCTTATTCGATTTGACTTTTCTTCCCTTTTTCTGGTTCATCGCCCTCGTTCTTTGTCGATCTCGAAATCGCTCAAGATTGTAGAGCGTGCTGATAACGTGTTGAAACTAATCGAGAGACAAACGAGAGAGATAACAAATGATTCAACTGCTACTTTCCATTGATGATTCTGAGTGTATATACACTGGGAAGGGACACGAGTAAGAGTCGCGTCTGTTCGAGAGGGTGCGAGGAGGGTCGCGACTGTTGGCGAAGCAATCGTCATAGATAATTACAAGAGGGAGGATTATCCCTTTAATTAACCCATTAATTAATTCCTAACAAACATCACGTCTCCCGAAATCGTTAAAAAAAGGCCAATCTTCGCGAAGGGAAAACAACTCGCTCCGCATTCGACAAGTGGCGCGCTCCCGGCGTAGAAATCCTCGAAGTAGTCACTCGCCGCCACGTGTCGCAAGGTGAAGCAAGGTGGGGATGAGGGAGGAGAGAGAAGAGCTGAGTTGTGTCAGTTTTTCCCTTTTCCATAGATTCGTTTTTTAAAAATGAAATATCTTGAGAACCGTAGGTCCAAATGACGAACCGTTTTCACTTTTGAGATCCCCTCGTCGAGATCTTCAAAACAAGATCCCATGTTGATAGGTTTCGAGATATTTTTTTTTCGTACTTCCTATACTACTATGGTTGTACTCGTGTTGTGTATCTAACTGTACTCGTGCATGAACTGATAAGTACTTCTATGTTGAAGGTATTTAGTGCATTTTTCCCTTTACTCGTGTGAGCAACTGTAGCTGTACTGTTCGTGCGCGCGATCGTACTCGTCTTATGTGGACGATCGTACATGTACTCGCTCGTGTAGCGCGACTCGTACTTACTCGTGTGCGCGACCGTATCTCGTCTTATATAGACAATCTGTACTTACTCGTGTGCGCGATCCGTACCTGTCTTATGTGATGCGACTGTATCCGTACTGTTCGTCGTGCGCTGATCGTACTGTCTTATATGGACGACCTGCACTGTCTCGCGTGCGCGACCGCATCCGTATCTTCGTTCGTGCGCGACTGTACTCGTGTGGTACATGTAACTGTACTCGTGTATTGTATGTAACTGTACTCGAGTATTATAGCTAATTGTAGTCGTGTCATCTTATCAAGCCGTGTTTATGGAAAAGCTAGCTAAGTGACGCGTGCACGTGCTACCAACGTATTTACTGATGCATGCACTAAGTACTTGTGTGATTCAGCTAGCAGTACTTATGTGATTCAGCTAGCAAACGGAGTGATTCGTCCGCGTGTGAGGAAGCACCGAAGCAGGCGTACAGAGAAGTACATACGGGATGGGTTGGTTGCGGGCTTGCGGCTGCTACGCATGCCAACAACGCCCGGGAGACGCGAGGAAGTACATCGTGCGGGATGCTGCGCGCGCGGGATGGCCACGTGTCATACGCTCGTGGACTGACCGGACCTTTGAGAAGGTTGGCCTTTTTCTAGTGGTACCCTTCGTGACAGAAGACGACGAGGAGAGGAGCGTACCCCTTCGCTGGTGGGTTGGGCCGCACGGGAGAAAAGGAAGGTGGGCTGGATGGGCTGCTCCGGGGAGAAAAGGGAAAAGGCCAGGGAGAGAAAGGTGAGCCCAGGGAGGGTTAGGGTTTTATTAAAAGAAAAGGGAGGGGAGGTTTATTAAATAAACAATATGAGAGGAAAAAAAAAATATTGAAATAGGGTTTATAAAAAATAATTTATTTTTATTTGTTAAAACAGGAATGAGATAATGCATGATGACATGATGATGCACAAAAGAAAAAAGCACAAGCAAATCTAATAGGGGATTCTACCCGGGGCCGTTACAGTCACACCAGTCAACGACACGTTCCTAATCCCGACGCAATAATATATGCCCGTGTCGTGGCATTAATAAATGCTAGTCAACCTTGCCTCGTTCCACGGCGTAATTATCCGCCGAAATGGTCTCTACGGCGGCGAAATTTTCTGTGTCGGCCTTGTTGGCCACCGGGATGCTCATCCACCGGCCAATTTTTTTTTGAGGTGACTATGGCTTGTACCGTCCAAAATATCCGCTAGGTAAAGGTGGATTTTTTTGTAGTGTTCCTATATGGCCACCCCTTGCCCATGGTCATGGTTAGGAGGTACTCTCTGAGAAGCAGAAAGGACAATGGCAGGGGCGCGCTATGGTCGATGGCAGGCGATGCCGATGCCACTGTCCTTAAAAAGGATGGGCGTGCGGATGCCTTCAATGTTGGCGCCGGTCTCCAAGAGCATGCTATTAATTGCTGCACAAAAGACCAACCAGCGTCTGCTAGCCCTAGCGTCCCCACGGTAGCCGAAGTGAGCCATTCATGGCGTTGCGGTGATCGGCGCATGTAGAAGGGGAAGCGATGCAGCCAGTGCCCCACCGCTAGGCAAGCCCGAGGCAAAAGAGCACGGACAACCGAGCGGACCGCATTGTGTCCACGACGACCCACCCGTGGTCTAAATTTGGTCCGCGGATAGGGTATCAATGTGGGATCTCGGTGGGATCTCACTATTTGACTCTTCTATTTCAAAATTTCATGTCAAAATTTACACTAGAAAAACAAAATATACTACAAGTAGGAATTAGATGGGATCCGACTTAACACCTTAACCGCGGATGGATCGATGCGGACAGGTCGATACGTTTGGGTCGGACCGCTAGACTTAGCCAAGCCTCTGCGGTAATAAAAATATTGGACGAGCGATGGACCAGGCCAGGCCTGGACCGAAACCGCTAAGACCATCCATCCTGATCAACCCCGTACAAGAAAGATATTTGGGCCAGGCTTGCACGGGCCTGGGCCTTAGGCCGCACCTATGTTAAAATCTGCGTTGCGGCCTTCTCTCCCTGTGCCGACTCGTATTCCAGCTTCCAGCCAGGTCCAAGTCCTTCCTTGTTCCAATTCCAAGTTCCCGACCCACCCAAAATCGCTCCCCACGCCCTTCGCCCTGTCCCTCGCCGTCGCGGTTTCGATCATGAGCCTCGCCGCCGACTCACCGTCGCCGTCCCTCTCTTCCCCGAGCGACGACGACGACGACTTCGCTGACCTTCTAGCCGCGGAGCTCGAGCTCGAGCTCTCCTCCGTCGCGGACTCCGCCCCCCATGCCGACCCCTCCGCGTCACCCGCCAGCGACCACGACGAAGAGGGAGAGGAGGACGTGGTGGTCGAAGTAGATGCCGTGGAGCAGGGCAGGTACGCGCGTTCAACTCCCCTCCTTCTTCCTAACAAATTGTTGGGCGTCAAGCCTCGTTCTGCGCGACCAGGAGCCTGTATTTCACGCTCTCCCGCTGTTGGATGGCAATCAATCGGTTGAGTTGATCCGGTTTCGATTCACTGTGTCTGCTAGATGCTTGAGGGTTTCTGTTTCCCTTTTATTACTTGCAATGTGGTGACTGGAGAGTTCGATTTGATTAGGTGAATGCCGAATTGCCGATAGTAGTAGTAACAGATTTGGTGAACCAGGGGATATTTTTCTAGGGCAACTTATTGGTGTTAGCATTGTTAATTTGCAGGTATTTAGCGATGTCACTTGATTATTATATCTTGATTACGGATTCGGGACTGCGAAATACACACCTAAACAACATGTTCTGTATTGGTACGATGAATGCTACATGGTAAATCTGATTTGTGGATTAACACAAGGAAGCTTCAGATAGCGTAGCAGGCACTTCATTTATCATATTAGATTTTGTATGTATGGTTCAATGGAAATATGGTTGGCCGCCATATTATCCCAACATGGTACAGGTAGAATCCATCAAGTTAGGCTTACCAAATACCAATTGGTCTTATGTTGCTTAATATCTATCCAGATTGTGCCCAATGATTGATTAACAAAATTAGTTCCAAGGAAAACGTGACGTGATAGGATTGTAGTGGGCCAGTACAACAATATGGTGTAGGTAGCAGTAATAAAAATATTCATCTGAAAAATCGCTGCATCAAATGCTTCGGATGTACTCAGGTAGCTATAGCATATAACTGTGAATGAAGAACCCAACACTAAGAGAAAAGATAAAAGGGAGAAGAAGAATACTGGATGATGTTGTGTTCTAAAGGAAAATCTTGGTGATTCTTTATGTTGACTTTGCACTATGAATCTCACTGCTCTTAACGACATCAAATGCAGCAGCAAAAGGCGTAGAGTGGGGGAACAGCACCAAGATCGAACAGCAGCAGTGATGCCTGATGAAGATGCCACTGGTATGCCTGTTACTCTCGTTTTACAAACTATTATGCTTAAGCAGCTCAGTGGTGTATACTACAAATAGTTGTTTCATAATATGTTGTTCATGTGAAATCCCGTTTTCTAAATGCAATTATAAGTTGCAGGCTCCATTCCCATAAGGAATAGTATGTTTTATGATTATACGTCTGTTTGGTTTTTTCCTTTTTGTTTCACTAGTATCTCGTCATGCATCCTACCATGATTCGTGAGGTGTTACAACTTGAAAAGAAATATTACTTCCACTGCATCCTTTATTCAGCTTCATTTACCATATCTTGAGCATTGAATGTACATGATATGGCTGATGATATCTTTAATTATTGAATTTGTGTTGTAGCAGGTTCATTTAAAGATGATCAAGTAAAGATATGTCCTCCGCATCCTGGATTTTTTGGTGGACTTTGCTTTAGATGTGGGAAAAGCCAAGATGAGGAAGATGTTTCAGGAGTTGCTTTTGGTTACGTCCACAAGGTACATAGACCTCTGACCTCTCTGTGCAAACATGAGAGGTATAATGGTGTTTCCTTATTGCATTTACCTTGCTTAAATCTAAGTCACCTAGTTTTTGAAATTAATATTATCATTATGTCTCTAATACATTCTGGGAATTCAAAGTTATTTTTTCGTTTCTAGTTGCCCATGAAAAGTGCCTTCAGTGTTTTTTTGGATTTTGAAAAAATATTTCAATGCAGGGTTTGAGGCTAGGTACTTCAGAAATGGACAGGCTACGTGGGTCTGAAGTGAAGAATTTGTTGCGTGACAGAAAACTGGTGCTTATTTTAGACTTAGATCATACGCTGATTAATTCAACCAGACTCCATGATATTTCTGCTGCTGAGATGGACCTGGGGATTCAAACTGCTGCATCAAAAGGTAAGTTGTATCTATTTGCATTCATGTTTTGAGGACTGGTAGCTGTTTCTATACACAGTTGTTATTTTATGATCATGAAAATTGCGTAGTATCTGCTCATTGCGATTGTAATATATTGAAATTCTTTGAACTCTCTCGGGAAAAGGGACATAGTACATTTGTTGTCCACGAGTTTCACTACAGTGCGAGTTTGCAATGTACGGATATTTTATGTTCTAAACGAGGGTCAAAGTTGCCCCTTGCAGCGAACGGAAAAAAGACATTGCTGGGGTTTGACTAAGTGTCACCACAACTTTGAGATAAAAACTAACAATGTAGATTCATCAGATAGGTATCTGTCACCATAAAAATGAGATGCTAATGTCACTGTTCATGGCGATTCTCTCTGAGTGTTTGTCTACATAGTATCCTATATGGTTTCATTTAGAGATCAAAATTTTCCAGGACAACTATCTCTGGTACGCCATCATTGCTTACTCGGGTAGAATTAGTGTGTTCAACGCAGTTTGCACTTCACACAATGACACAACTCAATAGTGTACTATTGCCTATATCAGTCAACCTTCCAAAAAAAAATTTGGTTGACCTTTGCTAGTAGACTGATAGTGATAGTATAAAATCAACACCCTTTATATGGTAAAAACAGCGATCATGCAGTACTAGTTTGAAGCATGTCAGGATTCCATTTAAATGGTTATTTTCTTCCACCTTAACTTGTTGGCTTTCAACCTTGTTGATACGTTTTGTCGCTTGTCAAGTAATATATCACTACAATTGTGGCTAACCACTAACATGCCCTAAATGCAGATCTTCCGAACAAAAGCTTGTTCAATTTACAGGGAATGTATATGCTTACAAAGTTAAGACCCTTTGTCCGTAAATTTTTAGAAGAAGCAAGCAGTATGTTTGAGATGTATATATACACCATGGGTGACAAGGCTTATGCAATTGAAATAGCAAAGCTTCTTGACCCTGGTAATGTCTATTTTGGTTCAAAAGTGATTTCAAACTCTGACTGCACTCAGCGGCACCAGAAAGGCCTTGACGTGGTTCTTGGAGCTGAAAGCACTGCAGTGATTCTTGATGACACTGAGCACGTAAGTGATTTTTCTTTGGTGACCATATTTGATGCACATTTAATGTGTTGCAGGTTTTCAGTAATTATTATTCAGCATGAGTTCATTGCTTGAGCTAGGTCTTGTTGTGTTATACCATTGTCAATTTGTCACCACAAGCTTTCCTGGGTAGTGGACTTCTTTTTATATTCTTTTGACCCGAAGACTTCACAGTATAATCATTCATTCTTTTCTCTAAATAATTACAAAAAATATTCATTGTCTTCTCTCGAAAAAGGAAACCCATGTATTGCCTTGGTGCCTCTTTTTGTACCCCTGGGTTTGTGTCATTTTCCTGTTTAAGTAGATCATTGATTTCATTTTGCTGACTGCATGAGCATATTATATAGCTAACCTAAATGCTACTGATTTTTCAGGTCTGGCAGAAGCATAAAGAAAACCTGATTCTGATGGAGAGATATCATTATTTTGCTGCGAGCTTGCGCCAGTTTGGTTTTACCGACAGATCTTTGTCAGAGTTGATGCAGGATGAAAGGGAGAGTGACGGTGCTTTGGCTACAATTTTGGATGTCCTGAAGCGCATACACGCAATTTTCTTTGACTCGGTTGGTTACTTGCATACATGGTTTTATCACAGTTTATCATCCTGTTGCTTCGTGCCGTCTTCCCCATGTGCATAATCAACCTCTGATAAGCGTTCTTTGGGATCTACTCATCATTTGCTTCTTCGCTATCTCTTCTGTAGGGTGTTGAAACTGCTCTTTCTTCGCGAGACGTAAGACAGGTAGGATTGACATGGGCTGATTATTTGTCTGTAGATATAGTATGCTGGCTATGTTTTCCGGTGCTTACATATATCCTCCATTAGGTAATCAAGGGGGTGCGTCAGGAAGTGCTGCAGGGCTGCAAACTAGTCTTCACTCGAGTGTTCCGATCGGATTGCCGGGCACAGGATCAGATAATCTGGAAGATGGCCGAGCAGCTGGGCGCCGTTTGCTGCTCTGAAGTGGATTCCACTGTCACTCATGTGGTCGCCCTGCACTCTGGGACAGACAAGGCCCGCTGGGCTGTCAAGAACAAGAAGTTCCTGCTCCACCCCCGCTGGATCGAGGCCTGCAATTACCGGTGGCACCGGCTGCCGGAGGAGGGTTTCCCCGTACCTAGCTCCAAGGAGAAAGGCAAGGAAAAGGTTAGGGAGGATGCTCAGACTGACTCGTAGGGTATGCCCAGCTGATTAACCGATCAACTACAGGTTCGGATGCCGTGTTTACAACTAACTTAGTTCTGTAGCTACGCAACATTGTTTTTGGGAGACTATCTTAGGATACTAGTCTCCGTGGGATAGAAAGTTTAGCTTTTGGGGGTCTGATCCGCAGTGTTATCTATGGAACGTGTGGCATTTTGTTGCTGCCATGCATTACATATCGGCAATACAAATTACTCCGCTCTGTAGCTTTCTAAAGTAGTGTACTACAGACCTACAGTTCTTTCTATGGAAAAAACGCCAAGTTCTTACCTATGATAGTCACATGAATTTGATTTCTCAACCTGAATGCTGCGTAAAATAGGTGTGGGGTTTAATAGCATCGGATTGAAAACTGAAGACGCATGATATAGGCAGGTGAAAAGTAATATACTAGTAGCATTTCTGTTTCTGTCCTTTTTAGAGGGAAACGCGTGGTCTTTATTGATCAATAATCATAATGTTATTACACAGAGCTTCTCGGATACAATCCGGAGAAACATCACGCAACACAGTACTAACTAAAGAAATACATTCTCTAGCTAACCGATGAGCAGCAATGTTGAGCACGCGAAGCACATGACGAAAACCACAAGAAGTAAACCGTCTTGAGATAGCCTTAATATCTTTGATGACTGACGTACGGAGAACGGTCAATCACAGAAGATTTTATTCTTGGTATCACCGAAAGACAATCGGAAGCATGATCTTTAAAAAACCCTCATAGAGCAAACAAGGCAGCCTTGCGGACGGCAAGAGCCTCCGCCAATTTGGTGTCACAACATTATCTGATCGCTTGCTACAAGCAGCAATACAATTACCAGTGTGGTCTCTTGCAACAATACCAGCCTCCCTCTGCTTTGATGCTGAAAAGATAGCTGCATCAACATTCACCAGAACCGCACCTTCTGGCGGCGGAACCCATTTAACACCTGAAGAGAGCTCATTCCTATAGTTAGTAGCAGGTTTGTAAAGATGAACCAAGATCATATCAATATAAGCATTCACTTTGGCAGCCAAGGACGTAGGATGCAAAACACCTTCTCCCTCTCGATCTTTGTTCCTTGCATACCATATGTGCCACATAGCAGTAATAGCAGCAGTAATCTGAACTTCTGAACCACGATCCAGAAACTCCATAACCCAGGTTCTTGGAGATATAAATAATTTCCTTCCAAGATATGTTCATATTGGATTCCTTGCCAAACTTTCCTGGCATATGGGCAAAACAACAAGGCGTGTTCAACTGTTTGCGTTCCTGAAACTGGTGTCCGCAAGGAAGACAATCGTGGGCAAACCTCCACATAGTGATAATCATCTTGCCTGGCGCTTTAGTTGCCGAGTGTTTCTTCCACAGCTTAGAGTCAACACTGTCAAGAGTTTCTGTCTTCTGAGTGGCGCAGCACGTCAGCTACTATGATACGCGCTGGTGGTTTGTTCCTGCCCTCCTTTTATCGTCCAATGTGCAAGAACCTCTCAGTTTTCCCGTGAATTTTGCTATGGTGACATCAGATACAAGAGCTAGCGTTATCTAATTTCTGAGGCCTCTCTAGACTCAAGCTCGTCCCATAAATAGATACTAGTTGGACACTGTAGTTCACATCAGGCGAAAAATCATCAGATGTCTGGCCTCTTTGATAGTGGAGCTAAGATATGAACATCACCTGCCGAAGCATGGAGAGCACTGGCAGTCAACCAGAGCCAAAGATGCTCAGAGTGTGAATTTGTGACACCACCAATCGAAGTGCAGCCTCAAAAGAAATTACATCTGCTTTTTCCGTTACACATGTGAACAAAATTCTAGGCATTAGTAAAACATCACCATTGTGATTCCTCGCATTCAGCCCCAAAATACACGTCCAGAATGATTTCCAATATACAGAAATGACTGGTATAGTGTGACTCGCAAAAGGAATGAGAGTTGTAAAGGTGAACTTGCAGTATTTCTCTCTATTTATAAACAACAAAGTTCTAACAAAACCAGTTGATATTTGATTGGACAAGTCGACAACTAACAATGAAATATTCGAGAGTAATAAATTTGTATTACTAAGATCTCACAAATTTTGCTTGAGGTGATCTCATCATTTTTATTTAGTTCCTTTCTTGTGTCTTGGTTCTTCCTCCTTAATCCATTTGTTCTCTCTGAATTCTCACCAGGTCTCTTCCTCTTCAACCCATTCTCGTTCTTCTCATCTCTGCTCCCTTTCTTGGTTCTAGTCGCAGTGATGGTTTGCAAAGGGGGTCCTCTTTAGATTGAAGAATGCACCCACCAATCTTAACCTTGTGGCAAGGCCACTCAAATACTACTCCGGGATAGATCATTTCTCCTTCCTTGAGGTATATGCATTAATGACCATTTCTTCGGCATCGTGGAGAACGATGCAGTTCACCTCTTCGGCATCGAGGAGAACAGGGACCGAGCCAGAAATGAAGTTTAAGAGCATCTCCAGTCGCGTCCCCCAAACCGTCCCCCAAACCGCGCCGGATTGAGCGTTTGGGGGACGTGTTTTGTTCGTGCCGCGTTTGGGGGACGTCGCTCCCCAGCCGCGTCCCCCAAACGCTGCCCCCAAACATTTAAAATACTTTTTTTTAACACATAACCATTTATCAAATGTAGCATATGAATAAAAATGTTTGCGAGGATTGTTTTCAAATTAAATTACAACAAACAATAAAACAAGTAATCAAATCTATATCTAATAATAAAGGAGCTAAGGTTTCTGCCAAAAAAATTCGTCAACGCTTTTTTTTTGGACCGTTTTGCCCTCCCACCAAATCGCATAATTCTGCAGATTGCCACCGCCTTGAGTAAAAAACGCTTCGTAGTCGTCTCTCTAAACAGAAGGAAAGTACGGAACACATCCGCTCATCCCGACCGCGGCATACCGGTTGGGTTCGCTCTCTCTTCCTTTTCTATCCCCGGACCTATTCCCTCCTTCAGAGTCATGCTGGCTGTTCTTTGTCAAGGCCCCCCGGACATGCATCAATGGGCCGTAAGCCAATTCGGTTGGTAACAAAAATCACCAAAGCACTTGGAGTCAACCGATTGAATCAGGTTCAATAGTACCACATCGCTACCTTACAATGAATACCGCCGATTTATATACGTTCTAATTGGCATGGATTTCAGCGAGGTGAATCAACGAGAAGTTGCACAATTGATTGGTCTGGCAGTACCAAATGAAAGAGGGTCGACGACGACGCTGGGTGCTGAAAAGAGCTGAGCTGCTCACGGATGGTTCGAGATGGCAGTCGGCGCGAGAGCAGGGTTGAGCGACCGTCGGAACCTGCTCACGGACGGGTACATGATGGCGGCCGTCGGAGGCGGAGGGGAGCAGGTCGACGACGATAACATCCAGGAAATGCTGCGCGCGATGAAGGAGGCCACGAGCTCGAGATGCAGAGCAGTGTGACGAGGGAGAGGAGGAACCAGGAAGGTGGCGGCGCGCTGCAGGAGGAGCCAGGGCGAGCGGCGCGGCGGCTGCTGACGTGGAGCGCTCTCGTGCTGAGAGAGAGCGAGGGGAGGCGCGGGACTCGGGTTGGTTTCGGTCTCTGAGGCTGAGAGGAGTGGGAGGACTTGATGGCGAAATGAAAAGAGGGAGAGGGGGGCGGCTGCAAGATTGCCAGGAAAGGGTTAGGTCATGTTAGGGTTTTGGTAGAGGGAGGCTCCGGCTGGCCACTTTGGCCGGATGGTGGGCTGCCGGTTAGAGCACTTGGCGAGGTCGGTTGGCTGGGGCTTCTCCCCTTTTTTGTTTTTAATTTAAGCTATTTTCCTGTTTTCTCTACTATATAAAAAGGAGGAACTGCTTCTGTTTCCTCCGGTCAGAGATTTCGTCCTACTATTTTACCCTCCCACCAAATCGCATAATATGTACATATGCCACGTTACTAGGTCAAACGAAACCCTCGTCGGCTCGAAAACCATTCTCGCTTGGTTTCCCAGCGAGGAGAGAGCTCTAACTCTCCCAACGCCCACACCGAAATCCCCACCGCCCCCCTCCCGCTCGCCGCCGTGCCCCGCACCGCCCATCTCTTTTCATCTCCCGAAGCTGGGCGCCGATGAGCTCCGACGGTCCGGATCAAGATCTCTCCCCAGTCAGTTCGTCGCGGCGGCGCAGGTTGATGGCGTGTATTTCACACGTTCGTTGGGCAACCCCAAGAGGAAGGTATGATGCGCACAGCAGCAAGTTTTCCCTCAGAAAGAAACCAAGGTTTATCGAACCAGGAGGAGCCAAGAAGCACGTTGAAGGTTGATGGCGGCGGGATGTAGTGCGGCGCAACACCGGAGATTCGGCGCCAACGTGGAACCTGCACAACACAACCAAAGTACTTTGCCCCAACGAAACAGAGTGAGGTTGTCAATCTCACCGGCTTGTCTGTAACAAAGGATTAACCGTATTGTGTGGAAGATGATTGTTTGCAAAGAAAATAGTAAAAACAAGTATTGCAGCAGATTTGTATTTCGAGTATTAAAGAATGGACCGGGGTCCACGAGTTCACTAGAGGTGTCTCTCCCATAAGATAAAGGCATGTTGGGTGAACAAATTACGGTCGGGCAATTGACAAATAGAGAGGGCATAACAATGCACATACATGACATGATAAGTATAGTGAGATTTAATTGGGCATTACGACAAAGTACATAGACCGCCATCCAAGCTGCATCTATGCCTAAAAGTCCACCTTCGAGGTTATCGTCCGAACCCCTTCCGAGTATTAAGTTGCAAAGCAACGGACAATTGCATTAAGTATGGTGCGTAATGTAATCAACAACTACATCCTCGGACATAGCGCCAATGTTTTATCCCTAGTGGCAACGAGCACAACACAACCTTAGAACTTTACATCACTTTGTCCCGGTGTCAATGCGGGCATGAACCCACTATCGAGCATAAATACTCCCTCTTGGAGTTAAGAGTAAAAACTTGGCCGAGCCTCTACTAGTAACGGAGAGCATGCAACATCATAAACAACACATATGTAATAACTTGATAATTAACATGACATGGTATTCTCTATCCATCGGATCCCGACAAACACAACATATAGAATTACAGATAGATGATCTTGATCATGTTAGGAAGCTCACAAGATCCAACAATGAAGCACAATGAGGAGAAGACAACCATCTAGCTACTGCTATGGACCCATAGTCCGGGGGTGAACTACTCACTCATCACTCCGGAGGCGACCATGGCGGTGTAGAGTCCTCCGGGAGATGAATCCCCTCTCCGGCGGGGTGCCGGAGGAGATCTCCGAATCCCCCGAGATGGGATCGGCGGCGGCGTCTCGGTAAGGTTTTCCGTATCGTGGTTTTTCGCATCGGGGGTTTCGCGACGGAGGCTTTAAGTAGGCGGAAGGGCGAGTCGGGGGCCGACGAGGGGCCACACCATAGGGCGGCGCGGGCCCCCCTGGGCCGCGCCGCCTTGTGGTGTCGCCACCTCGTGGCCCCACTTCGTATGTTCTTCGGTCTTCGGAAGCTCCGTGGAAAAATAGGCCCCGGGTCTTTGTTTCGTCCAATTCCGAGAATATTTCGTTACTAGGATTTCTGAAACCAAAAACAGCGGAAAACGAGAACCGACACTTCGGCATCTTGTTAATAGGTTAGTTCCGGAAAATGCACGAATATGACATAAAGTGTGCATAAAACATGTAGGTATCATCAATAATATGGCATAGAACATAAGAAATTATCGATACGTCGGAGACGTATCAAGCATCTCCAAGCTTAGTTACTGCTCGTCCCGAGCGAGTAAAACGATAACAAAGATAATTTCCGAAGTGATATGCCATCATAACCTTGATCATACTATTTGTAAACATATGTAGTGGATGCAGCGATCAAAACAATGGTAATGACATGAGTAAACAGGTGAATCATAAAGCAAAGACTTTTCATGAATAGTACTTCAAGACAAGCATCAATAAGTCTTGCATAAGAGTTAACTCATAAAGCAATAAATCAAAGTAAAGGTATTGAAGCAACACAAAGGAAGATTAAGTTTCAGCGGTTGCTTTCAACTTGTAACATGCATATCTCATGGATAATTGTCAACATAGAGTAATATAACAAGTACAATATGCAAGTATGTAGGAATCAATGCACAGTTCACACAAGTGTTTGCTTCTTGAGGTGGAGAGAAATAGGTGAACTGACTCAACATAAAAGTAAAGAGAATGGTCCTTCAAAGAGGAAAGCATCGATTGCTATATTTGTGATAGAGCTTTTATTTTGAAAACATGAAACAATTTTGTCAACGGTAGTAATAAATCATATGAGTTATGTACATTATATCTTACAAGTTGCAAGTCTCATGCATAGTATACTAATAGTGCCCGCACCTTGTCCTAATTAACTTGGACTACCGGATCTTTGCAATGCACATGTTTTGACCAAGTGTCACAATGGGGTACCTCCATGCCGCCTGTACAAAGGTCTAAGGAGAAAGCTCGCATTTTGGATTTCTCGCTTTTGATTATTCTCAACTTAGACATCCATACCGGGACAACATGGACAACAGATAATGGACTCCTCTTTAATGCATAAGCATGTGGCAACAATTATTATTCTCATATGAGATTGAGGATATATGTCCAAACTGAAACTTCCACCATGAATCATGGCTTTAGTTAGCGGCCCAATGTTCTTCTCTAACAATATGCATGCTCCAACCATGAAGGTGGTAGATCTCTCTTGCTTCAGACAAGACGGACATGCATAGCAACTCACATGATATCCAACAAAGAATAGTTGATGGCGTCCCCGAAACATGGTTATCGCTCAACAAGCAACTTAATAAGAGATAAAGTGCATAAGTACATATTCAATACCACAATAGTTTTTAAGCTATTTGTCCCATGAGCTATATATTGCAAAGGTGAATGATGGAATTTTAAAGGTAGCACTCAAGCAATTTACTTTGGAATGGCGGATAAATACCATGTAGTAGGTAGGTATGGTGGACACAAATGGCATAGTGGTTGGCTCAAGGATTTTGGATGCATGAGAAGTATTCCCTCTCGATACAAGGTTTAGGCTAGCAAGGTTATTTGAAACAAACACAAGGATGAACGGTACAGCAAAACTCACATAAAAGATATATGGTAAACATTATAAGACTCCATACCGTCTTCCTTGTTGTTCAAAACTCAATACTAGATGTTATCTAGACTCTAGAGAAACCAAATATGCAAACCAAATTAGCAAGCTCTAAGTATTTCTTCATTAATGGGTGCAAAGTATATGATGCAAGAGCTTAAACATGAGCACAACAATTGCCAAGTATCAAATTATCCAAGACATTTTAGAGTTACTACATGTAGCATTTTCCAATTCCAACCATATAACAATTTAACGAAGATGAAACTTCGCCATGAATACTATGAGTAGAGCCTAAGGACATATTTGTCCATATGCTACAGCGGAGCGTGTCTCTCTCCCACAAAGTGAATGCTAGGATCCATTTTATTCAAACAAAACAAAAAACAAAAACAAACCGACGCTCCAAGCAAAGTGCATAAGATGTGACGGAATAAAAATATAGTTTCAGGGGAGGAACCTGATAATGTTGTCGATGAAGAAGGGGATGCCTTGGGCATCCCCAAGCTTAGACGCTTGAGTCTTCTTAGAATATGCAGGGGTGAACCACCGGGGCATCCCCAAGCTTAGAGCTTTCACTCTCCTTGATCATATTGCATCATACTCCTCTCTTGATCCTTGAAAACTTCCTCCACACCAAACTCGAAACAACTCATTAGAGGGTTAGTGCATAATAAAAATTCACATGTTCAGAGGTGACACAATCATTCTTAACACTTCTGGACATTGCATAAAGCTACTGGACATTAATGGATCAAAGAAATTCATCCAACATAGCAAAAGAGGCAATGCGAAATAAAAGACAGAATCTGTCAAAACAGAACAGTCCGTAAAGATGGATTTTATTAGGCCACCAGACTTGCTCAAACGAAAATGCTCAAATTGAATGAAAGTTGTGTACATATCTGAGGATCATGCTCGTAAATTGGCTTAATTTTCTGAGCTACCTACAGGGAGATGGACCCAGATTCGTGACAGCAAAGAAATCTGGAACTGCGCAGTAATCCAAATCTAGTACTTACTTTTCTATCAAAGACTTTACTTGGCACAACAAAACTCAAAACTAAGATAAAGAGAGGTTGCTAAAGTAGTAAACAACTTCCAAGACACAAATATAAAACAAAAATACTGTAGTAAAAACATGGGTTGTCTCCCATAAGCGCTTTTCTTTAACGCCTTTCAGCTAGGCGCAGAAAGTGTATATCAAGTAACATCAAGAGATGAAGCATCAACATCATAATTTGTTCTAATAATAGAATCATAAGGTAACTTCATTCTCTTTCTAGGGAAGTGTTCCATACCTTTCTTGAGAGGAAATTGATATTTAATATTACCTTCCTTCATATCAATAGTAGCACCAACGGTTCGAAGAAAAGGTCTTCCCAATATAATGGGGCAAGATGCATTGCATTCAATATCCAAGACAACAAAATCAACGGGGACAAGGTTATTGTTAACCATAATATTAACATTATCAACTTTCCCCAAAGGTTTCTTTTTGGCATTATCAGCGAGGTTAACATCCAGATAACAATTCTTCAATGGTGGCAAGTCAAGCATATCATAGACTTTTTTAGGCATAACAGAAATACTTGCACCAAGATCACATAAGGCATTACAATCAAAATCTTTGACTCTCATTTTAATGATGGGCTCCCAACCATCCTCTAGCTTTCTAGGAATAGAAGTTTCAAGTTTTAGTTTCTCTTCTCTAGCTTTTATGAGAGCATTTGTAATATATTTTGTGAAAGCCAAATTTATAGCACTAGCATTGGTACTTTTAGCAAGTTTTTGTAAGAACTTTATAACTTCAGAGATGTGGCAATCATCAAAATCTAAATCATTACAATCTAAAGCAATGGGATTATCATCCCCAAGGTTGGAAAAAATTTCAGCGGTTTTATCGGTTTCGGGTAATTTTGCGCGCTTTGCACTAGGAGTAGAAGCATTGCCAACACCAATTATTTTACCATTGATAGTAGGAGGTGCAGCAACATGTGAATCATTAGCATTTCTAGTGGTGGTAATAGTCCAAACTTTAGCTACATTTTCCTTTTTAGCTAGTTTTTCATTTTCTTCTCTATCCCACCTAGCACGCAGTTCAGCCATTAATCTTATATTCACATTAATTCTAACTTGGATGGCATTTGCTGTAGTAACAATTTTATTTTCAATATCCCTATTAGGCATAACTTTCGATTTCAAAAGATCAACATCAGCGGCAAGACTATCAACTCTAGAAACAAGAATATCAATTTTATTGAGCTTTTCCTCAACAGATTTGTTAAAGGCAGTTTGTGTACTAATAAATTTTTTAAGCATGGCTTCAAGTCCAGGGGGTGTATTCCTATTATTGTTGTAAGAATTCCCATAAGAATTAGCATAACCGTTACCATTATTATAAGGATATGGCCTATAGTTATTACTAGAATTGTTCCGATAAGCATTGTTGTTGAAATTATTATTTTTAATGAAGTTTACATCAACATGTTCTTCTTGGGCAACCAATGAAGCTAATGGAACATTATTAGGATCAACATTAGTCCTATCATTTGCAAGCATAGACATAATAGCATCAACCTTATCATTCAAGGAAGAGGATTCTTCAACGGAATTTACCTTCTTACCTTGTGGAGCTCTTTCCGTGTGCCATTCAGAGTAATTAACCATCATATTATCAAGAAGCTTTGTTGCTTCACCAAGAGTGATGGACATAAAGGTACCTCCAGCAGCTGAATCCAATAAATTCCGCGAAGAAAAATTTAGTCCTGCATAGAAGGTTTGGATGATCATCCAAGTAGTCGATCCATGGGTTGGGCAATTTTTAACTAGAGATTTCATTCTTTCCCAAGCTTGAGCAACATGTTCATTATCCAATTGTTTAAAATTCATTATGCTACTCCTCAAAGATATAATTTTAGCAGGGGGATAATATCTACCAATAAAAGCATCCTTGCATTTAGTCCATGAATCAATACTATTCTTAGGCCAGAGATAGCAACCAATCTTTAGCTCTTCCTCTTAATGAGAAAGGAAACAATTTTAATTTTATAATGTCACCGTCTACATCTTTATACTTTTGCATTTCACATAGTTCAACAAAATTATTGAGATGGGCAGCAGCATCATCAGAACTAACACCGGAAAATTGCTCTCGCATAACAAGATTTAGTAAAGCAGGTTTAATTTCAAAGAATTCCGCTGTAGTAGCAGGTGGAGCAATAGGTGTGCATAAGAAATCATTATTATTTGTGCTAGTGAAGTCACACAACTTAGTATTTTCAGGGTTGGCCATTTTAGCAGTAGTAAATTAAGAAAACTAGATAAAGTAAATGCAAGTAAACTAATTTTTTGTGTTTTTGATATAGCAAACAAGATAGTAAATAAAGTAAAGCTAGCAACTAATTTTTTGGTGTTTCGATATAATGCAGCAAACAAAGTAGTAAATAAAATAAAGCAAGACAAAAACAAAGTAAAGAGATTGAGAAGTGGAGACTCCCCTTGCAGCGTGTCTTGATCTCCCCGACAACGGCGCCGGAAAATATGCTTGATGGCGTGTATTTCACACGTTCGTTGGGCAACCCCAAGAGGAAGGTATGATGCGCACAGCGAGCAAGTTTTCCCTCGAGAAAGAAACCAAGGTTTATCGAACCAGGAGGAGCCAAGAAGCACGTTGAAGGTTGATGGCGGCGGGATGTAGTGCGGCGCAACACCGAGATTCCGGCGCCAACGTGGAACCTGCACAACACAACCAAAGTACTTTGCCCCAACGAAACGAGTGAGGTTGTCAATCTCACCGGCTTGCTGTAACAAAGGATTAACCGTATTGTGTGGAAGATGATTGTTTGCAAAGAAAATAGTAAAAACAAGTATTGCAACGAGATTTGTATTTCGGTATTAAAGAATGGACCGGGGTCCACAGTTCACTAGAGGTGTCTCTCCCATAAGATAAAGGCATGTTGGGTGAACAAATTACAGTCGGGCAATTGACAAATAGAGAGGGCATAACAATGCACATACATGACATGATAAGTATAGTGAGATTTAATTGGGCATTACGGCAAAGTACATAGACCGCCATCCAACTGCATCTATGCCTAAAAGTCCACCTTCGAGGTTATCGTCCGAACCCCTTCCGAGTATTAAGTTGCAAAGCAACGGACAATTGCATTAAGTATGGTGCGTAATGTAATCAACAACTACATCCTCGGACATAGCGCCAATGTTTTATCCCTAGTGGCAACAAGCACAACACAACCTTAGAACTTTTCATCACTCGTCCCGGTGTCAATGCAGGCATGAACCCACTATCGAGCATAAATACTCCCTCTTGGAGTTAAGAGTAAAAACTTGGCCGAGCCTCTACTAGTAACGGAGAGCATGCAAGATCATAAACAACACATATGTAATAACTTGATAATTAACATGACATGGTATTCTCTATCCATCGGATCCCGACAAACACAACATATAGAATTACGGATAGATGATCTTGATCATGTTAGGCAGCTCACAAGATCCAACAATGAAGCACAATGAGGAGAAGACAACCATCTAGCTACTCGCTATGGACCCATAGTCGAGGGGTGAACTACTCACTCATCACTCCGGAGGCGACCATGGCGGTGTAGAGTCCTCCGGGAGATGAATCCCCTCTCCGGCAGGGTGCCGGAGGAGATCTCCAGAATCCCCCGAGATGGGATCGGCGGCGGCGGCGTCTCAGTGAGGTTTTCCGTATCGTGGTTTTTCGCATCGGGGGTGTCGCGACGGAGGCTTTAAGTAGGCGGAAGGGCAGAGTCGGGGGCCCGACGAGGGGCCACACCATAGGGCGGCGCGGGCCCCCCCGGCCGCGCCGCCTTGTGGTGTCGCCACCTCGTGGCCCCACTTCGTATGTTCTTCGGTCTTCCGGAAGCTCCGTGGAAAAATAGGCCCCCGGGTCTTTGTTTCGTCCAATTCCGAGAATATTTCGTTACTAGGATTTCCGAAACCAAAAACAGCAGAAAACGAGAACCGACACTTCGGCATCTTGTTAATAGGTTAGTTCCAGAAAATGCACGAATATGACATAAAGTGTGCATAAAACATGTAGGTATCATCAATAATATGGCATAGAACATAAGAAATTATCGATACGTCGGAGACGTATCACAGGTACGAGAAGCTGTTTCTCTTCCGCGCTGCCGCGCTAGGGCTCTGTACAGCCTCGCCGTCGATGGTAACAACCGAGTGGCAAAGACGTGCTTGCCGCGCGCACGTAATACGGCCAGCCGATCTGCTGCGAATTGGCGAACGATTTGGCATCTCCAATCGATCTCACTCTCATGCGTCACGCATAAACTGAGCCTAAGGTACGTATTCCCTGGAGATGCACTGATTTGCAGGTTAGTAACCTTTTGTTCGGCTAGCCGATCTGCTGCGAATTGGCATGCCATTTCTCTTTGGTTTTGGAGAAAGTGACCACCGGCAGCAAATCTTCCAATTTTCCATATTACAGTGGGAGTAGTTTAAATTTAGTGTACAATTCAGCCACACAAATAATGTGCCATTTATACAATGTATAGCTCAGTGAAATTGGTAAAATTTTAAAAGACATAGATCCGATGCTTCTCACTTATATTTCTGTGTATTGATTTAATTTGGCAGTGGTGTTCTCGTCAAGAAATTAATTTGGGCAATGGTGTTGAGAAAAGGAGGAAAGCCGTTGATATGACAAAAGAAGCAGGAAAGCAATGCTATTCTCTTCATGCCTGGTGGGGTTGTTGGAGTGAAAACTAAGATCGAGGGGACAGATGGTTCATATGTAAGCATCACCGGTCTGGATTGATTCCTCTATCTGAATTTGTTGACACCAGTTGTCACCCGAGACTGAACTCAGCTGCATATTTAGGTGATGATTAAACTATGTTGAAGGTGTGTGTATTAGTACCTTCCAAATATTTTACGATATATGCCCTGGCACATGTATTACATGAATATTATCCCTTTGAGATGGAAACAAATATGCCTCGTGGTATTCATTCTTCAGCTCTCACAAGGTTAACATTGTCCCCTTTGCATGCAGCTTATTGAATAGCACTTGCCAATCCTGTGTTTAGGTGTTTCTACATGAAAGGGTGGTCATTTCTTGGTTCTTATGTTATTATGTTGATAGATATCATATCGAAGGCTGCATTCCCGTTCATCATTGCTTCCTGAAAATTAAGCTGGTTAGATATAATATAACAAATTTTATTCTGATCATCAAGCATGCCGGTCACTTGAAAGTCAAGTTTTATTACCTTAAATACAACTGGTGCCCCGAGTGCTTAGAAAGGGCAGCTTAGTGATTACTATATTAATATGCCAGGATACATTCCCTGACTATAATTTTTCTTATAAATGTATAATCTGAGGGAACACATCTTGATACCACTTACTATGTTAGTAATGGAGAAGATAATTGTTGTGTGTAGGATATAGGCAATTTCTGAGTTGTTCTTACTTTAGCCTGATAATCTGTATGGTCAATACCCGAATGTTTGAAGCCTTTTCATGAAAAAATAGATATGCGGCAAAGATGCTAAATATGGAGTGCTACACAATTTGTAGTGTGTGGTGCCTTAATAATAGTGGTTGACAGTGTGTTTATGTAAGGCGTGTTCGTTGTCATGTGTACATGGAGTGGTTGATTGAGAGCGTGGTTATAAGTCCAGAGAGTTGTAGCTGATCTTCTTATCGCTGATTGATAAACTAAAATGTAATCATCTGATCAGGTTTACTACGACTCGCAAGATGTAGCATGTCAGCGGCGAGGAGGACCAAGCGGGAAGTGGACCGTCAGTCTTCAAGTTGAATGTAGTCCTTGGCATCGAGAAGATGACACTCAAGCCTTCTTTGCACCATAGGTATACCAATGATCTTTATGGTGGCTAGGTTTTGACATGTGTACGATTTTGGGTGGCTCTTATTTATGGTTCAACCCAATGTTTGACAAGGTTGCAGTTTTCAAACTAAGAGCAGTAAATAATTCTTCTTATACTATGGCACCCATTGCATGAGTGTCTGATCCAGATTTAATTGATTGCTCTTCAAGAAGTAGTGATGCAAATGCTAAGAAAGTATATTCAACTTTATTGTTGTATTCCACTGTTATTCTTTGTTAGCACATCCATACTTTATATATTGCTCAAATGCAGAATTGTATGTATTTTTAAACACGATTAAGATGAGTAAAAGCATTGACGGGTGGAGTGACACCACAATGCCTATGAAGCAAGTGGTGTACATAGACAAGGAAGGGGGTGGTGCATTAAAATGGCAAATGGTGTGTCTTGTTTGCCCTATATGGAGATAATTAATTATAGGTAACAGAGTGCTCTTTCAAGATCTTAGTTCCTTCTTACATTTTGTCGGTTGTTTCTTGCAGTTTTGTCGGCTGCTTGCTCATCTATATATCTTTGTGTAGCATAAGGTGTGCTTTATAGATCTTCTTTTCCTTTTGATAAGTTGTCCTCATTTGGTTTCCTGACTATTTAGTCTGGAAGTTTTCTAGCACATGCAACCATGGTAGGAGAGAACCAAGGATACATTTTATAAAGTTTGTATTTTTACTTCCTTTTCTTTTCATGTTTATGCGCAAAAAGGTGAGGTTCAGGACGTGCAGCATGGCGGCAGAGCAAGCCGTGCATGGGGAATCAGGAGAAGAACAAAACGAGTCATGGGAACGCTCCTTCGCCTCCAGATCTTTGTCCTTGGTGAGTCCCTTGGCAATTTCTAGCTATTGCTTCTCAGGTATTGTTGGAATAGGGTGAAGCACCGCTATTGTCTTGTGCTACTGTATTTGGTAATATATCAAACTGAAAGTTATACATCCTCATCAGTTGCCAGCATTCATCAGGAGCTTGACTCCTGAAACATCTTTTGATCGTTTTTGAACCATTAGTCACCAAGTTCTTTTGCTTGCATCACGTGGAGGTATAAGTACTGTTCTCATTGAGTTCTATATAAGTGAACATTATTGGTGTTCAATACATCTGCTAAGCCGCTTTATGCGAATAATATTGTGTTTAGCATTGTCACTATTGGATGCCTTTCAGTACAGAACTTCTAGCTGTGATAGATAAAAGGGTGATTCTTCTCTGGTGTTTGGTTACAAAGATGGAAGCTATCTACCAAGTCCAAGAAGTATGGTTGGGTGTATCGATGCAATTCTCATAATAGTAGAAGATTTGGAGGTCTATGATATGTACATTGATCTGAAAGCAGGTAATTAAATTAGTTACTCTCACAAATTTTGTACCTTACGAATTTATCATTCTTTACTCCATTTTTGTATACATGTTGTGCTGGAAATTGAGTGGGAGGTGGTAGTTATAAGAAGTAAAACAAATATATGTGAGATTTTGTGACTGAGTTTGAGTGCATAGTCTTCAACCTGTTCATCTTTTCTCACCTGACTGGTACATGTGGAGTAGGAGTTATAGCAAAGGAAAGAGCTATATTTATGAGACGCTTCCCACAATACATTGTAGTGCTTCTTAAACCCTGAATTAAGTAGGTGTTGTACCATAAGTTCTGAAGATTTCATGGGTTCGCCCTACTAGCTAGCAATAAATTTACGTGCAAATCGAAGATCCCATTGCGAGTGAAGTCCTTCTTGGGGCTGTTCTAAGATGTTCTATTAGAAGTCAGGTATTTATGGAAAACCGTCAGTTGTGCGACTGGATTTAAGTGCCAGTTCGACAATGCCCAACAATGTTTGGTGGATTGGTTAAAAACTTTCAATAGGAAAAAAGAGAAACTGGTGACTGTGGGGATAACTGCTATGTTTCGGGGTATTTGGAAAGCAAGAAACATGGTCTGATTTGTTAATAAATGGCCATCTGAGCTTATAGAAATGATGAATATGATATGTTTTTTTTTTGGATTAAATGGTGGGCAAATCCGCAGGTAGCAAAGCTGAACAACTGGGTGCAAAGGTTGTGGAGCAAGTCACCATGTGAAATCTTCAGAGCAAGTCGAAGCTGGCCCCCTTGGAGACCAAGGCTGGGAGAATAGGTCAAAAGGAGGGTGAAAATTTTGGAGTTGTGTAAAAAGAGGCCAAATAAAGGATATGTGGTTCATCGTTGCTTGGTCAAGAAGATGTTGGGTTCTAGACATTTACTTCTGGCAGTTTGCTTGGTTGTGGCATGTAGAAGTGTCATGTTTCGTTCTCTTTTAGGTGTAGCCTGTTTTGAAACTATAGTAACTTAGTTTTCTTTTTTTGTTGCGTTGATGGTGGTAGCTGTGTTGTGGTGAAGAACTCTATAGAGCAGGCGCAAAAGGGCTTAGAGTAGTCTTGCCATTCACCTGGGATGTGCACTAAGTTAGCCTACATCTTGTTGTAACCCACATCTTAGGAGGTTTGTAAATCAAATTCTACCTTTTCAATGAAATGAAACGCAAAGATCCTTTGCGTTTTCTCGAAAAAAAAGAAAGAGAGAGCGGTAGGGGGATCTACAGTCAACTTGCTTATGGTTGCACAGCTGGACTATTGGTTCTACCTTACCTAAGAACCCGTGTTAGTTGATATGATAACCCATGTTAGTTGATATGATAACCCGTGTTAGTTGATATGATAAGGTCAAAGAACGTGTCTTCAAACGAGGGAAGATAAGCAAAGATTTTATAGTCAAATCCTTTCGATAAAATGCAGCTTAAACTTTCTCGTGCTCCTGTGGCAATGCATGTTCTGTGTGTTGGCTCGATGTGTCATGCATTATATCATATGTGCAACCAGAAATATTTTTTATGAATTGTGGCAACTCACTGACATTTAACTATACATCTAAAAGGAGAGGTTATTGAGTTGACAGTTATGTCGGCTTAGAACACAGTTGTGAGATTTACCGTGGAAGAGTAACTAGATGACTTAGAACTTGGAACCATGCAGATGCACAACAACGATGTCTTATTACGTTCGATATTAGTACATTATGACATCCCTAATTTATTTTGAATTTTCATAGTGAGCTGTAAATTCTATATGTGCATTGCAAAATGAAATTTGAGGACCCGTGGCAACGCACGGGCATTTGTACTAGTATAACAAATAGGGCTAGATGCTACATCAAGGTGCCACAGTATTTCCTTTGATCCTCCACAAATGCTCAACGAGATCAGCTTGAAGTTGATCATGAACATTGCTGTCACGGATCTCTGCGTGCATAGCGAGAAAATCAGTAAAATCTGCAGGCAACTCATGATCAACCTCCGCAAGAGGGCCTTGACACTCATAGGGATCAATGGTTAAAATTGCTCTGAGGCAGACGACGCAACAAACAGCGGCCAATCGCGCCTACCTGGCAAGTCGTCGAGCACCTTCTGTGCGCGGAGGTTGGGCGGATTTGACGGCGCGTTCTGGGACGCGCTGGCGACGCGGCGGCGGCGCCACGACCGGCGGGAGCCCCGGCCCGCGACAACGGTGCCGACTCTTAGCGGAGATCGGACGCCCAAACGACCGGGAAATCCAGCGGCGGCGGTGGGGTGGGAGGCGCGGGAAGGAAGGAGCGACGAGAAAAGAGGCGCGAACCAACGGTTTATGCAAATAGTCGCCGACATGTGGGAGCCCGCCTCGCTTTTCGTTGTGTCCGGTGTCCCCGGTGCGTCCCCTGTGGGACGGGGATGGGCTCGGGGCGCCGGACACCGTATCGGGCCGCGCCGGACAAAAATGGGCTTTGGGGGACGCGGCTGGAACGCATTTTCTGTCCGGCGCGTCCCAAATCCGTTTGGTGGACGCTTCGGGAGACGCGACTGGAGATGCTCTAAAGGGGACAATCTTAGTACGAGGAAGACATAACTAGCTAAAATCACATAAATAATAAGGTGCTGTGAGGAGAATCGAGCCCTTCACCACTTTAAACAGAAGGCCTCTACAACAGGTAGCAAATGGATTTGTATCTTCTCGATCATTGCACCGTCACAGTCGCTCGCTGACTTGTCGCGCCGCTCAACTGCTGCTTTTTCTTAACTTGTACAAGTTCACTTTTCCCATCTTTGTTTTTCTTCAACTGCTGTTTTTTCGAGGCAGCATCTTGTATTGCGAGTTCGCAACATCCAGCAAATGGACTCTGTTTCAGCCGGCACCTGTGTCTTCCTAGCTTCTTCCTAGTTCGCTTCTTCCCAGTTTCCTACCCACCCAAATTGCTCCCACCCACGCCCTTCGCCCTGCCCCTCGCCGTCACGGTTTCGATCATGAGCCTCAGTGCGGAGTCACCATCGCCGTCGATGTCTTCCCTGAGCGACGACGGCGATTTCGCTGACCTCCTAGCCGCGGAGCTCGAGCTCTCCTCCGCCGCTGACTCCGCCTCCCATGCCAGCCACGACGACGAAGAGGGGGAGGAGGACGTGGTGGTCGAAGCAGATGCCGTGGAGCAGGGCAGGTACGCGCATTCACTCCCCTCTTCCTAACAAATTGCTGGGCGTCACCTTCGTTCTTCGCGACCTACAGGCTCCCCTATTGTTGGATGGCAGTTTAGGTGTAGCAGCCAGTTGAGTTGATCTGGTTTCGATTCACCGTGTCTGCTAGATGCTTGAGGGTTTGTGTTTCCGTTTTACTTGCAATGCGGTGACTCGAGAGTTCGATCAATGCCGAATTGCCGATGGTAGTGTAACAGATTTGGTGAACTAGGGGATATTTTTCTAGGGCTTATTGCTGTTAGCATTGCTTGCAGGTGTTTAGCGATGTCACTTGTTTATATCATAATTAGTGATTCGAGAATGTGAAATACGCATCTGAAACACATAATCAGTAACTCCTGACTCGAAATTCAAATCGAATGCTGAAACCCATTCATTTCGTTATGTTGACCTTGTACTATGAATCTGACTGCTCTCAACTACATGAAATATGCAGTAGCAAAAGGCATAGAGTGGAGGAACAACACCAAGATCGAAGAACAGCAGTGATGCCTGATGAAGATGCCATTGGTATGCCTGTTAGTCTTGTTTTACAAAATATTATGCTTAATCTGTTCAGTGTGAGTATACTACAAATAATTCTTCCATAATGTGTTGTTCATATGAAATTCTGTTTTTTGAATGCGACTATAAGTTACAGGCTTCATTCCATAAGGAATCAGTGAATTCTGTAGGCGTGGAGACTTGTGTGAACTTTGGCTCTGGGCCTCCAACTGGCTTGTCTACCTTAATCTTACCACTCCGTATAACACAGATGATTGTACATCTGTTTGTTTATTTCATTTTGACAAGTTCTTCTACTGCATCCTACCATGGCTTATGAGGTGTTAAAACTTGAAAGGAAACTAATTCTACTGCATCCTTTATTCAGCTCCGCTTATCATATCTTGAGCATTGAATGTCCATGGGTTGGCAGATGATGTGATGAATTGTTGAATATATGTTGTAGCAGGTTCATTTAAAGATGCTCAAATCAAGTTCTGTCCTCCACATCCTGGGTATTGTTTTGGACTTTGCACTAAATGTGGGAAAAGCCAAGATGAAGAAGATGTTTCAGGAGTTGATTTTGGTTACATCCACAAGGTACCTGGACCTCTGAGCTCTCTCTTTAAACATGAGAGATTATTGGTGTTTCCTTATTGCATTTACATTGCTTAATTAAAGTCGCCCAGATTTTTGAACTAACTTTCTCATTATGTCTCTAGTACATTCTGAGATTTCTAAATTATTTTTCCGTTTCTAATTGTCCTTGAAAAGTTCATTCAGTGTTTTCTTGGATTTTGAAAAACTATTTAAATGCAGAGTTTGAGGCTAAGTACTTCAGAAATGGACAGGCTACGTGAGGCTGAAGTAAAGAATTTGTTGCGTAAAAGAAAACTGGGGCTTATTTTAGACTTGGATCATACTCTGATTAACTCAACCAGACTCCATGATATTTCCACTGCTGAGATGGACATGGGGATTCAAACTGATGCATCAAAAGGTAAGTTGTATCTGTTTGCATTAAAGTTTTGAGGGCTATTAACTGTTTCTATACACAGTTGATATTTTAAGACCATGAACATGGTGTGGAATCAGCTCATACCGATTGTACCACTAACATATTTGAGATTCTTCGAATTCTTCGGGAAAATGACACATTATATGTATTTTCCACCCCGTTTCACTACAGCGGCATACATATATTTTATGTTCTAAAAGAGGGGTTAAAGTTACTTCTTGTAGTGAATGACAAAAAAAGAGAGACACTGTTGGGTTTTGACTACGTCATTACAACTTTGAGAGAAAAAACTAGAAACATTGTGTTATCGGATAGGGTGTCTGTCACCATAAAAAAAATGAGAAGCTAATGTCACTGTTCATGGTGATTATCTCTGAGTCTTTGTTTAGATTGTACTATCTCTGTTTGTGTAGATACATCCGTATCTGGACAAAGTTGCGACGCTTATTTTGGAACGTAGAGAATATTCTATATCGTTTCATTTAGCTAGGATGATAGTAATCTCTGGTACCTCATCATTGCTTACTTGGATAGTATTATGTGGGTTCAGTCCAGTTTGCACTTCACACCACTTAATAGTAATATTGCCTATATCAGTCCACTTTGCAATTAGTTTTGTTGACCTCAGCTAGCAGACTGATACTGATTATAGAAAATCAGCACCTTTTACAATAAAGGTACTCCCTCTGGTCTCTTTTAATTGACTCGGATTTAGTAGCATTCTTGCAATACTGGTTCGAAGTATGTTAGGATTACATTTTAAACGGTTATTTTCTTCCACCTCAACTTATTAGCTTTCAACCTTTTTGAAACCTTTCATTGCTTATCCAATAATTTATCACTGCAATTGCGGTTTACCACCAACATGACCTAAATGCAGATGTCCCGAACAAAAGCCTGTTCAATTTACAGGGAATGCATATGCTTACAAAGTTGAGACCCTTCGTCCGTAAATTTTTAGAAGAAGCAAGCAATATGTTTGAGATGTATATATACACCATGGGTGACCAGGCTTATGCAGTTGAAATAGCAAAGCTTCTTGACCCTGCTAATGTCTATTTTGGTTCAAAAGTGATTTCAAAATCTGACTGCACTGAGCGGCACCAGAAAGGTCTTGATGTGGTACTTGGAGATGAAAGCACTGCAGTGATTCTTGATGACACTGAGAACGTACGTGTTTTTGTTTGATGACCATATTTGATACACGTTTAATGTATTCGATTTTCGGTAATTATTACTCAACATGGTTCAGTGTTTGAGCTAGGTCTTTTGTGTTGTACTATTGTGACCGCAAGCTTTCCTGGGTAGTTCTTTTCTGTACTCCCTTCATGACATAATATAGTGCACATTGGTTTCCGCAAAAGTCAAACTACACTAAGTTTGACTAAGTTTATTGAAAAAATTATATATATATTTACAATACCTAATCTATACCATATTAAAATATGTTTTATGATGAATCCGATGGTATTGATTTAAGATTCTAAATTTTGATATTTTTAGTATAAATTTGGTCAAAGTTTATCCGGTTTGACTTCAAAAAAATCTTATAGGCACTATATTTTGGCATAGAGGGAGTATTATGTTCCGCACGCAAGACTTCACAGTATAAAAAAAAATCTTTCAAAAAAAGGAAAATCATGCATTGTCTCTCTCGAAAAAGAAAAAAACCGTGCATTATCTCGGTGCCTTTTTTTTTGTACCCCTGGGTTTTGGTCATGTTCCTGTTTTAATAGATTTATTAATGATGGTCATAATATGTCTAATCTAGATGCTACTGTTTTCTCTGTTTTGCTCGATTTATTAATATTGATTTCATTTATGTCAATGGATGAGCATAATGTAGGTAATCTCAATGCTACTATTTTTTTCAGGTCTGGCAGAAGCACAAAGAAAACCTGATTCTGATGGAGAGATATCATTATTTTGCTGCGAGCCCGCATACTTTGGTTTTAGCGACAGACCTTTGTCAGAGTTGATGCAAGATGAAAGGGAGAGCGATGGTGCTTTGGCTACGATTTTAGATGTCCTGAAGCGCATACACGCAATTTTCTTTGAATCGGTTGGTTACTTACGTACACGGTTTCCTGCTGCTTTATATTCTCTTCTTCCTGTGCATGTGCATAAATAAACCTCTGATAAGCGCTGTTTCTAATCGTTTGCTTCTGTGCTCTCTCTTCTGCAGGGTGTTGAAACTGCCCTGTCTTCGCGAGACGTAAGACAGGTAGGACGGACATGTGCTCATTTGTCTGTAGATCTTATGTTCTTCCGGTGCTTACATGTTTCTTCCATCAGGTAATCAAGAGAGTGCGTCAGGAAGTGCTGCAGGGATGCAAATTAGTCTTCACTCGAGTGTTCCGATCAGATTGCCGACCACAGGATCAGATAATCTGGAAGATGGCCGAGCAGCTGGGCGCCGTTTGCTGCTCCGAAGTGGATTCCACTGTCACTCATGTGGTCGCCTTGCACGGTGGGACAGATAAGGCCCTCTGGGCTGTCAAGAACAAAAAGTTTATGCTCCACCCGCGCTGGATCGAGGCCTGCAACTACCGGTGGCGCCGGCTGCCGGAGGAAGGTTTCCCCGTACCTAGCTCCACGGACAAAGGCAAGGAAAAGATTGCGGAGGATGCCGTTGCCGCTGCTGATTAACCGAGAAGTGCTGATCAACTACAAGTTCAGACGCTGTGTTTATGACTGATGTAGGTCTGTAGCTACGCAACTCTTCTACATATCTTAGTCTTCGTGCGGTAGGAAGTTGCATTTTGGGATCTGATCTTGCTGATCCGCAATGCTATCTGTGGAGCGTGTACATTTTGCTGTTGGTCTGAAGTAATTTTTTTGGCCATACAAATTACTCTGTGCTCGCTCCGATCACTAACGTAAGATATTTTATTCCCTTCCGGCCTAAATCCACACGTACCTAGACACATTTTAATACGTGGATATATTAATTCTAGTCTATTTTGGAATAGTTGAAGTACTAGTACCGGATAAGGTGTTTTTACCGTAGGAGCAATGCTTCTGGTCAAAGGAGTTTAATCGAATCCCCTCCCTAGCAATCGATTGCTCGAGCAATCACTTTTTGTGGCGCGGAAGCGCTCGCGGAGCGAGTCAATTCCCTTTTTGTCACGTAGTGTTTTAATTGCGTTCACACGTGTTCACACTAACAACTTGTATTCTTATTTTGCAAGTTGCATGCAGTAAGAGCGTTCACACTGCATGCATGCACATGCACAGAGCATCTCATGGATTTGCATTTAATGAGCCAACTTTTCAGCACGCTTTCATAAGTTGTTGGATGCATACACATAGCATCTCACTTTTTTTCTTTAGCACGAGGCAGACTCTCAATTCTCTTTTTGCAATTCCCTTTTTGGGTTTTATTTTTCGTACGGTAATTCATGTTTAAGGGGATCCTTTTGCAATTCCCTTTTTCGGGCCAGTGGTTTTTAAGGGGGAAAATAACGGGTGGGAAGATCCACTTGCAACTCAAATGAACTACCACTTGCTACTCAAATTAAGTACTGTTTTTAAGTTGTAAGCTAACAAAAGTTGCTAAAATATTCTAAATGAAATTTACTTTTTAGGGTTGCTAGGTATTTATATTTACCGTTGATAAATAACGGGGCACGGGTTGATAACTTGTAAAGAAAAAAAGAGACGCTACATATTTTAAATTAAATTAAATTTTTAGGGTTGATATTTCTTGATATTTACCATTGATAAATAGCGGGTCACCGGGTTGATAGCTTGTAAACTAAAAGAGAGTCGCTAAAATATTCTAAATGAAATACTTTTTAGGGTTATTATTTATTTATATTACAGTTGATAAATAACGAGGCACCAGGTTGATAGCTTCTAAAATAAAAAATGTTCGCTAAAATATTCTAAATGAAATACTTTTTAGGGTTGGTAGTTTTTTTATAATTACCATTGATAAATAACGGAGCACCGGGTTGATAACTTGTAAACTAAAGAGAGTTGCCAAAATATTCGAAATGAAGTTAGATTTTTAGGGTTGGTAGTTATTTATATTTACCGTAGATAAATAACAGGACACCGGGTTGATAGCTTCTAAACAAAAAAATATTCTGTAAAATGTTTAAAATAAAGGAATTTCTAGTTTCGTGCCCCTGGTTCGTTAGTTGTACTCAGTTTTCCCCAGCCTCTTAACTTTTCCTCAGTTTTCCCCTCCCTCTAGTTTGAAACCCCTTTCAGAGGCTCGGACGGGAGGGTTGCCGTCTGTTCAGAGGCCTTCCGTTACCGGTGACGGCTAGGGAGCCGCGGTGGTTTTGACTTGACCGTTGCTTTCGAAATGTGTTGACTATTGACTGGAAGAGCTGACCCAAAGCTTTCCCCTCCGTCCGAGGCCCGGAGGAGCTCACACACCGCCCCTCCGCCGCCACGCCATCCTGCCCACCTACCTTATGGCGTCGTCGCCGCCGAGCCGGCCCCGCCCCCACCACCACCCCCGGGCTCCGCCTCCACCGGATCCGGATCTACCCCTGTCCTCTTTGTAATTCCGTCGGTGTGCGGACTATTCCCGCCAGCCGTGGAGAAGATTGGGAATCGGAGGGATCTAACGCATGGATTCCATCCGGGTAAGCATCGTACGCCTATCCCATGTGAATTAACGGTAGGCAGTTTTGAGCGCCAATCGTTGTTGCTCAACTAAGCTGTGTTGCTTTTCGAATAGGATGGATCCAGTGCGGCTTTTCGAGCTGGTGGTTACGGCTGGATTCTAGCTTTACGCGTGATTCTAAACGTCTGTAAGGCTGGGTTTAACTTCCACTGCGGTGGTTGCAACCACCATCTCGTTAACGGATTTCAAAGCTAACATCTACGATAACTACACTGGAGCTCTCTCGATGCGGTTCATTTCGAATATTTCAACGGCTCGGAGGGAAGATTTGTTCCACTAATTTCCGAAGACGATGCGGGATTTCTTTTTGCTTTGAATGCTTCTTGCCGGTTCGGTAAAATTCGTATCCATGTGGACGGGGGCCGGGCATCATGCGAGTGCTGGGGCATCATCGGGTGGTCGGGCATCATGTCTCTCTACTGCTGCTGCCTCTGCTAATAGTGTGCGCCGTGGCGCTCCTTGTAGGTCCACAGCGGCACCATACTGTCCCGGTGCTAGTGGTAGCCGGATCGTTCGTACGGTCGATGTGGAGGACGATGCGGACATTGAGGATCGACCTCCTCAAGATGATGAGGATGAGTTGATGTTTCTCGAATTGGTAGATCGATGCGGTAAGCGGGCAATGGAGGATCAATACATGGAAGATATGGCTTTTGGTGCCGGATTTGATGACAACGATGATGAAGAGAAGAATGAGAATGATGACGACCTCGTTTTAGCCGATTACGAAGGTGAAGACTTGCCAACAATTGAGTGGAACGAGGAGAAACCCCGGCTTGTAGAAGGCACCAGTGTTTCAAACGATGATGGACTGCCGTAATGCAATTACTACATATCACATTCTCACTAAGAATAATTTTGAGGTTATTAAAAGTGAGCCGGGTAGGTTCACAATTAAATGCCCATACCCAAGGTGTAGGTTTAGGCTGCATGCATCCACAATGCGCGAAGCGGCTTGGTTCGGGTACTACGCCAACCGGTTGTGTATTTAGATCACGGTGTAAAATTTGTTATCTATTACTTGACATCCCTTATCATTATGTTTCAGATAAAGAAGAATAATGAGATACATAGGTGTCCACCTCTAGGGGCGAGCCGGAGGCTGAAAACAAAGCTAGCGAAGACTAGGTGGTTGGCGAGATGTAATCCTAGATTGGCTGAGAGAAGATCCTTCACTTGGTCCAACAACACTCGTAAAAAGGTGGTTGAGAAGTATAAAATGGAAGTACCTTACATGAGGATGTTCTATGCAAAGGAAATGGCTCTTGACAAGATCAATGGTCCATGGAATGAAAGCTTTCGGTTGCTTTACACTTTCAAAGCTGAAGTGGAGATGGCTAGTCCGAGCGGTGTTGTAGCGATAGACAAGCATACGGTTCCCTACAAATTGAAAAGCGGGAAGGTAATGCACAAGGAATGTTTCAGAAGGGCTTTTGTTTGTTTCAAAGCTTGCTTGGAAAGGCTTTTGGACGGTTGCGAGGCCTTATTTGGCCGTGGATGCATCAGCTCTTCATGGCAGGTTTAAAGGACGGCTAGTTGCTTGCTCTGCGAGTTGATGGACATAATTGGATGTTCCACTGTTGCTTATGGGGTTTTGGAGGTTGAGTCACGGGAAAGTTGGACTTGGTTTTACGCAGAATTTGCGCGACCTTATAGGTCATCCAACGAGGACTTGTTATCCACACGAACGCTTGCAAAGGTTTGGAGGCTGCGGTAGAAGCGGTATTCCACGGAGTGGAGCATAGGGAATGTATGCGACACTTGGTACGAGAATTTTACAAAGAAATTCAAGGGTAAAGTTTTCTTGACAACCTATGGCCAGCTTCATACACATGCAGCTCTAGGAAGCATCTGTTTCATTTGGATGTGTTGTATAAACAAAAACCTGGGGTGAAGGAGTACTTGGATGAACATCATGGTAGGGTGTGGTCAAGAAGCCAATTCAATGAAATTTGCAAGGTAGACTATGTAACAAGTAACCTTGCGGAGAGTTTCAATTCAAAGGTCAAGTCATTGAAAGGGCTTATCTTTGTGGCAAATATTTGATAAGATTAGGCGAGATGATCATGATAAAGATCGATCTGCGTCAAAGAATTGCATCCACAAATTATGTTGGCCATCTCATGCTCCCATCTTTGATTAAGTCTTTGCATGCCGGGGCAAAACAATTGAGGATGCGGTGCGTCGAGAAAAGGAATGGAGGCTGAGGTAACCTACAGCTGACAAAGAAAACAGGCGGTGGAGGTATCCGGTGAGTTTGTTTGATAGGACATGCCATTGTAGGGGATGGCGAGATCCGTGGGATACCACTGCATACACGCATTGTTTTTCATGAGTGTTATAGGGGGTGAAGATGGTGAAGTTGATCGGTATGTGTCGAGTATTTCTCTGTTGCCAAATTTAGGGCTGCATATGCTATGAATGTTCCTACCTTGTTGGGAAAAGACCAATGGATGAAAGTCGATCCAGGCTTCAAGCTGTACTCTCCGGTATTGACTAGACCGGCGGGTAGGCCGAGGAAGAATAGGATCGAGCTAGTGCGAGAGGGTGGTGCACCGATTCGAAAACGTAAGTGCAAACGTTGTGGAATCCCTGGACACATTGCTAGGCTTTGTAAAAATGGAGTTGACCCGGCTTTTGGAATGGAAGATCGGGCGGGAGCGAGAAAATGCGAGAGGAGAATGAACAGCAATTCAACTTGAGATTGAAGCAGCGGTTCAACATGAGGTGATTGAAGCGGCAAATGCGAGAGGAGATTGAAGCGGCGAGTTCAACATGAGGAGATTGAAGCGGCAAATGCGAGAGGAGATTGAAGCGGCGAGTTCAACATGAGGAGATTGAACCGATGGATCGAGAGCGGGGGAACGAGATGGATGTAGAGCTGCTTGAACCATTGGATGGAGAGCGAGAGGAACAGAGATGGATATAGAATGGCTTCAACCGATGAGTCTAGAGGAGAGGGAACAGTATAGTCGAGAATGCCACGAAAGTGGTAAGGCCATGATACAAGCTAACTTCGAAGAGTACTGTGGTGACCCTGCATACCACTGCATGTTGTAGTATGCCAGTCGTTGATATAACATTCACGAAGTACCATTCCGCAAATATTACATCCCTCAGAGTAGTACAACAGAACATAGCGGGGTCGATAACTCATTCACATATTATTACAATTAACATACACATGTCGTCTTGGAGCTCCTCTTGGGTCCTAAGAGGAATACTCCTGGGTTCGAGGTGAACCCAACTTAACTTACAATACCGAGTTTCATTAAACTAAACATTTATTTCATCGAGCGGCTAAATACTAAGAGTTCGGGCTGCTCGGTTACTACTACTAGCGGATATCTCTAGGCTTGTTCTCCTCAGGAAGCCTCCCGGATCCGTAGACTATGAGATAGTCTACGCCTTCAACACCTCCTGAGAGGTCGGGTTCATCATAGCCAGATGATCTCGGCTCCTTCATTGTTGTCGTAGTCCTCCTCCAGACGATTCGAGACAATCTAAGCATGGGATTTAAGAGTGGTATGAGTACGAGCGTACTCAACAAGTTCATTATAGATAAGAGGTGTTTAATGCACTAGCTACGATATTAGACCGAGAAAGTCTAATACCAATGCAAGTTTTGGTAAACATTTCTTCAAGAGATTGCTTTTATTCCAAAGAGCTATGTCCGTCGGCCTTCACTAGGTTTACTAGAACTTCATGGAGCTCCTTTCCGGCCGCGTTCGCAGTTCCTCAATCCGGAACGAGGAGTGACGGAGTCCACGATTCTTTACACTCTGCGAGAGGTGTGTTGCTTTACCCATAAGAGATCTTAACCTTGGTGCCAGCCAGGGCAGCTTTCCCGTCCACACTTCCTTCGGTGTGAGGCCCGGTATAAGGTCTAGCCAATCATGTTCCTCCGCTACCTCGAACACCCACCCTTTGTTGCATGCCCAGACCACGGGTCCTCGCCGGTCCCATTATTCCCGTAATTTCGGGGTGGACCCCGACCACGACGACGGTCTGGGATTGAACCAAACTCCTTCGCCGGTAGGCTGCAACCCATCATAGACCACATTACCGTGGGGAATTAGAAGGGGATCCCCACCCACCAATTGTTCCATAGCGGCAACAGTCTACGGTAAGCAACGGCTATACCGTGGGGAATTAGAAGGGACTCCCCACCCACCAATTGCTCCGCAAGATACAACCGTCTACGGTAAGCGCATCCGTTGATGAGCGAGAGGTGGAAACACTTTTGACTACTCCGTCCCACTCCGGATCTTATGGTTAACACGGGTATTACGGCACAAGAATCCCTGGCGACATTTGTTGTTTAATCCTAGATGGATATAAACCCGTGCAATGGAACCTCCACCATATCAACACAATCCATGGTTCCATTGCCCACCACATAGTCATATTCATAGTTATGAAAGTAGTGGTTTTGATTTTTGTGCAATAGTGATAACCATAATACTTTGCAAGTAATTTGATAAAAATACTCAAATGACATGAGCAAGTGATGAACTTGCACTGAACAACTGCAAAGTTTTGCGGTTGGAAGGTGTGGACTGACCCTTGTCCTGGTTAC
>NC_061511.1:188605545-188628608 GCF_022539505.1 Lolium rigidum | reverse complement strand
GTGGTTATCTTTGGAGTCCACTGCGCCCCGGCGGCTGCCAGCTTGGCCATGGCCTGGCGCCGTCGTTCGCCCGACGTGTGCCGCCGTGCCGCCATGGCCGTGCTTTCCTCCGTTCTCGGTAGCTCGCACCGCCTCCCTCTTGCTCTACTGACTTGTTCTTCCTCTCTCCCTTTCCTTATAAGCTAGCTGCGGCCACGGCTTTCCTCCTTGTGGAGGTCCGCCATGCTTCGTTCTTCTTGCTTTCTGCTGCGCTAGCTCGTTGTATGTGCGTATGTTGCTCTGCTGCTTGCCTTGATACCTATCTTTCTTGTCTTGTTCATGCGGCTCTCGCTCTAGCTAATGCTTGTCTTGCTAAGCCTATGCTCATATACATGCTAGTTCTTCTTCCGTACCGCCTCCATACTTGCTCATGAGCAAGCTGTGATGCTCATGGCTTGCCATGTTGCTCCGATTGTTGTTGCTTTGTGATTGGATAATCATGTTTGGCCCTGGTTTCTTGCCCCTGGCTTAATTGTTGTGCTTAATCCTTGCATATTTGCAAGTGCCGAGTGCCTACGGCTAGATCATTGTGTTCAAATTCATGATTATGCTCCGGTGAGCATTACTTGTTGGTTTAGCGAGAGGGATCCGAGTGATGAATTGATATGTGCTTTTCTTGTGTATTATGATCCTTTGGTTCATCAAGCCTTTGATGTGCTTCGGATACAATTATAAAGTCATTAATTCGGTTATCTAATTATTCAGTTATGACTTGGTTGGATTTCTTCAGTAACTTGGTTAATTCCTGTTGTGGTACTAGGCTATGGCAATCTGTAGCAAGAGCTAGCAAGCTCTGATGATCCTCTGATCATCATTTGCTTGATAGTTAACTGTTGTGCTCCTTTCTGTGACTCTCTGGGGCTCACTCTGTGCTGTTTATGCATCACACAGGCTTGGCCTGATGTGTGCTGTTGCTTGCTTAAGCATCAATTGATGCCTGTCATGATCCATTTGGTCATTTGCAAGACCCTGGTGCATCAATTGCTTGTCTGTTTCATTTATCACGTTTATCCTTGCTTGATTAGATAGATAAATGATGTGAGCTGTGATTCGGTGATGATCATTTCAATGAATTTGTTAGGGCTAGTTGGATGCCAACCACTTGGTTGGGTACCCTAGCCCACTACTGAACCTATCTCGGTGATGATGTGGTGGTTCTAAGTGTTGGCTTGTGGGTTGAGGTAGCCACAGCGTACTTGTGATGTGTTAAGGGTAGCTCCCCTCTCGTGGCTTGTTGTGGCTTGGTGGATACATCTCTGGGCAATCCATATTGGATTTCCGAGTGCTCTTTCTTGTTGACAAACTAGAATAGGCACAAGTGCCTATCAATCCGATGGTTAGCAAACCATGTAGTGCTAGGTGAGTTGGGTAGGCTAGGCTGTGAATCTTTCCCATCGTTGGATGCTTTGGTTTACCTCGGTGTTAATACGGTGGGTTTGACCATTTCTTCCCTGGGATGATTTCTTATGGCTTAATTCCCCTTTTGCCGGCATCAAATGGTTTGATCACCAAATGATGATTCACACAGGGTAACCATACCCTCCGGCTTGTGTATGTGTTATGCACATGCTTATTTATGAGCAAAACAGAGTTTTGCTCGGGTTGATCTTGTTTATACCTCACTCCGGCTCCTAGATGATTTGTTGGTGTAGAGGTTTTGCTTACGTAATGATCTTGTGGTTGGTTTACTTGCCCTGCTCCTCCCGGTGACTTGTGCTTGATCTACTCCATGGTTTACTTCTCAACGGGAAACGAGTTCCTTGCTTGAGCTGTTCCCGGGTGAGGGTTCTAGCTATGTGTTCTTCCTGTTCTAAGTGGTCTTGCTCTCCGATGACTTACCAAGCTGCACTGTCGATGAATGAGCTAGGGTTCAGCCGTTGGAGAGGTTTTTATATGATCTCCCTCTCCACCTGCGGTCGACAACAAGGCACGGCGGCTCGTTGGTGACTCACCAGTCGTGTGTGTGTGGTGTCTTGCATGCACAGCTCGCTGTGTGAGCGGCCTAGCTGTGTGTGTGTGCACATTCTTGGTATACTGGCTTGTAACTTGGGCGAGAGATGATCGGCTCGGCGGAGCTGATCCATATCTACTCAATTTCATTCTTCTACTAACTTCGCCAAGTGGTTTTACCACTTGGCATAATCTCTTTTTGTTGTGTTTGTGTGCAGGGAACTTTGGAATGATCAAGATGAAGATTAACTCATCTTATAGAATTTAGGATAGATCCTTTACTTTGTAATTTTCTTTTCTTTTTCTTTTAATATTCTATTTCTCCAATTCTTGTAATGTGTTATAAATTTATATCTCAATTCTGGATATTGTAATTGACATTGTATTTTGTGTGAATATCAATAAAGCTCAAGGTTTTCTCTAATGAGCTTGTCTTTATTTTTTATTGTTCATAATGTTTGTTATTTATAATTTACTTAATGAATTTCCTCACAATTGAATTTATGAGATATTTATTTGAGGTTTGAATTTGAAATTCAAATTCAACTTAAGTTTGAATTCAATCATGCAACTTAAGTTAGGATGCAAACTCTCCCCTCTCTTCTCAAAACCCTAGTTTAATTAGAAAGAAGCAAGTTTGTCACACTCTCGAAACCCTAACCCTGTAAGGTGTCGAGAGAGAAACTTGTTCCCCTTTCGATGCAGTTTTTGTTTAAAAGCGCGAAATTTCCCCGTAAATTACAATGCAATGCACATCCCTTTCTAAAATCTACCCCTCGATCGTCTCTAAACCTGGGACATTACAAGTACATGGCAGAAGAAAAAGCACAAGCTTTGCAGAAGAAGAAGAACAAGAAAGAGGGCAAAAGGAAGGTAGACACCGGTAATATCCCTGTTAGGGTTACCCGGAGTAAGGTGGTGGCCCCGGCGAGTCACACCAGGAGCAAGAGAAAGATTTTATTCCGAACAACTAATTTGAATTTGTATGAACAATTTGTATTGGGGTTCCCTTTGTATTGGCGATCCCTTTGTGTTGAACAATTTGTATTGGGGATGCCTTTGTGTTGAACAATTTGAATTTGTATGAACAATTTGTATTGTGGTTCCCTTTGTATTGGGGATCCCTTTGTGTTGAAAAATTTGAATTTGTATGAACAATTTGTATGCCACATTTAAGCCACATTTATCATTTTAGGGTTTAAGGGTTTTAGGGTTTTAGGGTTCAATTTAAAATAATTCAAAACATGGTGGAACCTTCCCATGGAGCCTTGTTATGTTACCTACAACCTAGAGAAATAATAATGGAAAAGGAAATATAGAGATATGAAGTTTTTATGCCAAAAGCTTCAAAACCACTTCCTAGTCCATGAGCTACTAGATATGAAGATGCAGGGCTTTATGCTCAATACACCTCCCAAATACCCACTATGCTTACAAACTTTGTCCAAATGAGTCCAAATTCGTCACACTTGTGTATCTTTGAGTTGCAAACAATATCTAGTCGGCCAAAATGTAATATATTGTTCAAATAACACAATTTTACAATTTTTATGCCAAAAGCTTCAATTTCCCTTAGTCCGTTTATTATTTGGGTGCCCCTGTTTTACTTAGTGTTACTCAGTTTTCCCCCTCCGGGCCCACTTGTTTTACTCGGTCATACTCGGTTTTGCCCTTCCGATAAACATTTCCTCACTTTTCCCCCTCTTAGTTCTACTCGGTTTTCCTAACTTGTACTCACCTGGCTGATCTCCGATTGGTCGAGATGTATGTCACACGGATCTTGGTTAGTTGAAAGCTCAACGAACGCTTGCACTTCGTTCGATCATTTATGATCGGACGGCCTGTATCTCTCTCTCTACCACGATGGACGCATACGGAGACAAGAGCAGAGCACATACCTACCAACCACGGCGGTCGCATATTCCGGTCGCATCCTCCTCTCTCGTATTTCCTCTCTTACTACGGCGGTCGCGGCGGCGCGGATCTAACTGCGTGCGTGCGGCGGCGCGGATCTAACCGTGCGTGCGGCGGCGTGCGGCGGCGCGGATCTAACCGTGCGTGCGGCGGCGTGCGGCGGCGCGGATCTAACCGTGCGTGCGGCGGCGTGGATCTAACCGTGCGTGCGGCGGCGTGCGGCGGCGCGGATCTGACCGTGCGTGCGCCGTGGATCTAAGAGTGCCGGTGAGGATCTAACCGTCAGAAATAGTTGAAATGTCTCTCTCTGTCTCTCTCTGTCTCTAACCGGTGAGGATTCTATTCTCAGATCTGTTGAATGATGAAGAACACCAAGACGGCGGCCGTGCCGGCAGTGGTCATCGATGCCACGAACATTGAAGCCATCGCCTACAACATCGCTTCGACGGCGCGGACCCGGCCTTCAATGTCGGAGCCTGTTGATGTCTCACTTCCGGTGCCGAGAGTGCGAATCGATGCCAAGACGATTGAAGCCATCGTCTACAACCGCGCTGCAAAGCCGCCGATCCAGCCCTCCGCGGATCCGTCGCCGATGAAGTACACCAAGACAACGGCGGTTCCGACACTGGTCATCGATGCCACGAACATTGAAGCCATCGCCGATAACATCGCTTCAACGTTTGATGGCCAAATTGGGATAAATTATGATAAATTTGTATTTTTCAATTGCCAAATGGGATAAAATTGTTCGAACTACTACCTCCGTCTCAAAAAAAGCTTCTCCACGTTCTTGATATGTCCATGTACATCCGTATGTATGATTTGAATTCTATCCCAACTTGATTGGGAAGATATTGATATGTATTTGATCCGGAGGCTGGTACATGCTTTCACTTTTGGGATCCCTTCACTTTTATAAAATGTTCATGCATTCTAAAATTATCGTGCGCATTACTTAGCACAAGTAGGAAATTGTACACCAAAATACGGTGCTTAGAGCCACAACAAAATACGGTGGTTAGAGCCATCTACTTGAATAACAATTCTATACTAAATCGTCTACCGGAACCACATAAGCTGCTAGGACAGAGATGACACCTAATAAAACTGCACAGATGAATCTACTTTTCTCCTCTCCCATCACTTTAAGTTTATGTTCTAGATTTTCTACCACTTGATCAAATACGGCAAGATCTGTCTCAACTCTCAACTTCTCCTTGCGAATAATCTCTGAATTCTTCTTTTCTTCCTCCACAATACGCTTCAGCTCGAATATCATCAGGTTTTTACGGGCCAATTCATCACCTAAATTGGCCACCTTCTCCTCCAAATCCATCCTCTGGCTACACCACTGGGTTGATTCATCTTGGTTTGCAATGTACCATGGATCATCGGCTTGCCTGGCTAACTGTAACAATAATGGAAAAAAGAACAACTGAAATCACCCCAACAGGCCATGGCGGAACTTCAAATTCGACGGTAGTACAGAGAGCTGAAGCTAGATACCTGCACTTCCGACGAGGTAGGAGAAGTAGAACGTGGCCACGACATGATCGAATCCCCACCCTCGCCGGTGTACCCGCTACGACCAGACATTGAGGACTATTTCGTACCTGCAAACTCCAATAAATTACGGGAACCGAATCAATTAGGGGGCGGGGGAGGCAGAAGCGGAGGTCTTACAAAGCTATACCAATTGGTGCGCGGAACAAATCCCGGTCGTCGTGGGCGGCGGATCCGCTTGCGGCGGACTTTCTCGCGGTGGGTACAATGCGTGCGGACGAAACAAGTGTTGGAACCGTGGTTGACGTGCAGCGCCGCAGTTCGTCCGACGCCGCCGGGGACGGAGCCGGCGGCGCGACGAGGCGCCGGCGATGGCTGCTCCGTCCGACGGTGGGGAACGAGCTGCCAGCGGTTCTCCGGTCTAGCTTAAGAATAATTAATTAGCGAACTTGTTGCTTCTCTCTATGATATTATCTAAAGACATATATCAGAGCGGCAATATGTGAGTTTTCCTGAAAAATAGACGACCCACTCGGTCATTGGCTGCGCGAGCCCCACGGAGCGGCAATATATGATTTTTCTCTCTAAATAAGTAGACGATCCCATCGGTCATTGGCTGCGGCAACCACACGGAGCGACAATATGTGTCTTTTCCTCGAAAAATAGACGACCCCACTGGTCATTGGCTGCGGAGGCCCCACGGAGCGGCAATATATGATTTTCTCTAAATAAATAGACGACCCCACGGGTCATTGGCTGCGCGCGCCCACGGAGCGGCAATATATGTCTGTCTTTTCTCGAAAAATAGACGACCCCACCGGTCATTGGCTGCGGAGGCCCCACGGAGCGGCAATATATGAGTTTCTCTAAATAAATAGACGACCCCACTGGTCATTGGCTGCGGCAGCCCACGGAGCGGCAATATATGTCTTTTCCTGAAAAATAGACGACCCCACTTGGTCATTGGCTGCGGCAGCCCTATAGAGCGGCCCCATTTGTCATTGGCGGCACCGCGTATAAAATCATGAAATAAAACGGCCCACACGTCGGCGATAGATGGATGGCTGCTCCGACGTGTCTCCCGACCCTACCCGTCGGCACGAGACGGTCGAGGAGGAGCTGCCCCTGTGCGGCCCCACCCGGTCGGACTAACGGTCAAGGCCTCGACCGACGGCTACCGGCCGTTCCAGCACTTGTGCGTGTTTCAAACTAGAGGAGGGGAAAACTGAGGAAAAACTAAGGGACTGGGGAAAACTGAGTACAACTAACGAACCAGGGGCACGAAAATAGAAATCCCTAAAATAAAATTAACTTTGGGGTTGATAATTTTATACATTTACCGTTGATCACTCAAGTACGGAGGGGTTGATTATTCGAATAGGAGAGGGTTGATAACTTTTAGCCGGAAAAAAAGTTTCTCGAAACATATCAACATGGGTGCTAGTTTTGAAGATCTCATCGAGACGGATTTATTGGTGAAAGCGGATCTTAATTTGGAGTTGTCGTTTGAAAGTTAAAACGTTTTGAATTTTGAAATTTGGAAAAGATTCCGCTGACATCAGCAGATTCATCTATTTGTGCATGCATGCAGAACTTTCCCTCAATACCCTGCACCAGGTTGATAATTTTATACATTTACAGTTGATCACTCAAGTACGGAGGGGTTGATTATTCGAATAGGAGAGGGTTGATAACTTTTAGCCAGAAAAAAAGTTTCTCGAAACATATCAACATGGGTGCTAGTTTTGAAGATCTCGTTGAGACGGATTTATTGGTGAAAGCGGATCTTAATTTGGAGTTGTCGTTTGAAAGTTAAAACGTTTTGAATTTTGAAATTTGGAAAAGATTCCGTCGACATCGAGCAAATTCGTCTATTTGTGCATGCATGCGAACTTTCCTCAATACTCCGCATCAGGTTGATAATTTTATACATTTACCGTTGATCACTCAAGTACGGAGGGGTTGATTATTCGAATAGGAGAGGGTTGATAACTTTTAGCCAGAAAAAAAGTTTCTAAAAACATATCAACATGCGTGCTAGTTTTGAAGATCTCGTCGAGACGGATTTACTGGTGAAAGCGGATCTTAATTTGGAGTTGCCGTTTGAAAATTAAAACGTTTTGAATTTTAAAATTTGGAAAATATTCCGCTGACATCAGCAGATTCGTCTATTTGTGAATGCATGCAGAACTTTCCCTCAATACCCTGCAGCAGGTTGATAATTTTATACATTTACCGTTGATCACTCAAGTACGGAGGGGTTGATTATTCGAATAGAGAGGGTTGATAACTTTTAGCCCGAAAAAAAATCGTCGAAACATATTAACATGGGTGCTAGTTTTGAAGATCTCGTCGAGACGGATTTATTGGTGAAAGCGGATCTTAATTTGGAGTTGTCGTTTGAAAGTTAAAACGTTTTAAATTTTGAAATTTGGAAAAGATTCCGCTGACATCAGCAGATTCGTCTGTTTCTACATGCATGCAGAACTTTCTCTCAATAGCCTCCACTACACTCCAAAATTTGCCAAAATGAAAAAAAAAATTGGTTAGAAACCGATCGTTCATTTTCTCCCTAGCAATCGTTCGCTAGCTAGGGGAGCCCGAGTTTAATACACATTTTTAAATGTCCAAATTGACAAAAAAAAATTGAAAGGTATATCTTGACGTCTAATGTGCTTGCAAGGTTGTTTCACGAAAATACGATATTATTTGTCTCATGTTAAAATTTATAAAATCGATGCTAAAAAAGCTCTTCATGATTTATTTTTAAAATCTTTTTTACACGTGCCATAAAAAAGTTGAATTTCTACGAAACTTGACATAAGCACATGGAATGTTGAGATTTAGTGCCAAATTTTTGTCTACAGTTCTTTTTTTTCCACTGATAGAAGCATATGCACCAAGATCAAAAGTGAGTTTCCAACCACGTCACAGCCTTCGTTCGAAAAACAAGTGGCTAAACTTTTATCTTGATATAGATGTTTCTACACACTAAAATACATTATATAAGAACAAGTTAAATAGTATAGCTGATTTGTTCCCTATAAGCAAGATGCCTTAGAGAGTGGACAAATGGAGGTATAGCCGATTGTTCGCTATAAACAAGATGCCTGAGAGTGGATAAATGGAGATCGAGCTACATGTACCACTTTATTTTTTAAAAGTGGAAAATCATATTTTTAAGTTTTAACTTTTTTTAAAAAAAAACCTTGATCTAGACAATGATGGAATCTACAAACATGCAAAATTGAATCTGAGAATAGTGAATAGTGTATATTTCAAAACTATAAAACCTGTCAGATTTTATCATATTTGTGTAGTCTACAATAGAAAGAATTTCACATTGAGACTTTGCACAGATTTCATCATTATCTACATCTAGGATTATTTTTCAGATTTTTTTAAAACTTAAAACTATGATTTTAAATTTTTTGAAAATAAAGGGCTACGTGTAGTTCGGTCTCCGTTTGAAATTTTTGAGATGTCTTATTACATATCTATAGCCAACATATAGCCAACATGTATAATAGGACCCGAGTTCCGAATTGAATATCCGTATAAACATAGTATTTTATCCTACATGACATACACTTCACTCTCATAAGAGCACGTGCTAGAACTGACTCTCTCATAAGAGATCACTTAACTTATTTGTTCTCTTCTCTTTCCTCCAACTATGTAAAATTATAATATTTAAATATCTATCTGGTTAGGTCTTACTATAATTGAGCTAACAGTATCTAGATAAAATCGAGTCACTTACTTATTTTTTAGAGAGTAGTTTTGTTGAAAAAAAAATGCAAGCTCCTAACCTATGGTGGTAGATGGATTTGATTTTTCAATCGGAATCTTGGTAAAATAGACGGTTCTGAGGTATCGGATTGAACCGAACGCGCGTTATAGACAAAGTGAAAAGAAATACTCCCTCTGTTCCATGAACTTGTTTGAGATTTGTCTAGGTTAATTTTTTTTATCTTTATTCTGCCTCTTATCTTTCTTTCATAAAAATATATACATCTAAATTTAAATAAATCTTAGATATAAGGGGAAGGAGTACTATAGCTTCCCATTTCCGTCGATAACTACTGTATTTAGGCTAGTCATAATGGTAGTATCTTAGCTAGTATCATGCACATTGGTCCCACAAAAATGCTGATGTGGTAGCTAATTAAGGAGGAGAGATAAGATTAGAGTATCATAGGTAGATACTGTATCATAACGCATATCACGAGAAAAGTTAATGCCAAACAAATCTTGTACATCAATTTGCATTGAGATTCTAAATAGCAATAAATATAGCACAACTATGATACTACTCAATGATACTACCCACTATAAAGATAGTATCATACATAAGTATCATATGCATGATACAACTATATGATACTTAGCACTATGGCCAGCCTTAGGATTAGGGGGAGTATAGAATTTCCGGTCTGTCTTGTGAGTAGTGCAGTGAAGCACATCAGCTACAATGACACGCGCCGGTGGTTTGTCCCTGCGCTCCTTTTGTCGGCCAAATGTGAAAGAATCTCTCCTCAACTTTCCCGTGAATTATGTGATGGCGACATCAGACTCGAGACACGAGAGCTAGCATTATCCTAGGGAAGACTTAGTAGGATCAGGTCGTAGATTCCCTCCCGCCGGTAGTGGTATGCTACCCCGGGCTCTGCTGTCTCTCTCTTCCTCCTCTAGGCCTTGCACCGGTGTTCACGGTGAGACAGCGATGAGGACTTCAAGACCGTTGTGGCGTGTGTTGGTGGACGGTAGGTTGGGGGAGCTCATCGAATCGTTCGGGATGATGGTTTTGGGGTTGGGAGAAATCCATGTCGGCTCATCCGACTCTGACGCGGTGGCGCCTGAGGGTGCCGCCTTGCCTTCTTGGAGGGTGTCGGATGTACTCTCCATTTCCTTCCGTATACCGGGGGAAACCCTAGGAGTACTCCGGACAGCAGCGGCGTCGTCGTCGTTCTCCTTGTTGAAGGTGTTGTTTTGGTATGCGGCGGTTTGATGTGCTAGGAGTGTGGTGGGAATCCTCCGGAGGACGCAGCGGTTGCGGGGTCATCATCGTTCTTGTCGAGCTACCGGTGTCGGCATTTGTTTCCTTTTTTTCTTTCTCTTCCGTTTCTTTTGGGTCTGGTTGTGCTGCGGCCCTAGCATGCTTGTATCGTGTGGTTGCTGTATTAATATTGCGGAGCGAAAGCCTATTTTAAGGAGGTAGATTGGATCTATGAGAACAATTGTTTTGTAAAGATAAAATATTTTCAAAAATACAGAAAGAAAAATGACAACACTCATCTATGTCATATATGTAACGCCAAAAATTTGCAACTTCATATTCGACATACACTTAGAGAGACAAAAAAAGATAAATCTAGGTCTTAATAGTGTGAAATACTATTCAATCAGATCCGACACTATTCACAATAGAATTTTTCTTTTTTGTTTCTCCAAGTGTAAATTAGATTTTGAGTTGAATTTTTTTGAAGTTGTAGATACAATGTTTGCTATTTTCAGATTTTTTCGTTAAAAATATGTTTTTTCTAAGTTGATTCCATAATCCTAACTAATGGAGAGATTCTATACAAGTCTCTCCCGCATTATCCTGGGTCTCTGAGGCCTCTCTAGATTCAAGCTCGTTCCATAAATTATGGATATCTCCTGTTGAGATGCCCCGAACAATCCCTATTCGAATCATGGTTTATCTGAAACGCTGAACACTTTTCGACAAGGATTCGCTGCTCCATACAAGCTCCGTGGTAGACTGACAGACGCCCTGCCAAGCTTCACATCACGCGAAGTACACACTTTCCAAGACTCCCAACAGGACCACGACTCTACCCGGAATCAATGCGTGGAAGATTGAGCGGACACCTGACCTTTCGATGGTTGTCGCCGGCCATCCATCGGCACCGCGACGTTCCGGCCGGCGACAACCGAATGCCGCGGTTTCGGGCGTACGCGCCGACGGTTTCGCTCACATGTATCCGCTCGCCGGCACATGGCGGACGCGGCACGAGGAGAGCATCTCTCGGTGGCTCGCGGTGTTTGATGCGCGCGTCGCAACGTGGCCAACTGTGAGAGCCGCCGCCGATCGAGGCGAACGACGAACCTAGTCGGTTCGGGCTACGTACCAAGTACGGTGGACGGGCGAAGGATCTAAGGACGATTTTGGTCGGCGTTAGAGGATCTCCGGTTGTGTCCCCAAACCGTCCATCAAAGTGGGTTGCATCGAAAGTTTGGGGAATGTGTTTTGTTCGTGTTGTGTCTGGGGATGTCGCTCCTCAGCCGCATCCCCCAAACATCACCCTCAAAACATTGAAATATTTTTTTTGTTTTTTTGCATTTTTATTTAATAAAGAGAACTAATATTCCACAAACTAATACAACGTGGTTTACACGAAGACATAGTTTGGAACATGATTTTTCATAAACTAATACATAGTTTGAACCATGATTGACACAAATATAAAATATTGCAAAAAAATTAAACCTAACTAGACCGTGCATCGAAGGTTTCGTGTGTTCGCTGCCAAAAAGGAACACTCGAGGGCACATCCAGTCACCCAAACTGAAAAATCCAGCTGGTGATGGTGATCCCGTCGTTTCTTCCGAGGAAGAACAACCAGAAACCTCCGTGCAGGTATTCGCTGCGAAGAAACAACACTCTTCATCAGTCGTCGTCCTCCTCGGCGTTGTCGCTGTGGTAGTTCCGGCGGCAGCGGGTCTCATCGAAAACCTTGACGCTTACGTCCCTGTCACTAAAGTAGGAGAACAGAAGGACGAAGCCGGCTTCGAGGCGGTGGTAGCGTGAACTTCTCCCAGCCGATGTGGAGGTACATCTTGCCGCGCGCGTCGTAGATCACGTCGACGATCCACCGGCAACAGCCACAGCCATCCTCCCGCAGATGCAGCGACTGCGGGCGCTCGTCGCCGGCGACGTAGTCGGCGAAGGAGTCCGGCAGCCTCTGGATGTCGTGCGGGTCGCCCTTGAGGACGACGATGAACTCGAAGAGCACGGCCCCCTCCACGTCCTGCATGTCCGACGATGAGGACGATGACGGCGTCGCAGGCGACGACGAGCGTGTAGCTCTGCCGTGGCCACGACCAGGGCCGCGAGCTCGGCCTCCGCCTCTACCAGCCATGGCGTCGACTCTTGTTGAGATGGTAGCGGCTAGGGTTGGGGAGAGATGCGCTAGGGTTTGTGTGAGAGAGGGACGATGAGAGGCGGCCCTTTTTATAGGCCGAAGGGAGGCCGGGGAGCGGTGGTGCTCATTAACGCCAGCACGCAGAGCTAGGCGCGACGAGACGCTTCGCTGCGCCTCTACGGAATTGCACCATCGCTGCGCGCCAACAACTTCCGTCGCGAGGTAGGCGACGGTTAGGTTAAAATTTAATGTGACGTTGACGGATCGGCCCCGCCACTCCCCGCCTCGCTTTTCGGTGTGTGCGGTGTCTCCGGTGCGTCCCCTGTGGGGCGGGGATGGGCTCGGGGCGCCGGACACCGTATCGGACCGCGTCGGACAAAAACGACTTTGGGGGACGCGGCTGGGAAGTTTTTTTGTCCGGCGCGCCCCAAATCGCTTTGGGGACGCTTTGGGAGACGCGACTGGAGATGTTCTTACTCTTTCCTTACCTGATGTATATTGATACTTCTCCTATCTCTTTTAATTAACTCGGATTTAGTATAAGTTTGTACTAAATATAAGTTAATTACTTTTTTGAAATGGGAGCATAGTTCTAGCCTCTGCATCCAAAGGATACTCCTATATTTTCTTTATTATATTATTCACAAAGCCTTACAAGGAAGATACAAAGATCAACTCGAAGCCACCTTTCCAGTGACATCTCCTATACCTACAAAAGTGATGAAGGGGGCGACCATGAACATGTCATTACCCTGACAATACACCAACGCACATCATCTAAAACCGAGTGCTTTCCCAAGCCGCCCATTGGCGGGAGAGAAGCACAACCAGTCAAGCTGATCCTTAGCGCACGCTATTGCACACGCAGCAGAAATTGCTACCGCCGTCTTCCTCAAACCCATCTCCAAGAGGGATTATCGCATTGACCTTGGAAGGCCTGCCATCGATGCCGCCACGGCGCCAGACGACACCACCATCATGCGCGCGTCCACACTGCGTCCGTCTCCGAGACACCACTGCACCATGATGTCGAGACCCGACGATGCCGACACAGCAGAAACACACCGCTCCACCTCAGCACCATGACCATCCGTGTCTGCTCCAAAAACGATGCCCCCAACAGGTAGAACGACGCTACGCGCCGCCATCGTCTGATCCGGGAGACCCGGGTCTGGGGTTTCCCCCGGAGCAGCCCAGGAGAGAAGAAAATGTAGACTGCAGAGACAATGCCTTCAACAAAGGTAGCGACGAACAAGTGCCGCCATCGTCTGCCATGACCGAAATTAGGATCGGCTTTCACCGGCAGCCACGCCTCGCAGTTGGGGACTATTTGCCAGATCGCGAGACCTGCCAAAATAGCCACAAACTGGCCGATCCCCTCCGACGAAAGAGGAGACCACTACCGCCATGGATTCCTCATGCTGCAGGACCACCCCAGGAGCACCGTCGGCTGCCAACGTCAAGGTCGTCAAGGTGCGGATGGTCCGACCAAACCCATCTGGGCTCAGATCGGACACTCTTGCTCCACGTCGCACCCGTCACCGGAAGACCCCCGGGATCCCATGCCGCCTCCGTTGCCTGCAGATGTTCGCAGATGGCCGAAGCGGGCCCCGCTACTGCGCCTCCATGGGGACCAAGGATCTCCGCCGCCGCCACCACGCCACACGGGCTTTGCCCGGTGACACCTCCGACAGCGGCGGTGGGAGGAGAGGCACCGAAAAGAAGAGAAGGAGGAGGGGCAGTGGGGGCATCCCGGTGCGGCGCGGGGCGCCGCCGCACGGGGGTGGGAGATGGATTAGGGCACGAAGCAGTTAACATACAAGTGGCATTATGAAAGTAGTTAATCGCTAGCTACTGACCGGAAGGAGTACATCTAAATTTATTTAATTAAATTAGGATAGCTCCATATTTTAAAGCATAGAGGGATGGAGCTTGCTTATTAGACTATTTATAGTTGTATTATACATATGATGATGATTTGTATCATCTAAAATCAAAATCGTGAACAATATCTACTTAAGATTGATTATTATAGTTTTACATGCTACGGAAGAGGACTTTTGGCTCTCGGGTGCAACGCATCCCCATAGATCAAAAACAATATTGTAGTAATTTAAAAACATCAAAAAAAGTTGAATCTTTCTGAAAACCAAGGATAATCAATTTTGTACTCGTATAAAAATTGTTTGGAAACGAAATGATTCCCATGACCTCCAGGGCAAAAAAAAAAAGACAAAATTATGACGAATATAAAGTGAATAGTACCTAGTCTTGGGACGTTTTGAGTTTTTTTTACATAGGATACAAAAAAAAGTAATTTTCTAGGAAAATATTTTGTTTCAAGTACAATACCTGATCATCTTTGATTCCCAAATAAGTTTGAATTTTTTTAAAATATTTTTTTTATTTTTCCAAGTATAGGGGTGTGTGGCACCCAAGAGCCAATATGTATTTCCCTACATGCTACTCCGTATAATAAGTTATCTACCTATAACATTACTTTGATCTCTCTCATTATTAATTGCATAACATAAGTTATCCTAATTTAATTATCTACCTATAACATCACTACGATCTCTCTCATAAATGCGACAACGACAAATTTAGGCAAAATTTTATCATTCATTTATACATGCGACTTGTTGATAATGTTTAACCATCTACTCGACCTTTTGCGATTCTCGTTCTAGACTCGGTTATGGCTTCTTTGATTTATAGGACAGGGATAGCATAGCATAGCATTAGTATGTTATGACTAGTTGAATTACAATAAAATATGAGTTATCTTTGCTTGTACTAAAGAATTTTTTTCATCAGATATGATCTAATGTTTTTAATGAATTTGCACTATAATATTGGTATAGATTAGTTCTACGGGATATGTCCCATCAAACAGCTAGTGTAGAAAAAATTTCATAGCATCTAGATCTTTTTGAAAAATCTGCAAATTCTATACATCAAAGAAGCCTTTATTAGATAAACTAACGCGAGTATCAGTGAGTCGAGGCGAGCTGCCTCCTCACATGGATGACTTCCAGGTGTCCGGCTTAGCATGTTCAGCAGTTGGACTGGGTTCCAAAAGTTCCTTCTATTAAACAGTGTGCCCTTGTTGTTTGTTGTACAAATAAAGTGAAGTTTATGTTTTTAGTGGATGCTGGCTCTTGGTTGGTTCCTTATTTGCTCAATTTGTCGTTGATCTTTGTGGAATCATGATTCCATGGTAGCATGAGTCTCTCCGATAACTCCAACACCAAATAAACAAAGTAAGTACTCCTACTCCGTAGTAAACTAAATGTGCACACTTAGTCCGCGCGGGTGCCCTTGTGACAGATAAACGATCATCGCATAGCTCATTAATTAGCGCTCCGGGTTCGAAACCACAAGAGATACCGAAGAAGATGGAAATGGATGCCTCCGTCTTGGCAGCTCTAGCAGCAGTAATCCTCGTTATCGGAGAGCATCATGCTACCATGGAATCATGATTCGACAAAGATTACTGACATTATTTTTAGAACGAGCATTAGTGAGTCAAGCCGAGCTGCCTCGTCACATGGATGACTTCCTAGTGGTGGGCTTGGACCATCTCTAGTCGCGTCCTCTAAATGACGTCTGAGGGACGGCGGACAAAAAATGGAGAAAAACGTGTTCCAGTCGCGCCCCAAAGCTAAATAGCGCCTCATTTTATAAATAGCGTTCCGACGCATGCATGCAGCCCTACTTCCCACATGTCATTCTCTTTTACCACACTTTCTCTCACCTACTTTTTTTACATGGAGTGGTCTCTTCTATTAAAATGCATGTATTCGGACGCTGTTTGAGGGACGCGGCTGGAAATGGTCTCTTTTTTGTACAGATTTTTAGTCTCTCTTTGTTCGGCGCGATCTAAACGTCCCCAAATCATTTGTGCCGGACGTTTTTTGAGGGACATGATTGAAGATGCTCTTATGATTTTTAGGAGTCGACTGGGTTCCAAAAGTTCCTCCTGCTATTAAACAGTGTGTCCTTGTCGTTTGTTGCACACATGAAGTGAAGTTTATGCTTTTGGTGGATGGTCGCTCTCTTGGTTCCTTACCTGCTCAATTTGTCATTAATCTTTGTCGAATCATGATTCCATGGTAGCATGATTCTCTCCGATAACGCCAACACTAAATAAACAAACTGAGTAGAAATCTATATGTGCACACTTTAGTACGCGCCGGTGCCGGGTGCCCCTGTGACAAATAAACGATCATATCGCGTAGCTCATTAGCTCTGGGTTCGAAACCAAGATGGAAATGGATGCCTCCGTCCTGGCAGCTCTAGCAGCAGTAATCCTCGTTTCCATCTTGCTGCTGTTGCCACGCCTGAGAAAGCAGCACGACGGTCGTCGGCTGCCTCCCGGCTCCTTGGGGCTTCCGGCCGTGGGCCTGTGCCAGACGCGGAGCCTACGGCGTGCCCTCCGCGGCAACACCGCCGAGGCATGGCTTCAGCGGTGGGCCTCCGCGTACGGCCCCGTCTCCAAGCTCACCCTCTTTGGCTTCCCCACGGCCTTCCTCGTCGGGCCCTCGGCCAACAAGTTCTTCTTCGGCAGCGCCGCGCTCGTCACCAAGACCACCATGTCTTTCAACCGAATGGTCGGCTGGCGGAACATCCGCGAGCTGTCCGGCGACGACCACCGACGCGTCAGGGCCATGATGGTTCAGTTCCTCAAGCTGGAAGCCGTCAAGAGCTACGTTGCCGCCATGGACGACGAGGTCCAGCGCCACCTCCGCAAGGAATGGTGCGGCCATGCTACTGTATCTGTGATGCCGTCGATGAAGTCGCTCACCTTCGACATCATGTGCACCGTCCTCTTCGGGCTTACGAGGGCAGACCACGGCACTGCGATGCGAGAGCTCCGTGTGGAGTTCCAGCAGTTGCTGAGGGGCCTCTGGGCAACCCCGGTGGACATGCCCTTCACCACCTACGGCAAGTGCCTCGCCGCGAGCCGGCGCGGGCGGCGCATAGTCGCCAGGATCATCGAGGAGAGGCGCACCAGGCTGGGACGCGGTGGGAGCTCGCCGTCCGACGACCTCATCGCCCATATGCTCGCCGAGGGCCTGGCTGACGAGGACATCATCGACAGCGTCATGAGCTTGATGGTGGCGGCGCACGACAGCACGGCCAGCCTCATCACCTTCCTCATCCGCTACCTCGACGGCAACAGGGACGCCTATGCCAAAGTCGTGGCCGAGCAGCAAGAGGTAGCGAAGAGCAAGGCTCCGGGTGAAGCTCTATCATGGAAGGACATCAGCAATATGAAGTACACGTGGTCGGCAGCCATGGAGACGCTGCGGCTGGTACCGCCCGTGTTCGTCAACTTCAAGGGGGCGGTCGACGACGTGGAGTTCGATGGCCACCTCATCCCTAAAGGTTGGAAGGTGATGACCGCCGCGAGCATGACGCATCTGGACCCGGCCGTCTTCCAGGATCCCGGCAGGTTCGAGCCGGCGAGGTTCGACAGCCCGGTACCGCCCTACAGCTTCGTAGCGTTCGGCGGCGGCGCGCGCATTTGCCCCGGGAACGAGTTCGCCAGGGTGGAGACGCTGGTAGCCATGCACTATATTGTCACGGGGTTCAAGTGGAAGCTTTCCGCCGGCTGCGACGGCAGCTTCTCCAGGCACCCACTGCCGTCCCCGGCTCAGGGACTCCTCATCGACATCCAACCAATACACACGACAACGGCCACCAAGAGTACTGAACTATGCCGAATGATTTGAAACAATCTAGTAGTAATCTCGCCTGGATTATGGATGCATCATATATAATTCAGCTGTAAGATTGCAGATACTACTTGCTTTGATATTCCTACCTAGTATGAGTTTTTCCCCTTCGGAATGTACAAGAACAGCTTGCAACGATAAGCGAACTTGTTTTGTATGCTTTTGTTAGAATGACGTGTAGTCACAGTTTTGTAGATTTCTTGCATATGTTTGGTTGGGTCTAGGGCAGCCCGGCCAGGACGACCTGACCGACCTGGCCCGAAAATCTTGGGTCAGGTTGGGCCGGGTTTGGGCCTGTTTTTTTACCGAACGTGAGTCCAGCTGGGCTTTGGCTTAGGTAAGATTTGGACTAGGCTTCTCAGACTGAGCCGGGCTTTTTGATAGTTCGGGCTAGATTCAGGCTCGATTTATAGGTCCAACAGTCGGGTTCAGGCTTGATATTTTACCTTCAGGCTTTTTCGGGCCTGACTCGAGACCGGCCCAACTTTTGCCCAGGTGTAGTTGGGTCCTAGATTCCGGAGTTGTGGGAGATACGGTGTGAGCTAACACTTCTGAAAATACAGAAGACTGTTTTGTTGTAACAAGTGACAACTGTGGATTTGATAGGAAATATATGTAATGCCCTACAGGCCTTGAGTGGAGAACAATGGCTTTTTTAATTTCGAAAAAAATTGGTGGCAGAACAATGATTTGTTCACGGATAGACATGCAAACAACCATTTTAGAAAACAGATTTTATATTTGATAACCCCCCTCCCAAACGGTTTGGGGGGGGGGGGGGGGGGCGTAAAAATACCGCCCACTCGGTCCACCCTCTCAAAGGGGAAAATAAAATTTTATTTTATAGTTAAAAAATCTAAAAAAAATAAAATCTCGATTTTGATAATGTTGTGCTCTACCAACAAGCAATTTTTCAAATTAAAATGCTTTATAATCGAGCATTCGCAAAATAAATAAAATATAACATCTTTAATCGTACGTGAACAATGCAAACTTTCAAAACCTCAAAATCTTTAAGTTTATTTTACGTTTGCAGAACCTTGAATATATGGTACTTCCCCGTTTTTAAATACAAGGCCACTTTGCTTTTTAAGGCAAACTTTGATTAATAATTTGGTTAACCAAATATGAGTTGTATGCCTTTTAAAATTATATCATCAGATGCACATTTTAATGAACTTTTCAATAATATTTTTTTAAATGGTACATAACTTACATTTGATTAATTAAATTATTTGTCAAAGTTTGACACGAAAAACGACGTGCTTTGTATTCCTTTATAGAGGAATTATACAGAGTTTAAATTTTGCATATTGACAGAACTCTCTAGATTGTGTACGTCTAGATTTATTTTCGGAACGTTTGAAAACTTGAAAACGCAATTTTCAGTTTTTTCATAAAAGAAAACCAGCTACAAAAATCCACACTCAGCATCGTCCCGATTTCTGATGCTTTGTGAACTCTAGCTCGTCCCATTGATCACATATACAGTATCTCCTATTCAGCAGAGGCCCCGAACAATCCTCATCGTGAATCATGGCTCATCATAAACAGTGAATTGAACAGTTTTGGACAAGGATTACATACGTGTCAACTCACCATCTCACCCGTCCCAGCCCCGGTAGACTGACAAGCTTCCGGCCTGAGCTGAGAGCTCAGTGTAAAGCCACATCACGCGAAGTACACAATTTCCGAGACAAGGCTTTGTGGTTGACACGACAGCAAGACCCGCAACAGCACCATGACTACCCCCGGAATCGATGCCTGGATGATTGAGCGGCGGACGTCGGAGCATCAACATTAACAAACGGCGGTCCAGATTCAAGCGCCCGCAGCTAGATAACCTTTCTTCGACAGGAAAGGGCAGAAAGGTCGCACGTGATCTCTGTCCTCCCAGGCGGCAGTCGCTGCCTCCCGTCCATGGCCATGTCCCCACGGCTTTGGGGGCTCCCGGCCGGCGGCACCGGAACGCCACGCGTTGGCGCACATGTGTCCGCTCGCCGGCACATGGTGGACGCGGGGCAAAGGAGAGCATCTCGCGGTGATGGTGGTGGTGTTAGAGCATCCCAGCCGTTGGGCTTCCCAGGCCGAAATCCGGCGTTATTTAGCGCCGGATGGATGTAGTTTTTGGTCTTGGGAGGCCCATTTTTCCAGCCGCGAGCCCATGGACGCGCACCCACCGCGTGCATAGCGACGGCGCAGCTCACCGGGAAGGGCAATCGTCGGAGTTCCCTCGACGCATTGAGCCGTCGCGAAGTGGTGCCGGAGAGCCGAAACGACTCGTCGGGAACGGTCGAAGTGGCCTCGATGCGAGAACCGCCGTAATGGAGCACGAACTCCGCGGAAGAGCAACCGCCGCTCTCTTCGTCGAGAGACCTACATATACGGTTTCCGACGGCCGACGCCATTCATCCGTTCTCTCGTCACCATCCTCCGAGTCAACCATGAGCGATCTCTCTTGGCCATCGGACACCGAACGGCGAGGAAGCCGCCCGGATGGCGCCATTGGTGGGATCCGGCTGCATCGTCCAGCGGCGACGATTCCCCCGCCGGCCGGCGAGGACGAATGGGATGACGACGAGGAGGAGGACGAAGAGGCCGAGGAGCAGAGCCGAGGAGCGAGGCCGAGGAAGAGGCCGAGGAAAAGGAGGAGGAAGAGGCCGAGGAGAAGGAGGAGGGACGACGAAGAGGCCGAGGACAACGACGAGGAGGAGGACTCAACTTCCTCCGACGAGGAGGTGACGAGCCGGAAGCGTCGCCGCGACGACGATGAGGCGGGGCCACGTAGGAAGAAGAAGTAGTTTAAGTTTGTTTTAAAGTTTTTTATGAAATTTTTATGTTTATTCGAATTATATTCGAAATATATATAATCTATCTATGTTGCACCACTTGAGATTTCAAAGCTTTCGTTCGACGAGGGTATTGCCGTAGATCGGGAAGATGAGGGTATTGCCGTAGATCGGAGGCCATTGTCGCCGAGCAAGTTGGGGCCACGCGCGTTTTCGTTTCGTCCGGAGTCCCCGAGCGCTCCCCGGGGGGCCGGGGATGGCGTGGGATCGCCGATGAATTTAGGCCCAAATCCGGATGAAAACGAGGAACCGGGGGCGCGACTGGGCCGAATTACGCCGTTCGGATGGAAAAAACGCTCGCCGGGGGCCTGTTCGGGGGGACGAGTGGAGATGCTCTTAGGGCATCTCCAGCGGCGCGACGCAAATGGTCGCTGAGCGACCGTTTTCGTCCGCCGTGACCGGAAATGCGTCTGGGCCCTGCTCCAGCGGGGCGACGCAAAGTGGCCGGCCCGTCCGCGGAGACGCAAACCCGGCCCAAATATGCGGCGAGGTTTGCGTCTCCGCGGACGCTCGGCGGACGCGGCGAGCGTCCTCCATTTCTTACCCGGTCCCGCAAGTCAGCGAGAGCAAAATCGACCGCTTGGACCAGATTTCTTTTTTCACCCTCGTTGGTGCCCTAGTGCGACGCCCCCGCCCTTCCGCCGTCCGCCGCAGCGCCGCAGTACTCGCCGCCGGCACCGTTGTCGCCGCGCGGGAGAGCAGGATCGTACTCGGGGTTGGCTCCGGCGCGAACCTGCAGGCTGTTTTCGGGCGAAACGTTGCCGGTTGCGCCGCCCTTCCGCGCCGCCCACGACCTGTTCGACCTATTGCGCCGGTAGGTTCCTTCTCCATTTTTCGGCGCGATTTGTGCGCGGCCATTGATCAACAGTTCGTATCGACGCAGATGGACGCGTGGCATATGGTGGAGAAGTTCCGCGCGGAGATCGTTGACTCCTCTTCGGACGACGAGTCCGATCGGTCGGCGCACACATTGGCAACTACTGCGGCCTCCATGATCCACGAGTTCACCTCAAACCCGGGGCCGCAGCACCGGGGCTCTGTGAAGGGGCGGTCGAAAAACCTGCCGCGTAACAGAGTGGCAGGGCAGGCCCGCCTCCACAAGGACTACTTCCACCTCACCAATCCGATCTATCCGGAAAAATATTTCCGGCGCCGATACAGGATGTCAAGGGACCTGTTCTTGGTCATTCTACGGGGCGTCAGGAACTTCGACCCCTACTTCCAATGCAGGCCCGATGCAACAGGTGCGCTAGGCTTCACCTCCTACCAAAAATGCTCGCGGCTATTCGCATGCTCTCATATGGAATGGATGCTTGATATATTCTATGAGTATCTTCGAATGGGTGAGAGCACCTGCCTTGAGTCCATGTACGGGTTTTGCCGAGCCGTGATTGCCGTGTTCGGAGAGTATTACCGTAGGGAGCCAGCCGTTGAGGATACAAGGCGCCTCCTATCTATCAACGAGTCTAGAGGCTTCCCGAGATTGATTGGCAGCATAGATTGCATGCCTCTGGGAGTGGAAAAAGCTGTCCATTTAGATGGCAGGGGTCGATACGGCGGGCATGAGGAGGGACGGATCTGTCGTTCTTGAAGCTGTAATATCTCAAGATTTATGGATTTGGCATTCATTCTTTGGCATGGCCGATTCCAACAATGATATCAATGTGTTGCACCGATCACTAGGTTTTCGAAAGGCTCATGCAAGGCAAAGCTCCCCGGGTGAGCTATGAGATCAATGGAAATGCATATGACAAGCCGTATTATCTTGCTGATGGCATCTACCATGACTGGGCCACATTGGTGAAGACTGTCCGTAATCCAAACTCCGAGAAGACGAGGAGGTTTGCTGTGGTGACCCTGCATACCACTGCATGTTGTAGTATGCCAGTCGTTGATATAACATTCGCGAAGTACCATTC
>NC_061511.1:188585540-188605445 GCF_022539505.1 Lolium rigidum | reverse complement strand
CTAGGGTAGCCACTTGGTCAGCCACGCTCGTCGGGGTGACTAGGTCTAGCGTAGCGGATGGCATCGGTACCTCTTCAACGTCCCCGCTAGAAGTCTCATTAGTCTGCATGAGAAAGGGTGAGTTGATCCAAGTAGCAATGGAACAACACGAAAAATGAACTGGTGAGGCAATTACGTTCGAAACCTCCTGGCTTGGCGAGGAAACTCGTGGATCTTTGCGAGCCCTTTTGACGCATCGACGCTTCACGCGTGATCCTGTTCTGGTCGGAGCTGGAGGAGCAACGGGCTCGGGAGTCGACCCTTTCCCGGAAGCCGACGCTGGCGAGTCTGTCTGACTCTGTGTGGTGGATCTCCCGGAGTGGCCCGGGTTTGAGTCCCTTTGGCTGGACTGTTCCTCCCCGCTGGAATTCTCTTCGGTGGAAGTTTGTAAAAAGAAGTTCAAGCATGTCACGAAGGACTGGGAGGACAGGTAAATTTGGTCAAGGCACGAGTCAGCTTACATGCAAGCTTTCTTGGGCAGGAGCTTTGCGCTTTAGGGTCTTTCTGACAGCTACTTTCCTCACGGCCTTCCTCGCCTGTATTGAGGCTCGGGGGGCAACTGGCCCCGAGGATGCTTTACTCTTGGGAGCCGATTTCGGTGAAATCGGCTGGCTCTGCATTATGACCTTCTTCAGAGGAGGCGAGCTCTGGCAGAAGAGAACCACCGGGGCTGGTGGAAGGAATTTGAAGGGGGAGCCATCGGTTTGCGTAGGCTCTGGACCATCTTGTTGCTGCCAAGAGATAGAGCCAGGTTACAGACGATCATCATGAGCCATTGCAAGAAATTTATATGTAATGGTACTTGGTGTGCAGGAACGTCACATTCGGGGTCAAGTTGCTTCAGCAACGGTCCTAGAGCTCTTCGGAAGGCATGGGTCTTCCACATGGACCACCAAGTCTCGAAACCATCGGTAGTAATGGTGAAACAGAGGTTGTGAGGAATTGGAATGGCCAGAGCGTCAAAGAAGGTATAGCACCTTTGGCCAGTAAGGATGTCGAGCGGTTCAGCTCGCTGTCGTCGGTGTGGTGGAGAAAGAAGTGTGGGGGCACTTGCCCGAGGCCAAGCTGCCGGGCTACTACCACCGGTTGGTAAGACTCATAACCATGCTTGATGATCTTGTTTGAGGTACTCATGCCAACTGGGAGAATGCAAGGACGGATCATGATGGAGTACAAGTGCCGGGTGCTAGCGTCATCGGCAAAACTGTCTAACCGGAAGGAGACTGGATTCTCAAAGTTCTCCGATTCAGTATAAGGAAAGAACAGGGGGTTGCCCAAGCCTTGGAAGAAAATCTTGAACCACTCGCTGCTTCCTTAGGGATCGCCTGTCGCCTGGGAGGCTATACGGAGCTTGGCCATAGCTGGTGCATCGGATCTCCCGCCCATTAACATCCGGGAAGGTGCGAGTGGCCGAGGTGGGAAGTTTGGGATCCGGGCCCGAAAGTACAGGTCGAGCCCATAACCGAATAAACCACCGGGGGCCTCCTGTTTTAACCGTCTTTTGGGAGAACAGCTTTACGGACATCGGTTGAAGAGATCGATAGACCTCTCCAAGGAACAGTTTGCCAAGGCCAAGTTGAGTGCCTTTGGCGAGTTCATAGGCCAGGGAAAGGTAATTCTTGGTTGGGGCGAGTGAAGGACCACAGAATATGAAGTGTTCCAGCCAGAAGTTTAAGAAGGCTGTGTGCTCTCTCTCTGCCACGGGGCCTTTGGTTTTCATGTAACGCCTGAGGTAGGCGCCCCAGCTTGTACATTCTGTTTTAGAGGAAAGGGTGAAAGGAACCTTTGGCAACTTAAAGGCAGAGGGGCTTGAAGATGCAATGTCCAGGCCTGTGATCATGGCCACGTCCAGCAGGGTTGGTGTCATGGGGCCATGGCCGAACATGAAGCAATTCGAAGTGCATCGGACCAAAAGTAGCCGATGGTTTTCGAATGTTCTCATTCTTTTCAAGAGGAGACAATGATAACGATAAAGCATCGGCTATCCCTATCGTTTCCCGGTGGCGTAATGAGTTTTAGACACTCTATCGTACCATGCCACCCAACCTTCGGGGGAGTAGGCCGGGCTCGCGGGCGGTCGGCCCGGGAGGTCGGATCTAGATTCCGGTTCACAAGGGGATTCTATTGGCCTCGCATGAGATTAAGTGAGCGGGACTCTCGGAAGAACGGGGGCCAAGACACATAGAATTTGGGAGAGAAGGATGCGGCAGCAGGATGTCTGAAACCTAAATTCATAACGGAACAGGGCATTAATTCAGGTGTTTGCTGTTTAATCCTAACATTGATTCGAATGGCGAAGAGGCGGTTGAGGATTACCTTCAGACCGAAGACCATGGTGTTGGCGTTGGGTAATTCCGCCATTTGATGCACTGTGGAGTTGGGTCGGCGCGGCTGAGATCTGAGGTTCGGGCGATTTGGGGATCTGAGTTGCTTTCTCTGGCGGAGGTCGCAGGTTACCGTTTGGAGGGGCAATTAGGTTGGCCTTACTCGTGTGTTATGGTAGAGGCCGATGTGATGCCATCGGCTCTTTTGGGGATTGTGTGACTTTGACTATCGGCAAAAGTAACTGGAAATACTTCTTTATTAATCAGAAGGTTTTTTACACTGAAGAGCCGGTTGTTCAAGGGAGGAAGAACAAAAGAAGAGCCGATTCCTCGGGAACTATTAACCCTGCGCTACTAGTCTTCGCTGGCCTCGTCGTCGACATCGTAGTTATCAAATATTGCAGAGAAGTTGATAAGGCAAGGCATCATGAAGAAGGATACTGCGACGGTTCTGCTCTGCCACGACATGACCCGACGAAGAAAAAGCAGGATGATTTTGGAATTGTCATTTCCAAAACCAGGGGGGCATGTGTTATCACCAGAATTTGACCGGATCGGAGGTGGGCTGCGATTAAAGATGGGCTTGAAGAATATACCTGGAAGAAATACATGAATCGGCCTTGTATACAAAGTTTGGGCTAGTCTGCCCGTGTATCTGTAATTATAGTAGGATACATGTCGGTTAGATAGATTTTGGCTCGTGCACGGTTGGGATTATTCCCACGTTAGGAAGTCTACGGACTATAAATATGTATCTAGGGTTTCTGAAAAAAAACAACAATCACGTTCACCACAAACCAATCTAGGCGCATCGCCAGCCCTTTGTTTCGAGGGTTTTTTCCGGGTAAGCATCATGCTACCTAGATCGCATCTTGCGATCTAGGCAGTAACGTTTATTCGTTGTTCATGCGTTGCTCGTGCTGAAGCCTTGTTGATGGCGGGCAACGTAGTTATCATAGATGTGTTAGGGTTAGCATTGTTTCATCGTATCATATGCTTTCGTCCATGCGACCCTTAGACGTCTAGCCGCCCTTACACTTATCTTAGGTGTAAGGGCGGCACCCCGCTTGATCATTGTTTAGCAGATCCGATCCATTATGATTGTTCCTTGTTCTTCAAGGATTAGTTTAATATCTGCATAGTTAGGCCTTGCAAACGGGTTGAAGGATCCAGTAGCATGTAGGGTGTAGTTTGCTAGCCCTAGATGAGATGTTCCGGGGATCAACCTCGTGTTGGTTTTTAGGCCTTATCTAGGGTTGGTTTATTATCACCGTGCGTGGCTGCCAGGCTCAATCACGTGTAGGATGTTTCGATTATGTGGTGAAAACCCTAAATCGTTGTAGGTCGTTTTAGCTTCATATTGATCAAGCAGGACCACCATGTGATCGTATACCTCATACGGATCATGGGTGGATCGGCTCCTTGAGCCGATTCATAGGACAACCTGAGAGCCGATCGAGGCTCGTATTTAATGTTTACGTGTATGCCATGCAGGAAACTAAGCGAAGAAAATCCATCACCTTCCTGACCAGGTATAGGTCAGGTGGCACGCCCTTGCACCAGCATCGGACGTGCGTGCCGAGTCTTTGCGGACCGTCGCTCGAGGGACCAGGGCCAGCCGCAGTCTTGGAAGCTTCCCGGCTCTACTGTGTTGCCCGTCGCTGCTCGCCGGTGGGTACCGCAACACTACTATGATTTAATTTTTTTTTTTTTTCAAAAAGGGGAGTAACACCCTATTAAGTGGTGTACACAACTTTTATTACATAGTTCAACATTAAAAGTTTTACAACTCAAGGATTACTCAGGGATGATTGAAATATCAACCATCGAAAGAAAAGTAACATATGACACTGCATCGTCTTGAATCCTATCAGAAAATCACCAGCTAGTCTATCCTCAGCAAGGTTGCATCCAGTAAAAATAAATCCTCGCTGACCCTCTATGAGTAGGAAACATCATATCTGGATCCAGTGCGCACCAAGATGAATGACCTGCAGGAAATTTGAAACCTCTGGTCTTTATGAACACAATATTATTTATTTATTTCTGTAGATCCATATCGACTAACACAAAGCTGAACTCTTATCTGTATGCCAGCTTTATTTTTTTTATTTATCCCATTCAACCAATTTTCAAACTTATTGGTAATATTATTTCGAGGGGGGGGGGGGTATTATTAGTAAGGTGTTGCGGCCAAACAGGACGTGCAAGATATCAGAGAAACACATGCTACACCGTTTCCTCCTCATCACAGAAACAACACTGACTTATACTCCCAGCGATATATTGTACTGTGTGATAAAGAAGGCTTTGCTAGCGCAATGTGCAGTATAGTTTGTGTTGATAGAGCAGGTTTGAACCGGAGAGAAATAGGAAAGGGCAGTACGAGACAATAATCAAAGCGATTAGGATGCCCTGATGCCACCACGCGTGTACCCGTCACGCTTGCATGCTACTGTTGTGGCTGCTTGCGTGTCGCCGATCCATGGTACGTGCCACGTACCTATCCGCCCGCGTGTACCACCGATCGACAGCAGCTTGTCACTCGCACAGGGCCAGCTTGTTCGGTGTTTGATTAGCTCTAAGTTGCTCTGTTTTTTCTCTCTTAAGTTTTGTACGCACTGCACCCGCCATTATCAAGCGGATATTTGTTCTTGGCAATGATGTGTTTGCTGGCATGCATAGAAGCACAACGAACACGCAACACAAGCGCCTAGCTAGCCAATAATATTTTCATGCTTATCAGCTTATCATTGGCTACAGATGCAAGTCAAGGGGACATGGAACGTGCACGGCGACCCCCCTCAACGTGTTGCTCTGCACCGGAGATGGTATTGGTAGTGACAACAAATATTGAAATAAATATATACTAACATCTTTGCTGGTAAAAAAGTGTCATTTTATCTTATCAGTTGAGCTAACAAACACCTATATGGCTATATTTAGTGACTGATGCCTAACTCTTTGACATGGTGAAGGACGATAGGAAAATGCACTCGGAAAAACGATCCCTTAGCGTAGTATATGCAACTTTAAATTCTACAATAGGACATTGTACAAATCTGTCCAAACAAGAAAAAGATGCACTGCATGATACCGCCAATTCATCGCAAGTAATCACTCCTGTTGCCTCAATCTTCAACCCATGTACAGTTGTACAAACATACTGATCATGTTAAGTCCTCCTAGAACTAAAAGAAATCTGGACAAAACTCTTCTCAACATGTACCAACCTTATGATTGACCAAGACAAATTATACAGCCGCTCTAGCTTCCTTTGTTTTGTTTCTCGAAAAGATTCATTTTATCATTGTCACTGGATCAGATCTTTTTTTTTTTCGAAAATGAAGCATAGCTGTCTCAAAAAATACAAGCAAAATGATGAACATGAGCTGAATTTGAGAAATATAACCCTTTGACAAAACTAATGACTCATCTAACCCGACGAAACTATTTTAGAATCTAACCCATGAGAAAAGGTCTCAACTAGGATGAAACAGTCTTGGGTGGTGGCATCGACTTGCACAACTTCAGATAGATCCATACAAGTTGGCGTCAAAGCCCATGGTAAGAGTTCAAAATAATTTTGACAAGGGAAGAAGCTTCATTTCGTTGGAGTATGAAATCCTTCGCTAATTACCACTAATGTCCGGAAATAAGGACACCAATGAAAATCATTAACATACAACTGATGGCCCAGAAAAAAATTCTAGCTTCGTCCCTGGTTTCGGCGGGGTGTGATGAGTCTTCGATGAAAGTGTGTGATTAGTTCTCAGTCGACTAAAAAATAATTTTAGTTTTAGTCATATGATGTCATCAATTTTTTTAGAGTTATAACTCCGGACTAGCATGGATCACTAACCAAATCTAACGGTCTGAAGCATATCTTTTACTTGCATCCCTACTTGTAACTGAAAAACTGAGTTGCAATCTAAATTGTACTTCCTCTGTTTTTTAAAAATTAACTCGAATTTTGTATTGTAGTGAATGCGAATCAATTAAAATGTACTCGAAGGCAGTAACACATATGCATGAATCACATGCGATCAAAACTTGGTCTTTGGAGAACTAGCAAAACAATTTTGAAACGCATACACTTTACCAGAATTTCAGAAGGAACAGGCCAACAGTTTCTCTCTTTTTTAACGCAGAAGCAGCTCAGTTTCAGTTTCAGTACATAGTGCTCTGAGAAAACAATCCCGTGTTCTGAACATTTGATCGTGATCTGCAGGCGATCGAACGGTGGTGGAGGCCACCCTACCATGTGACTGACGGTGTATAGGCATCTTTCTCAAACACGAGGGCTCGCCTCCCAATCATAAAGTCGTCAGAGGCTCGTAAAAGTTTTAACCTTTCTTCCTTCGCATCGGCATCGAATCCCACCTCGCATTGCTGACCGCCCCCACCTCCCCTCCTCTCCCCGCGTGGCCTAGCGCCGACGCCGGCCATGAACGTAGCAACACCATAGCACATCAGACTCCCTGAAAACCAATGGGCCGGTCAAGGGCCAAGGACGGGGGCGCCAAGTCGTTCCCGTCGCCGGCGTCGTCCTCCTCCGCGTCGTCCTCGGAGTTCGAGTTCACGGTGACGCTGTCGCCGGCCTCGAAGCAGCGGTCGGCGGCGCAGCTGTGCCCCGCGGACGACCTCTTCTACAAGGGCCAGCTCCTGCCGCTGCACCTGTCGCCGCGCATCTCCATGGTGCGCACGCTGCTGCTGTCTTCGGCGTCCACCTCCTCCGCCTCCGCCTCCGACTCCACCTCCACCTCGCGCGACTCCAACGGCAGCACCTCCTCCACCTTCTCCGCCGACTGCGAGGCCCTCCTGCTCCCGGACTCCGCGCCCTGCTCCTCCCGCCCCAGCTCCGCCACCGACGACGACCGCCACCTCAACCTGCTCCGGGGAACCGCCTCGTTCGCCGGGCTCCCACCAGCAAAGCGCGCCGGGAACAGGTACCTCTCGTCCTTCGCCACCCGCTTCTCCTCCGTCTTCCTCCACCGCGGCGGCGCGCCGGCTGCCGACAAGAAGCCGTCCGGCGGCAACAAGTCGCTTGCCAAGGAGGTGATCAAGAAGTACGCCAAGAAGGTGAAGCCACTGTACGAGAAGCTGTCCCAGATGCCCAAGAGCCAGAGCAACCAGCCTCAGCCGCAGCCTCCGGCGCAACAGCAGCAGCAGGGTTTCAAGAAGCCGTTCAGTTTCTCGATCCGGAAGAAGCGGGGCGACGACGACCAGGCTGCCGCATCCCCCGCGGTGGCGGCGGCGGAGGCGAGCGCCGGCAAGTACGCGCACTCCAACTCGTTCTCCGGGAACCTCCGGTTCCCGCGGCAGAAGCGGTGCGCGGCGAGCTGCCCCTCGTCCATGCGGTCCTCGCCGAACCACTCCGGTCTGCTCTCCTTCGGCGGCGCGGGCGGCGTCGGCTTCCCCGACGTGCCTGCCGCGGCAGCGGCCGCCATGTCGGGCAGCATTGGCGTCGGTCACGTGTCGTTGTCGAAGTCGCATTCCTCGTCGATGGAGGAGCTGCAGAGCGCCATCGAGGGCGCCATCGCGCACTGCAAGAACACAATGGGCGGCGTCGTCTACATGTGCCCGCGCAAGGGGGCGTCCTCGTCGTCGGCCGCCGGCGAGATCTGCGCGTTCTGAGCGCAAGTGCACTAGGATTCGGGCGCAGAGCTAAGTAAAAGACTCTGTTTAATCGGCAGTAGTAGTATCCGTTAATCTACCGTGTTTTGTTTTGTGTCCTTTTTGGTAAGACATATGATAATGTTGGTAAATAAGGGTAGTTCGAAGGGGTTAAATGATATTTCTAGCCTTTTAGGGCCTTCCTTTCCCGGAGTTTGAGATTTGCATCGGTGTCCTCCAAGTTCAGTCTCAAAATGATTAGTTAGAAGAATTAAAAGTTGCAAGAAATGTGTTAGTAAGATGACGTGGCTATTATTAGGCTATATAAGCTCGAGTTGTGCATTTCGCCACTTCATTGCAAAATATCATCTCTTAGAAGGTTCACATAATCACATGCACGTCAACTTTGGATAGACTATTTTGCTTGCACATGAGTTCTCCAACCATAATTTGCAAATTAAAATCCATTGAAAGCAGATGTTTGAGAAGTTTGGAATATGAACCTGCCCATTTAAATTTCTAGATGGAGGTGCCGATGCAAATCAACTTCATTCTCTGGAGAAAGGACGCGTAAAGCTCCTTAATTAGTTAACTAGACAAGGATTCCCTTCCAAAAAGGTTAGGACTGGGATTTTGGGACTATGATGTGGCAGTCTGAGCTTATGTGGTGTCAAGTTTTGTCTTGTAATGCTGTCTCCAGACAAACAAGTGTTTATTCAGCTAATCCTAATATAGTACGTTTGGCTTCTGTACTTGAGCACTTCAGATTGTGTGTATGATCATGTCTTCTCCTCCTTCTCCTTTCCGTGTGTTCATTTTGTTAAAAGTTTGTTTCATTGACTGTTATGTTTCCTCTTTTTTGCGAGTGACTGTAATAATGCATAGTTCACCGCAGGGGAAAAAAAATACACCCTCCAGTCTAATTTAATTGACTCAAAACTTTGTCTACGAGGTTATTTTCTGTAGATACATTGAGTCAAGTAATTTGGGACAAAGAGAATGGAATTCTTGTTATCCTTTCTTATGGTTTAGTTTACGTTTGAGGGCTTGTTTGATTCAAAGGATTTGCATAGAAAATTTGTAGGATTGCATGATACGAAAAATTCCTATGATATGGTTTGATTTGTAGGATTGATTCCGACAGGATTTTTTTCGAAGGATTCCTTCGCATAGATTTCATAGGAAATTAAACATCCACTCATACCTCTTTTTCAGAATTCTTTGCTTGATGAAATCAAACAAACTTTGGTTCATATGAATTCCTATAAAAATAGAGTGAACATAACATTGCAATCCTACATTTTTCCTATTCCTAAGTTTTTCCTATCCTACAAATCAAACATGCCATCAGTTTGCAACTTTGCTCAAATTCAAAGTTACACAAGCCGATAATCAGCCAGTGTGAACCAATCGTGAAGCATTTTCCATCTGTTGCTCATTGACGTACGACTTTTTTTTTTTGAGGGGGATTTGACGTACGACTAATATAGCTGATACTCATATTCAACTCATTGAAAATCCTACTAGGTAGTTCTCTCGTGAAAGTATTTCAGAACCAGTGGGTGGATCGGAACAGGCGGCACAAGAAGTTAAAAGCGGTTGCAACGATCACTGCCTGCCTCGCTAGATCTGTGGCTCCACGTAACATGTCGTCTCACATGCAAGCTACACACTACTATTAAGCTAGTTAAAGTCAGATCTTTGGCGATGAGATTAGACATGGCATGTTTGACTGTCTGTGTTTAGGCCGAGATATCTAGGTGGGGAATCTTTGGAGGGGTCGCTCATCAACAACCAGGACGATGCTGGGTAGCAGTACATCGATCTTTTGGCGCCATGATACTGCATAATTTTTCCTGCCTACACCGCCGTCCTCCATTATTGAACACTATAGAATGAGACAAGTGAAAGCACAGTAGTGTTCAGTATTAGGGCATCTCCAGCGGGGCGACGCATTTCGGACGCTCAAAAGTGGTCGCGAGCGTTCGTTTGCGTCGCCCCGCGTACGTCAAAATGATCGCAAGGGGCGAAATGTCCGTTTGCGTCGGGGCTACCTCCAGCGGTAATGCATTTTGGACATGCAACTGTTTTTTTTTGTGCTACTTCTTTACAGTTTATAGTTGAATGATCAAGTTTTAACGCGAAAAAGATGTACTCATGATGTCATGTTGGTCCAATCGAATAGATTATAGCCTAAACAATTAACCGGATATGTCAATCGACTAGATTCAAACATATTTAACATACAAATAAGAAGAAATTTAAAAACATATAAACTAAAACTATTGTTTGGCCTTCTTGTTCGAAGGCCCTGCGTCGTCGTCGTCGTCGTCGTCGTGGAAACTCCTCCGCCTCTTGCTTGTCACCTCGTTGTCGGAACTGGAGGACGACGCGCCCGTCGAGGACTTGAAACTGGAAGAAATGGCGTCTTCGTCGTCGTCGGCCGCCGGTGGAACGGACGACGACGAGCCGCCCGTGCCGCCTCCCCGGACTTCTTCCTTGCCGCCGCCTTGTCGTCCGCCGCCTCCTCGCGCCTCCAATCGGGCGAACTTCGTCGTCGGAGTCCTCCTCCTCCTCCTCCCCGGCCCTCCTCCTCGTCGTCCCGCGTCGGCGCGGCGCCGCCGCCTCCGTCCTCCTCCCCGGCCTTCGCCGCCATTGCCGCCTCCCTCCTCCCTCGTCCTCACTCGGTGTGGAGGTAGGGTAGCTGGGCGTGGAGCCCGGATCGCTTGGCGTCGCCGGCGATTCCCACCAATGCAGGAATCCAGGCGACTTGCCCTCGCTCTCCGAGTCGGACGGCAGCGTGTAGTCGCTCATGACGTGCCGGTGTTGGAGAAGAAGAAAAGAGGATGAAGAAGGAGGCGTTGAACTTGAATTACCGTAGACGCGGGGGTTATAATGTGCGCGGATTAACGGCGGCGCGTAAAACGAAGAGGTCGGACGGTTGCTCTTCCGCGGCGGTTCGGCGCTCCATTGCGGCGGTTGATCGCCGGCGGTTGTGAATTCGAGGCCGATCGAACCTAGGTCGCTGCCATGAGGGCCCGGTGAGGAAGCGAGCGGACACTTTGCGCGTCCGCCGAGACGCAAACCTGGCGCATATTTGGGCCAGGTTTGCGTCTCCGCGGACTGCCCGGTCACTTCGCGTCGCCCCGCTGGAACAGGCTCCAGACGCATTTGCGGTCACGGCGTCGCGCCGCTGGAGATGCCCTTATGGAAGATCATGCTATATAGATTACAGAACAGTTAACAGTGTGCGATTTAGTCCTCGGTGATTAATTAGACAGTGTGGTTGGCTAGCTGGATGGTTCAGACTCGTCCTGCCTGTGATCGTGCTTATCGTTAGGTCTAATGCGGTATAGGGATTTAATTAGGGATGAACAAGTTAACCCCATGTTGCCGTGGCAGTTGTCAGAGAGAGAAGAGACTCCAGCTGCCCAAGGAGACGCCATTGCCGAGGCGAGCTGGAGCTGCCACATGGGCTGGTTTGCCCGAGGACGGGGCCTGAACAGTACACGGCGTGGTACATGGTTAATGCTGCTCTCGTTTCGATCAACAGTCTTGGGGAGCAAACCTATTGAGAACGACCGGTCAGCAGTCAATGCGGCGAAAGGAGCAGCTGGAATTTGCCGTTGCAAGGAAACTCGGCTAGCTCGGCAGATTTTACCCTAGCTCTTGTGGTCGTACTACCGTCTTGGGCAAAAAGTCGTAACTGATCGCCAACAATTTATAGTCTAATAGTCGCGTTGACATGTGAGTCGTCTATACGGTTTAGGTTGCTACTACTCTACGATCGACGAAAGGGACTATATTTGGTGTTCTGTTGCTTTTCAGTTTCACTACTATATGTGTTTGTGTCTTCGAAATGGAAAAGTATCCCGTCCTCTGCATTTGTTTATGTACACAATTTTATTTTATTTTATTAAAAATAATTTAAGTTTTATATAAGATTATATCATATGTCACACAAGGTTCATGTATCAACCATATATATATAAAAATAAGAAAATATGATTAATATTGCATCAATATATTATCCTATGATAAAAACGATAACTGCATTGGCTGAATAAATTTCGAGCAACCATCTCTAGCTAGTTGCACATGGTAACTAAATCTTCTTGTTTCTCCCTTGGTTGCGGATAAGACCAGATATGCATAAGGGGTAGTTAGCGAGATAACCTACATAAACAAATTTTATTTTGCATTGCTGAAAATATAGTAATTCCGTATGTTTCATATGGCACAAAATAAAGCACATATTTGTAGCAATTCACTATTAATCTTTTCCTAATATAAGTCCGACCTATTTATTTAGTCCACAATCCTTAGAAAGTACCAAAGGCCTAATTGGCCCATTGATGCATGGCAAGCTTTGGAATAAAGTTTGGTTCCACCTTGCTTGTTTAGAAAGAGTTGGGCCTCTTTCTAAGACGGGCTGCTCCACTTGTGGTATGAGCACAATAATAGGGCTCCTACACGTGCGCTCCTCCTCCTCTACCGCACTTCTCATCACGACGTGCACGCCGCGGTTTACGGGAATGCCTCGAGCCACTTCTTTTCCTTTTTATCATGCATGAATGGAATTTGAATGTTTGCATAGAAGCTGAAGCGTTTTGTTGTGGTGGAAAATGAATATTGTTGCATGTTCAATTCACCTTTCATCCCTTCGTTTCATCTTCCAACGCAACCTGTTCGTCTCCTCCTATCTGCCTATAAAAGAGATGTCGCTCCTCTCCAAGCGGACACACACCACAGCACAAACGCCACAACCTTCTAGTTCTGGAGCGTTGCACGAGCAAGGTTTTCTCCATCTCTCGTCATGAAGCGTGCACCACGACTTAGGATAGTAGGCCTCTGAAAATCGCCTCTTGTGATCATGCACGGGAGCGCGGTGATAAGATTTTTGCGGAGCGCTTCTACTCGACTGGTGACGTTGGGACTCCAAGTGCAGAGTGTTGTGTTAGCAGAGCATTTTCCGCACAAGGGTGACTCGAGGGTTATATCGAACTCTTGGAGAATGGAGTAAAGAGGTATCTCTCCCTCGCGTCTTCTAGCAATCCTGCGAAATTAATTAAAGCCTTGTGTCTACAACTCCACCGTGTGGTTGTCAAGCACAAGATTTCATGTAAGTAAAAGCAAAGTAAAGTAGTAACTAGAGTAAAGTAAACTAAACAAGTAAAATAAACTAAATAAAGCGGTAAAGGTTTGTTTGTTTTGGAGTTTTGAGTGCAAATAAAATAGATAAGTATTTTTGTATTTTCAGATTAAAATGGTGTTGCACATAAAAAGTAAGATAAATGCAATAGAAAGGTGTTTCTTATTATTAAAATTGGACGGAGTTCATGGATTCACTTGACTGTTTTCTCTTTTAAGTTGTAGTGAATAATAATAATTTATCAATGAGATATAAAGAAAATAACTTCAACATGTGTAAAGATATGCATTCATATGGGCATCACGTCGTAACATATAGATGATGCAACACATCTTTCTTATACTCCATAAGACATGAAAAACTTCATGCAATCTTGTATTAAGAATTAACAGAGTTGATAGCCATTATTACTTTGATATGATGTTTAAATATCAAATATGCTACCTTGAACAAACAATATCATCACTTTTATCACGTGACGGACATAGCACATGCATTAACTTTATCCCTAGTGAGATATCAAAAGAAAAGGCAAAGCCATAATAGATCATGAATGTGTTATCACTATCCAATCACTAAAACCATGCTATTCCATCTAACACACACATCACCCCACACACGTTCTTATATACAAGTTAGATCAGAACCAATACTTAAGAATGGGGTACATAATATGCATCTATCAATACATCTTACACAAAGTATAGTCAAATATCGTAGCATCGTATCATATAATAAAGATGCACCACATAGGTATTACATATATGACCATAATCATGTTGGACAACTCATATGAAACAAAGAATTATAAAGAACATGAGAGAAACAGATCAATCTATTGCCACAAACCCATCGTCTAGAGGTGGACTACTGATGGCGTGTAACTCACACGTTCGTTGGGAACCCCAAGAAGAAGGTATGATGCGCACAACAGCAAGTTTTCCCTCAGAAAGAAACCAAGGTTTATCGAACCAGGAGGAGCCAAGAAGCACGTTGAAGGTTGATGGCGGCGGGATGTAGTGCGGCGCAACACCAGGGGATTCCGGCGCCAACGTGGAACCCGCACAACACAACCAAAGTACTTTGCCCCAACGAAACAGCGTGAGGTTGTCAATCTCACCAGCTTGCCGTAACAAAGGATTAGATGTATAGTGTGGATGATGATTGTTTGCAGTAAAGCAAGTAGAACAAGTATTGCAGAGATTGTATTCGATGTAAAAGAATGGACCGGGGTCCACAGTTCACTAGAGGTGTCTCTCCCATAAGATAAATAGCATGTTGGGTGAACAAATTACAGTCGGGCAATTGACAGATAGAGAGGGCATGACCATGCACATACATGATATGATGAGTATTGTGAGATTTAATTGGGCATTACGACAAAGTACATAGACCGCTATCCAGCATGCATCTATGCCTAAAAAGTCCACCTTCGATGTTATCATCCGACCCCTTCCAGTATTAAGTTGTAAACAACAGACAATTGCATTAAGTATGGTGCGTAATGTAATCAATAACTACATCCTTAGATATAGCATCAATGTTTTATCCCTAGTGGCAAAACAACACATCCACAACCTTAGAACTTTCTGTCACTGTCCCAGATTTAATGGAGGCATGAACCCACTATCGAGCATAAATACTCCCTCTTGGAGTTAAGAGCAAAAACTTGGCCGCAGCCTCTACTAATAACGGAGAGCATGCAAGATCATAAACAACACATAGGTAATAGATTGATAATCAACATAACATAGTATTCTCTATCCATCGGATCCCGACAAACACAACATATAGAATTATAGATAGATGATCTTGATCATGTTAGGCAGCTCACAAGATCCGACAATGAAGCACAATGAGGAGAAGACAACCATCTAGCTACGGCTATGGACCCATAGTCCAGGGGTGAACTACTCACTCATCACTCCGGAGGCGACCATGGCGGTGAAGAGTCCTCCGGGAGATGAATCCCCTCTCCGGCAGGGGTGCCGGAGGCGATCTCCCGAATCCCCCGAGATGGGATTGGCGGCGGCGGCGCCTCGCAAGGTTTTCCGTATCGTGGCTCTTGGCATCGGGGGTTTCATCACGAAGGCTTTAAGTAGGCGGAAGGGCAATGCGGGGGCCACACGAGGGCCCCACACGCCGAGGCCGGGCGGCCGTGGGCCGGGCCGCGCCGCCCCGCCGTGGCGGCGCCTCGTGGCCCCACTTCCTTTCCCCTCGGTCTTCCGGAAGCTTCGTGTGAAAATAGGACCCCGGGCGTTGATTTCGTCCAATTCCGAGAATATTTCTTTACTAGGATTTCGAAACCAAAAACAGCGTAGAAACAACAATCGGCTCTTCGGCATCTCGTTAATAGGTTAGTGCCGAAAATGCATAAATACGACATATAATGTGTATAAAACATGTAGATATCATCAATAATGTGGCATGGAACATAAGAAATTATCGATACGTCGCAGACGTATCGCATCCCCAAGTTAGTTCCTCGCTCGTCCCGAGCAGGTAAACGATAACAAAGATAATTTCTCGAGTGACATGCCATCATAACCTTGATCATACTATTGTAAGCATATGTAATGAATGCAGCGATCAAAACAATGGCAATGACATGAGTAAACAAATGAATCATAAAGCAAAGACTTTTCATGAATAGTACTTCAAGACAAGCATCAATAAGTCTTGCATAAGAGTTAACTCATAAAGCAATAAATCAAAGTAAAGGTATTGAAGCAACACAAAGGAAGATTAAGTTTCAGCGGTTGCTTTCAACTTATAACATGTATATCTCATGGATAATTGTCAACATAGAGTAATATAACAAGTGCAATATGCAAGTATGTAAGAATCAATGCACAGTTCACACAAGTGTTTGCTTCTTGAGGTGGAGAGAAATAGGTGAACTGACTCAACATTAAAGTAAAAGAATGGTCCTTCAAAGAGAAAAGCATCGATTGCTATATTTGTGCTAGAGCTTTGGTTTTGAAAACATGAAACAATTTTGTCAACGGTAGTAATAAAGCATATGTATCATGTAAATTATATCTTACAAGTTGCAAGCCTCATGCATAGTATACTAATAGTGCCCGCACCTTGTCCTAATTAGCTTGGATTACCGGGATCATCGCAATACACATGTTTTAACCAAGTGTCACAAAGGGGTACCTCTATGCCGCCTGTACAAAGGTCTAAGGACAAAGCTCGCATTTTGGATTTCTCGCTTTTGATTATTCTCAACTTAGACGTCCATACCGGGACAACATAGACAACAGATAATGGACTCCTCTTTAATGCATAAGCATGTAGCAACAATTAGTGTTCTCATATGAGATTGAGGATATATGTCCAAAATCGAAACTTCCACCATGATTCATGGCTTTAGTTAGCGGCCCAATGTTCTTCTCTAACAATATGCATGCTCTAACCATTAAAGTGGTAGATCTCCCTTACTTCAGACAAGACGGACATGCATAGCAACTCACATGATATTCAACAAAGAGTTGATGGCGTCCCCAGAAACATGATTATCGCACAACAAGCAACTTAATAAGAGATAAAGTGCATAAGTACATATTCAATACCACAATAGTTTTTAAGGCTATTTTTTCCCATGAGCTATATATTGCAAAGGCGAATGATGGAAATTTTAAAGATAGCACTCAAGAAATTTACTTTGGAATGGCGGAGAAATACCATGTAGTAGGTAGGTATGGTGGACACAAATGGCATAGTGGTTGGCTCAAGGATTTTGGATGCATGAGAAGTATTCCTCTCGATACAAGGTTTTAGGCTAGCAAGGTTATTTGAAACAAACACAAGGATGAACCGGTGCAGCAAAACTCACATAAAAGACATATTGTAAACATTATAAGACTCTACACCGTCTTCCTTGTTGTTCAAAACTCAATACTAGAAATTATCTAGACTTTAGAGAGACCAAATATGCAAACCAAATTTTAGCAAGCTCTTCGTATTTCTTCATTAATGGGTGCAAAGTATATGATGCAAGAGCTTAAACATGAGCACAACAATTTCCAAGTATCAAATTATTCAAGACATTTTAGAATTACTACATGTAGCATTTCCCGATTCCAACCATATAACAATTTAACGAAGAAGATTCAACCTTCGCCATGAATACTATGAGTAAAGCCTAAGGACATATTTGTCCATATGCAACAGAGGAGCGTGTCTCTCTCCCACACAATGAATGCTAGGATCCATTTATTCAAACAAAAACAAAAAACAAAAACAAAAACAAACCGACGCTCCAAGCAAAGTACATAAGATGTGATGGAATAAAAATATAGTTTCAGGGGAGGAACCTGATAATGTTGTCGATGAAGAAGGGGATGCCTTGAGCATCCCCAAGCTTAGACGCTTGAGTCTTCTTAATATATGCAGGGTGAACCACCGGGCATCCCCAAGCTTAGAGCTTTCACTCTCCTTGATCATATTGCATCATTTCCTCTCTTGATCCTTGAAAACTTCCTCCACACCAAACTCGAAACAACTCATTAGAGGGTTAGTGCATAATAAAAATTTATATGTTCAGAGGTGACATAATCATTCTTAACACTTCCGGACATTGCATAAAGCTACCGGACATTAATGGATCAAAGAAATTCATCCAACATAGCAAAAGAGGCAATGCGAAATAAAAGGCAGAATCTGTCAAAATGTAACAGTTCAGTAAAGACGAATTTTAAAATGGCACCAGACTTGCTCAAATGAAAATGCCCAAATTGAATGAAAGTTGCGTACATATCCGGGGATCACGCACGTAAATTGGCATATTTTTCCGAGCTACCTACAGAGAGGCAGGTCGAAATTCGTGACAACAAAGAAATCAGTTATCGCGCAAGAATCCAAATCTAGTATGAACCTTACTATCAAAGACTTTACTTGGCACAACAATGCACAAAACTAAGATAAGGAGAGGTTGCTACAGTAGTAAACAACTTCCAAGACTCGAGATATAAAATAAAGTACCGTAGTAAAAACATGGGTTGTCTCCCATAAGCGCTTTTTTGACGCCTTTCACCTAGGCGCGTAAAGTGTGTATCAAGTATTATCAAGAGACGAAGTATCAACATCATAACTTGTTCTAATAATAGAATTAAAAGGTAACTTCATTCTCTTTCTAGGGAAGTGATACGTCTCCGACGTATCGATAATTTCTTATGTTCCATGCTACATTATTGATGATATCTACATGTTTTATACACATTATATGTCGTATTTATGCATTTTCCGGCACTAACCTATTAACAAGATGCCGAAGAGCCGCTTGTCGTTTTTCGCTGTTTTTGGTTTCGTAAATCCTAGTAAAGAAATATTCTCGGAATTGGACGAAATCAACGCCCGTGGTCCTATTTTTGCACGAAGCTTCCGTAAGACCGAGGATAGACGAAGTGGGGCCACGAGGTGGCCGGACACCGGGCGGCGCGGCCCGGGCCCCGGCCGCGCCGGCCCGACGTCCGGGCCCTCGTGACGCCCTTGACCTGCCCTTCCGCCTACTTAAAGCCTCCGTGACAAAACCCCAGCATCGAGAGCCACGATACGGAAAACCTTACCGAGGCGCCGCCGCCACCAATCCCATCTCGGGGGATTCAGGAGATCGCCTCGGTGCACCCCGCCGGGAGAGGGGATTCATCTCCCCGGAGGACTCTTCACCGCCATGGTCGCCTCCGGAGTGATGAGTGAGTAGTTCACCCCCGAACTATAGGTCCATAGCAGTAGCTAGATGGTTGTCTTCTCCTCATTGTGCTTCATTGTCTGGATCTTGTGAGCTGCCTAACATGATCAAGATCATCTATCCGTAATACTATATGTTGTGTTTGTCGGGATCCGATGGATAGAGAATACTATGTTATGTTAATTATCAATCTATTACCTATGTGTTGTTTATGATCTTGCATGCTCTCCGTTATTAGTAGAGGCTCGGCCAAGTTTTTGCTCTTAACTCCAAGAGGGAGTATTTATGCTCGATAGTGGGTTCATGCCTCCATTAAATCTGGGACAAAGGATGTAAAGTTCTAAGGTTGTGGATGTGCTTGTTGCCACTAGGGATAAAACATTGATGCTATGTCCGAGGATGTAGTTATTGATTACATTACGCACCATACTTAATGCAATTGTCTATTGTTTTGCAACTTAATACCGGAAGGGGTTCGGATGATAACCCGAAGGTGGACTTTTTAGGCATAGATGCATGTCGGATAGCGGTCTATGTACTTTGTCGTAATGCCCAATTAAATCTCACAATACTTATCATATCATGTATGTGCATTGTTATGCCCTCTCTATTTGTCAATTGCCCGACCGTAATTTGTTCACCCAACATGCTTTTATCTTATGGGAGAGACACCTCTAGTGAACTCGTGGACCCCGGTCCTATTCTTTACATCGCATACAATCTACCGCAATTGTTCTTTACTCGTTTTCTCGCAAACAATCATCTTCCACACAATACGGTTAATCCTTTGTTACAGCAAGCCGGTGAGATTGACAACCTCACTGTTTCGTTGGGGCAAAGTACTTTGGTTGTGTTGTGCAGGTTCCACGTTGGCGCCGGAATCTCTGGTGTTGCGCCGCACTACATCCCGCTGATACGTCTCCGACGTATCGATAATTTCTTATGTTCCATGCCACATTATTGATGATATCTACATGTTTTATGCACACTTTATGTCATATTCGTGCATTTTCTGGAACTAACCTATTAACAAGATGCCGAATAGCCGGTTGTCTGTTTTCTCGCTGTTTTTGGTTTCG
>NC_061511.1:188566438-188585440 GCF_022539505.1 Lolium rigidum | reverse complement strand
GGCAGCACTTCCCCAAATATCATCTTCCTCTCATTAGAAAACCACTCAAAGAGACTAAACAAGTATATACAAGTATCCAGCAATCATAATATGCAAAGAATGAGTGATGCCGGTATACCTCCCCCAAGCTTAGGCTTTTGGCCTAAGTGGAGTTCAATCCCATCGATCCCATGAAGTAGTATCTCCGTAATATGAAGATGGGTCGTATTCCGGGTATGTGCTAGAAGAAGCACCCGGATATGTGCCGGTGTGGTCGTAGGAGGTCCCGACGTCCTCGGAGTCATGTTGCTGGTGGAACTCTTGTATCTTCATATGTTCTTCCACCTCCTCCTTAGTGCGCGACCATGGTTGCCTGTCAATATCAAACAAGCACTGGTCGAGGAAGAGGGATTTCTTTCTCATCCCCGTCAGCAAACAACATTCTATAGGCCATATTATCCAAAGTAGACTTAGTGGTAACAAAATGATGACTCTTCATGGCAGCAATATCAAGTCTCCTAGGGGCCAAAGGCACATCATTAGGATCAATAGGAAGATCTAGATATGTTAAAACACGCAGTGCAATAGTTCCTCCAAAAATAGGTCCCCTGGTAGACAGAGCGACGAGCAATAAGAGCACCAAGGTGATAAGATGTTTGACCAGTAAGTGCAATGTTCAGGAAAGCAAGATGGTAGCTAGAAATATTACTAGTGTTCTCCCTACCAAGAATGCTAGTAGCAATGTAGTATGCAAAATATTTAATGGCGGGAGTTGAATGTTCCTTATCTTGCCCCGCTGAATGGTGCGACAATCGTCATTGGTAATCCCTCGGTAGAGCTCCAACAAGTCCCGAGGGTTGTCATCAATCCTACTTGCTGTACCTGCAGGGTCAATATCCAAAGCAAGACAAAAATCCTTCAATTGCATAGTAACGGGATTACCATAAATCCTGAATGCAACCAGTTGGCTCATATTGTTTATTGTCAAGCTGGAAACTCTCGACGAAAATTTTTGTGAGCATATAATACTGCTCCCTTTCGTCTCCAACGTAAGTGGCTAAGCCCGCCCTGTTGACAAGGGTGAAGAAATCCTCCAATATTCCTGCATTCCTTAGAAAATCATAGCATGGAAAAGTAGAAGCATTAGGAGGCCCGTTGTCCTCTTCGGGCGCGAAGCTAGGCGCGAGGATGTTTTCATTGTATGATTGCCTAATCCGGGTGGCGGCCCTAGAAGGCCTCCCGGTGCTGGTTGTCCCCTTCTTGAACAACTCTCCAAATTTGAACTTCTTCATTTTCTGAAATTTCCAACAAACAATATAAAACTTGATTTGGTGACATAAAATTGAGGGAAACTACTATAGGAACTTGCTAGAGTGCTAATCATGCATCAAAACTAGTTTCTACCACTTAGAACAAGCATGCAAGCTCACTAAACATGTTACCTACAGCAGCAAAATATTCAAGATATACTCAACCAAACAAAATTCTACTTGGATGGGTGGAGGAGTCACATACCGAAGAGCAAATGTGCCAAATTTCGGACGAAATCTGGGCTGAGCAAAGAGATCGAGAAATGCGGAGCTCGGAGCAAAAACGCGAGAGAGATGAACTTGGTACGAGTTTTTTCGGGAGAGAGAAGGTGTTGGGAGGAAGAGATGGCAAAGTGGGGCAAGGAGGGGCCCACACCACATGGTGGCGCGGCCACCTCCTTGGCCGCACCGGCCTGTGGTTTGGCGCCCTCTGGTGCCCCACAGGTCATCCTCTGGTGCTCCCAGGTGCCTCGTCGAAAAATAGGACCAACGGTATAATTTTCGCGAATTTTTGAAAACTTTGAAAAATGCACATTTTCTGGGTATTAGGTTTATTATTACTGGCCAGGAAAATTTTTGAAATCTCAAATCAACTAAGAAACTTTGCAAATTAAAAGTGCTACAGCAACTAAAACAAGTGGAGAAAGAAAGAAATGTTGTTTACCTCCTCTATGCATATAAAAGGTATTTGTTAACAAGGTTGATCAAGTCTTGCCACCAAATAAATTTTACATAGCATATGAAGAAATAAACCTCAAATCAATCATGTTACCTTGAATTGTATTGATATGGATCCAATCACAAGAGTTTGATATTCTTCTTTAGGCTCATATATAGGACAATCGATGGATCCCACTTTGATAGTTCTCACATGAGAAATAGTATTAACTCCACACGCTTTCTCAATCCTCTTGGGGAAATAAACGGTATGTTCCCTATCATCAACATTGAAAGTAACCTTCCCTTTATTGCAATCAATAACAGCCCCTGCGGTGTTAAGAAAAGGTCTCCCAAGAATAATAGACATATTATCATCTTCAGGCATTTCCAATACAACAAAATCAGTTAATATCAAGCAGTTAGTAGTAACTTGAACAGGAACATTCTCACATATACCAACGGGAATAGCAGTAGATTTATCAGCCATTTGCAAAGATATATCAGTAGGTATCAACTTATCTAAGTAAAGTCTCTTATAAAGAGAAAAGGGCATAACACTAACACCGGCTCCCAAGTCACATAGAGCAGTTTTAACATAATTATTCTTAATAGAACAAGGAATAGTAGGTATACCGGGTCGCCCAACTTCTTTGGAATTTTGCCATTGAAAGAGTAATTAGCAAGCATAGTGGAAATTTCCTCATTGGGGATTTTCCTTTTGTTAGTAACAATATCTTTCATATACTTTGAATAAGGAGGCAATTTAATAGCATCAGTCAAAGGGATTTGCAAGAATAAAGGTTTCATCCAATCATAGAATTTATTATAGTGTTCTTCTTCCTTTGATTTTAGTTTCTTAGCAGGAAAAGGCATTGGCTTTTGCACCCAAGGTTCTCTTTCATTACCATGTTTCTCAGCAATAAAATCTTCTTTAGTATACTTTTTATTTTTAGCATGCTTTTCGGGTTCTTCTTCAACCTCTTCTTTATCGGGAGTATCATTCTTATCATTATCTTTATCATTATCATGTTCATTACCACTTTCGGTTTCAGCATCGAAATAGAAATACCATTAGGATCATTAACGAGGTTCGAGAGGATTCTACAACATTTTTATGTTTCTTTTTCTTTTTCTTCTTAGAATGAGCACTAGGTTCAATGCGTTGAGAATCTTGTTCAATTCTTTTGGGATGCCCTTCGGGATATAGAGGATCCTGGGTAGAGACACCACCTCTAGTTGTTACTTCATAAGCATGTTTCTCTTTAGAATTATTCCCTAACAAGTCATTTTGCACTTTAGTGAGTTGATCAATTTGAGTCCGAATCATTTGAAAATGTTTGACAAGCATCTTAACATCATTGGAGGTTCTCTCCACAATATCATGCAATTGACTAATAGCTTGAGAATTTTCCATTAGATGATTCTCTACTCTCATATTAAAATTTTCTTGCTTAACAATATAATTATCAAACTCATCTAAGCATTGAGCAGGAGGTTTTGAATACGGAATATCTTCCCTAGTAAAGCGTTGAAGGGAGTTTACCTCAATCATGGATGAAGGGGAATTATCTCACATATATCTTCTATAGGAGGTAGATTCTTCACATCTTCAGATTTAATACCTTTCTCCTTGAGAGACTTCTTGGCTTCCCTCATATCTTCATCATTCAATTTAATTAAACCCCTCTTCTTCACTATTGGCGTTGGAGTTGGTTCGGGCGTATTCCAATCATCATAATTCCGGCCTATTTTAGCCAATAATTCTTCGAGCGTCGTGCGGAGTTCTTTTCTGAAAACACAACCAGCACAACTATCCAGGTATGCCCTAGACTCAATGGTTAGTCCACTATAAAATATATCAAGTAAATCATGCTTTTCTAAATCATGGTCAGGCAAAGCTCTAATAAGAGAGCAAAATCTCGTCCAAGCCTCAGGCAATTTCTCCTCATCTCCCTGATCAAAATTATAAACTCTCTGCAAAGCAGCATGTTGAGCACTAGCAGGAAAGTATCTGCGGAAGAAAACCTCAAGCAATTCTTTCGGACTTTTAATAGAATTAGGTGGCAAATTATTATACCAAGTTTTAGCGTCATCCTTCAATGAGAATGGAAATATTTTAGCAACAAAGTAAGTACGCTTCTTAACATCATCAGAAAACAAGCTACTCAAAGTGGATAACTCAGTCATGTGTTCAACAGCACTTTCTTTTTCACTACCACAAAAAGGTGTTTTCTCAACAATAGCTATATGAGATAGATCAATAGAAAAATCATAATCTTTATCCCTAATGTTTATAGGAGATGTGGCAAATTTAGGATCAGGAGACAGTTTATATCTAACGGTGTGTTACGCAAGCAACTTTTTAATTTTTCTTGCATCAGTAGTAGCATTACATTTTTCAATAAAATCATCATCAAGCTCCACATAATCTTCCTCAAGATCATCACTAAAATAATCAAGTTCGGGTGAACTAACGGGTGTAGTAGCATTAGGAGTTTCGAGTATTTTCAATTTGTCTAGATTTAGCAATTGTAGCATCTAGAAAAGATCCCAATGAACCACTATCATCAAGCACAGCAGAAACATTATCAATATTATGAGAGTGTTCAGATTCAGCGGATGTACCCGCATGCGAAGCATGTGGCGGTGAAACAAGTTTATCAATCACGAGATGGTGAATCAAGTGTAGCGGAGGTACTCGGAATTGTACCTTTTCTTGTAGTGGATGGTAATATGGCGATCTTAGTATCGCGAGGTTTACCCATGATGGAGAATTTGCAGCGAACAATATTAATCCAAGTGAACTTCCAAATAAAGCTATGCTCCCCGACAACGGCGCCAGAAAATAGTCTTGATGACCCACAAGTATAGGGGATCGCAACGAGTCTTCGAGGGAAGTATTACCCAATTTATTGATTCGACACAAGGGGAGACAAAGAATACTTGGAAGCCTTAACAACGGAGTTGTCAATTCAGATTGCACCTGGAAACGGACTTGCTCGCAAGAGTTTATCGAGTAGTAACAGTTTTATAGCGATAGTAGTAGTGAAATAACGAGCAGCAGAGTAACAAAGACAGCGGTAGTGATTATAGTAAACAGCGAGGATTAAAATACGTAGGCACGGGGACGGATGACGGGCGTTGCATGGATGAGAGAAACTCATGTAACAATCATAGCAGGGCATTTGCGAGATAATAATAAAACGGTGTCCAAGTACTAATCAATCAATAGGCATGTGTTCCAATTATAGTCGTACGTGCTCGCAATGAGAAACTTGCACAACATCTTTTGTCCTACCAGCCGGTGGCAGCCGGGCCTCAAGGGAAACTACTTGGATATTAAGGTACTCCTTTTAATAGAGTACCGGAGCAAAGCATTAACACTCCGTGAACACATGTGATCCTCACGTTACTTGCCATTCCCTCCGGTTGTCCCGATTTCGTCACTTCGGGGCCATTGGTTCCGGACAGCAACATGTGTATACAACTTGCGGGTAAGACCATAAACAATGAATATCATGATGAAACAATAACATGTTCAGATCTGAGATCATGGCACTCGGGCCCTAGTGACAAGCATTAAGCATAACAAGTTGCAACAATATCATAAAAGTACCATCTACGGACACTAGGCACTATGCCCTAACAATCTTATGCTATTACATGACCAATCTCATCCAATCCCTACCATCCCCTTCGCCTACAGCGGGGGAATTACTCACACATGGATGGGGGAAACATTGCTGGTGGATGTAGAGGCGTTGGCGGTGATGGCGGTGATGATCTCCTCCAATTCCCCGTCCCGGCGGAGTGCCAGAACGGAGACTTCTGACTCCCGCGACGGAGTTTCGCGATGTGGCGGCGTTCTGGAGGGTTTCTGGCGACTTCGACTTCTCTCCTGGTGTTTTTAGGTCGAAACGAATAAGTAGTCCGAAGGAGGGCGTCGGAGGCCGGCCGAGGGGGCCACACCACCGGCCGCGCGGGCCCCCCGGGCCGCGCCGCCGGTGGTGTGGGGCCCTCGGGCCTCCACTTCAAGTGCCCTTCGGCTCCGTTAGTTTCCTGGGAAAATAGGGCCTTCTGCATAATTTCCGAGGTTTTTCCCGAAAGTTGGATTTCTGCACAAAAACGAGACACCAGAGCAGTTCTGCTGAAAACAGCGTTAGTCCGTGTTAGTTGCATCCAAAATACACAAATTAGAGGTCAAATAATAGCAAAAGTGTTCGGGAAAGTAGATACGTTTTGGACGTATCATTTGGTCACCGATAGCAATTTTAATAGTAGGATCCCATAATGAAGGTTCAGAGTTCACTAAAACTTGATCAAGACGGTTACGAATATATCCATAATTTTCATTTAAGCGAGATGCACTTGTCTCAAGAGTGTTTAATATATTATAAATGCTAATAAGGGCCGAATCAAAGTTATTAGCTGAATCATGTGATGCAACCAACTTCTTTATGGCATTAAAAGCTTGATCCCCATTGCAATGAAGGAAATCTCCTCCCACTAGAGCATCCAAGGCATATCTATAGCGAATCATAAGACCAAAATAAAAATTACTAAGGAGCAAACTTAGAGTCATTTGAGGTTCAGCTTTAAGATAAGAAGTAAAAATTCTGGACCAAGCATCTTTAAAACTCTCCTCATCCCCTTGTTTAAAAGTGAAGACTAATTCCTCGGGTGAAGAAGTAACAAGTGCGGAACTAGACATAGTAACAAAAGTAAAATGCAAGTAACTAATTTTTTTGTGTTTTTGATATAGAGAGCAAGACAGTAAATAAAGTAAAGCTAGCAACTAATTTTTTTGTGTTTTGATATAATGCAGCAAACAAAGTAGTAAATAAAATAAAGCAAGACAAAAACAAAGTAAAGAGATTGGGAAGTGGAGACTCCCCTTGCAGGCGTGTCTTGATCTCCCCGGCAACGGCGCCGGAAAAAGAGCTTGATGGCGTGTAACTCACACGTTCGTTGGGAACCCCAAGAGGAAGGTATGATGCGCACGGCAGCAAGTTTTCCCTCGAGAAAGAAACCAAGGTTTATCGAACCAGGAGGAGCCAAGAAGCACGTTGAAGGTTGATGGCGGCGAGATGTAGTGCGGCGCAACACCGGAGATTCCGGCGCCAACGTGGAACCTGCACAACACAACCAAAGTACTTTGCCCCAACGAAACGAGTGAGGTTGTCAATCTCACCGGCTTGCTGTAACAAAGGATTAACCGTATTGTGTGGAAGATGATTGTTTGCGAAACAAGTAAAGAACAATTGCGATGGATTGTATGCGATGTAAAGAATAGGACCGGGGTCCACGAGTTCACTAGAGGTGTCTCTCCCATAAGATAAAAGCATGTTGGGTGAACAAATTACAGTCGGGCAATTGACAAATAGAAAGGGCATAACAATGCACATACATGATATGATAAGTATAGTGAGATTTAATTGGGCATTACGACAAAGTACATAGACCGCTATCCAGCATGCATCTATGCCTAAAAAGTCCACCTTCAGGTTATCATCCGAACCCCTTCCGGTATTAAGTTGCAAAACAACGAGACAATTGCATTAAGTATGGTGCGTAATGTAATCAATAAATACATCCTCGAGACATAGCATCAATGTTTTATCCCTAGTGGCAACAACACATCCACAACCTTAGAACTTTCACGTCACTCGTCCCAGATTTAATGGAGGCATGAACCCACTATCGAGCATAAATACTCCCTCTTGGAGTTAAGAGCAAAAACTTGGCCAGAGCCTCTACTAATAACGGAGAGCATGCAAGATCATAAACGACACATAGGTAATAGATTGATAATTAACATAACATAGTATTCTCTATCCATCGGATCCCGACAAACACAACATATAGTATTACAGATAGATGATCTTGATCATGTTAGGCAGCTCACAAGATCCAACAATGAAGCACATAAGAACAAGACAACCATCAAGCTACTGCTATGGACCCATAGTCCAGGGGTGAACTACTCACTCATCACTCCGGAGGCGACCATGGCGGTGAAGAGTCCTCCGGGAGATGATTCCCCTCTCCGGCAGGGTGCCAGAGGTGATCTCCAGAATCCCCCGAGATGGGATTGGCGGTGGCGGCGTCTCAGTAAGGTTTTCCGTATCGTGGCTCTCGGTACTGGGGGTTTCGTCACGGAGGCTTTAAGTAGGCGAAGAGGTAGGTCAAGGGGCGTCACGAGGGGCCCACACCATAGGCCGGCGCGGCCAAGGCCTGGGCCGCGCCGCCCTGGTGTCTGGCCACCTCGTGGCCCCACTTCGTCTATCCCTCGGTCTTCTGGAAGCTTCGTGCAAAAATAGGACCCTGGGCGTTGATTTCGTCCAATTCCGAGAATATTTCTTTACTACGATTTCTGGAACTAAAAACAGCAGAAAACGACAAGCGGCTCTTCGGCATCTCGTTAATAGGTTAGTGCCGGAAAATGCATAAATACGACATATAATGTGTATAAAACATGTAGATATCATCAATAATGTAGCATGGAACATAAGAAATTATCGATACGTCGGAGACGTATCATGGCGTACTGGCTAAAGATTAACCGCCCTTGTTCTATCGCCATTTGGATCTGCTGACGCCACACCCTGCAGTCGTTGGTGGTATGGGTGAACGTGTTATGCCACTTGTAGTATGGCTTTCAGTTCAGCTCCTGTGCCGTGGGGATTTTGTGGCCTTCGGGTAACTTTAGCTGCTTCTCCTTAAGTAAGAGGTCGAAAATTTGCTCAGCTTTAGTCACATCGAATTCAAACCCTCTTGGAGGACCTTGTGGCTTAATCCACTTGCGAGGACACGGGGCTTGCCCCCGAGTCCATTCAGCCACTGCTACCTCTTGATCTCCCGCGAGCCTTCGTCTTCATCCGCCTCGACCGGGACCACCGCACGCTTGAATTTATCCTGGTACACCTCGGGTGGCGGCTGTTCATATAATGACAGCTTCGCACCATATGCGCCGGTGAAGGGTACTGCGCTTGGGAGGCCACATCCTTGATCGGTGATGCAAGACCCACCACCGCCAACTCGGTCGCTTCTTTTCGGTCATACGAGCCGAATAGCATCGGTTCCTAACGATCTGAAGCGCTGGATGTATTCTGACACCGTTTCTCCGCGCTTCTGTCGCACTTGTGCTATATCGGCAATGCCAGGCTCGGAAGACTCTGAGTGATACTGCAGGTGGAACTGTTCTTCCAACTGCTTCCAAATCCGGATCGAGTCTGGTGGCAGCGATGTGTTTCACCCAAAAGCCGATCCTGTGAGGGATAGTGCGAAGAACCTCACACGTAGTTCATCTGATGCTGAGATCGTGCCCAGCTGCGCCAAATATCGGCTTACATGCTCGATTGAGCTGGAGCCATCTGACCCACTAAACTTGGAGAATTCGGGGAGCCGATATTTGGGTGGTAGTGGGATCAAATCGTACTCGTTGGGGTACGGCTTGGAATAGCCGATTGCCCGCCTTTTCGGCACCATGCCGAGCTGGTCTCTCAAGATTGTACTCGATCTGATCCGCGGTGATGGCTGCGGGAGTCGAACTACGAGGATTCGGCTGGAGTGGTATACTTAGCCAGCCACGCTTGCTTCTCAAGCTACGAGCCAACTCCGGGAGCTGAGCTGCGGAGGTTCGTCGGAGTGACATACTTAGCTAGCCACGTACTGTTTCTCAAGATCTGTTCCGAAGTTCCTCCTGCTGTTCTAGAAGTCCCTACTGTTGCGGTCCGGTTTGAGAGTACCCAGCTGCTGCGGTGCGCGCACGTATGTGCACGTGTATGCGTGAGGGAGCTCCTTAGGCGCCTCATACAAGAGCTGGTAATCACTAGGGTCACCACCGATCTTGTAGACGACGTATGCCGGTGAACTCGGCACCTCTGGTGCTGCCAACGCGAACGGCAGCGGTGGTCGGGACTGAAGTGGTATCTCTCCTTGGTGAGTCCCCAGAGTTGGTCCTTACGGAGAATACCGCTGGCTCATGATTTCCTGGATCACCCGAAGGGCGACAAGCTCCAAAGTGTTCACCAGGCTCTCAGAATGGCGGTGCAGCGAATGAGCTACCATGAAATTAATCTCCTGATGCGGAGACACGGTGCGTTCTTCGAAGGGGTAGAGAGGTCCACTCCATCGAGCGCGCCTTCAGGCGAGAACCCCTTCCACCTGATGCTGTGTGAGCGGGTTCTCTGGAAAGAGCCGATGAGGTCAGCTTCGAGGATAGCTTTGACCTCGTCATACTTCTTCTTGAGCTCCTCAGTCAGATCCTCGTACGTGACCGGAGTACCTTCCGCCATCTCGGATGTAGATGGCGATGCAGTTGTTGTCGAAGATGGTCCCACCGGGCGTGCCAAAATGTGTTGCGGTAGGAAACCCACCGGCGAGCAGCGACGGGCAACACAGTAGAGCCGGGAGGCTTCCAAGACTGCGGCTGGCCCTGGTCCCTCGAGCGACGGCCCGCAAAGACTCGGCACGCACGTCCGATGCTTGGTGCAGGGCGTGCCACCGACCTATACCTGGTCAGGAAGGTGATGGATTTGCTTCGCTTAGTTTCCTGCATGGCATACACGTAAACATTAAATACGAGTCTCGATCGGCTCTCAGGTTGTCCTGTGAATCGGCTCAAGGAGCCGATCCACCCATGATCCGTATGAGGTATACGATCACATGGTGGTCCTGCTTGATCAATATGAAGCTAAAACGACCTACAACGATTTAGGGTTTTCACCACATAATCGGAACATCCTACACGTGATTGAGCCTGGCAGCCACGCACGGTGATAATAAACCAACCCTAGATAAGGCCTAAAAACCAACACGAGGTTGATCCCCGGAACATCTCATCTAGGGCTAGCAAACTACACCCTACGTGCTACTGGATCCTTCAACCCGTTTGCAAGGCCTAACTATGCGAGATATTAAACTAATCCTTGAAGAACAAGGAACAATCATAACGGATCGGATCTGCTAAACAATGATCAAGCGGGGTGCCGCCCTTACACCTAAGATAAGTGTAAGGGCGGCTAGACGTCTAAGGGTCGCATGGACGAAAGCATATGATATGATGAAACAATGCTAACCCTAACACATCTATGATAACTACGTTGCCCGCCATCAACAAGGCTTCAGCACGAGCAACGCATGAACAACGAATAAACGTTATCGCCTAGATCGCAAGATGCGATCTAGGCAGCATGATGCTTACCCGGAAGAAACCCTCGAAACAAAGGGCTGGCGATGCGCCTAGATTGGTTTGTGGTGAACGTGATTGTTGTTTTTTTCAGAAACCTAGATACATATTTATAGTCCGTAGACTTCCTAACGTGGGAATAATCCCAACCGTGCACGAGCCAAAATCTATCTAACCGACACGTATCATATTATAATTACAGATACACGGGCAGACTAGCCCAAACTTTGTATACAAGGCCGATTCATGTATTTCTTCCAGGTATATTTTTCAAGCCCATCTTTAATCGCGGCCCACCTCTGATCCGGTCAAATTCTGGTGATAACAAGTAGATGAAGTCACTGCCTCCAGGACTCCATTGCCCCGCGAAAATGTGTGTTTCTCAACTATATGTCTTTCCTTCTTGCATCCTAATAATTGAAATTTTGGAGGATAGCCGTATTGCCTCAAACACTCTGGAATTATATATTTAGTTAAGCGATAGCCTCATACTCTAGATAAATCTGTCATTATTTGTTATTATTATAATCCATAACAAATAACCAAATTCTGTAAATATTTTAGCATACTATGGATAAGGACCCTTATAATCATGGTAAAATAGAATAAGAGGGGTAAATTAAATTTTAGATAAATGTGATAGTAATATTTTGCTTCGTTTTATAGTGAAATTCATTCCAACCAAAGTTTTAGTAAAGCACACCAAACAATATATATGAAAACAAGGAAATGCAATTATAAAAATGCTAAAAATATTTATATTAATATATATTGAAGCGTCATGTAATTGACAATAAGCTAGTCATATGTATCTATTATTGCAACATAGTATATCGAAGTTCTAGCAGTCAAATGACATAAGCGGCCATATGAGTCACAACAAAGTATAAACGTTCAATATAAAACAAGATGGAAAAGTGTACCAATATGTACTTGAAAGATCCCTATACGATTCAATATCCACCGGACTGGTTTGATTTAGCCTCATACATCTTAGATCCATTTGCATATGATACATACTTGAACGATCACTATACCATTCAATATCCATCGGACTGGTTTGATTTAGCCTCATACATCTAAGATCCATATGCCATGTTGTACACAAATCATACATGATTTGTCGCATGCATAGCAATGCTCCCATGACTAAATCTGACTCATGAAGGGCCAATCATCATTAGGGAAGAACAAAATTGGAATTGAGATCCAATTAAAGACTATCTCTCGTGTAATGATTTGTGAGTATGTGATCAATTCAATTTCCAAGGTCAGAAAAATTCCAATGATGAAATAATTAATTTTAGCTGCTGACATTTTTTCCTTGTCTATGGCTATCTCACACTTGTTCGATTTACTAAAATAGAATTATGGATCGCCTAAAAATTTATATCAGGCTACTTCCAATGGTGTACTGTTCCACCTTCTTTACTATCTCTTATCTTAGTCCGTTAGGGATGATGGATCATACCCCCATGTGTGGCTTGCTAGTCGTTTCAGGTTGATATTATTTTTGACTTAATTCAGTAGTTGACATTGGATCGTCATTTCATCGGTGGGTGATATATACTCCTCGACATCGAGGTACTAGTATGGTGATTTTGTCCACCTCAGTGCTATGTAACTCAGGCTTCAATAAAGGTTGGCAATATCTAAAAATGTTATGTTTATGTTGTACCATGTGTTTCTAAGAAAGCAATGGGCGAGAAGACTACCAAATTTCATCGGTCGCGTAGATTTCTAGGAGTTCAACATCAAACCAAGCACTGCTTCCATGTCTAGAAAATAACTAAAGCAGAATATACTACACATCATGTTAGTCTTCATCGAAAAAACACACCGTGTTGGTCTCAGGCAAAGATAATTTTTATTAATAGTACTTCCTTCATTTCATGAAAGTTATCTTAAAATTTAATCAAATTTGAATATATCTAGACACTATCTAGTATGTACATACATCTAAAATCAAATAAATCTAAAATAAATTTCATGCAACTGAGGGAGGACTATGTTGTGAACTTGTTGAGTCTAGACTAATCCTTGTCTTGGTCCAAGCAAGACCAAGAACACCAGATCTATCAAATGGTGAAGCTGGTTGGGCGGTGGCAATTCCCCATTTTTCACCATAGGATCCCTCGCCGACGTGGCTGCTGTATACGGTCCTATATCTCGGAAAGAGCCAAACGACCTGCACAGTTGGCACGCAGGCATGTTACTTGCGTGACAGTCGGTAGCAGGACTCCAAACTCTGATCAGCGTGATCAGTAGATCTGGAGGCAGTTTTATCCTCGTGCGTACACTTGAAGACACGGCTTGGCCGTTGTGTCTTGTGCAGCGAAGATGCTGCAGGCAAATGTCAATGTCGCTTGTGTCTCAGCTGCGCAGAGCGCAGTCTTACGATCGTTGTTCTTTCTGTGCTCTCTCCACGGAGGCAATGGCGACGCGCAATGCATTGCGAAATCGTTCAGAAGTGCAACTCTTTTTTTTTATATTCAGAAGTGCAACTCACAAGTGACATACGTACGTATGGTCGTACAGTAGAAGATAGGTCAGGCTTTGCAAGGTATGCGTGGAGCCGTGGACTGCTCGTGGAGTCATGGTCGTGGGTCTTGGCAGCTGTACAGGGCACCATCCAACAGGAGGATATTCGGGAGATCGCGATGTTAACCTGTCGAACAGTTGAAGACAAGACTAGCATTGTCCATGTATGAAGCTGTCACGACGGTGCGAATGGCAGAAGGCAACAAGCAGCTTCCTAAAGATCGGCAATCGAGCATAGCAGCATCTTTCTAATACTAGCTGCGGTTCCGTATCTCGGTGTTTCGCACCGTTCTGCGGAGGCACGGCGGTCGATCTAGTCCGCCGGTGATCTCTGTCTGTTGGTTACTGAAACCATAGCGATGTCTAAACACGATAGGTTCAGAAAATAAATAAAGTAGCGGTATGTATATGGAACACTATATTCCCGTCGCAACTGATATAATAGTGTTAGAGATATATTCTGTGCACGTATAGATGGATAGTCTAGGATAGAGAAAGGATCATGTCTTGTCTTGCACTTCAAGATAATCCATGTACGCCTATGTATACTCGTCCATGAGGCTTAATAATATATCCATCATATTTTGTCAATCTCTCTTCCTCTCTATCTTCTACATGGTATCAGAGCGGCGCCGATCTTAACCTAGCCGCCGCCCCCGTGAGATCGATCACCATGATCTACTCCGGGGGTCGCGCAACCGATATGAGGGTTCGTCCGCCGATCGGCTGATTGGCTGCCCTCACGTCTTTTTTTCCGATCTTTAGATCGGTTTTCCTTTTTATCCGCCGGTCGCTCGACCGGCTTTTTCTTTTTTGGTTTACCGATTATAAATCGGATCGAGTCGCTCACCGCCGCCGTCACCGCGCGCCTCTACTCCGACAACGATGTCGATCTACACCGGCCATCTTCATAAACCGCGTTGCGCGGCCGCACGCGTCACACACGGGACGCCTACGTGTAACGCAGCAGGCTGTCTCGTCCGCCGCGGTCTCCATCACTGGTCCGTCTTCGCTGTCATCGCCCGGGACATCACTGACAACGTCGCCAACGACTCTGATCTACGGCGCAGAGGCAAAGAAACTTGATCCGGCATGTCTTGAGATTGACGAAGTCAACCTCGAAGTCGACGGTAACGTCGCCTCCTACTGAAGTATATTCCGCCTTAATGAGACACCAAAGTGTCAAATCTGGGATTTGAACTATGGTGAGGATTCCAGCGATCTCACCAAAATTCACACGATATCGATTCTAAGACGCCCTCTACACGACGTGCGCGACGAATCACACACGTGATGCAAGAGGAATTAACACAATCAGTTACATTATAACAGGATACAAATGGGACTAAGAGTTCCGAAGATACCAGTGGCGTCCATAATCCTGCCCATGCCAAGGGAGAGAAAAGTGATGGCGAAGCTCTCCGAGGAAGGGGGGCGAGCTTGGCTTGGACGGAGGCGGGTCGAAGATGAGGAGGATGGCAATGGCCATGGCGGAGAAGCTCCATGTCGAGGACGGTCTTGTCGAAGCGGAGCGCACGGGGACGGGCAAGTGGTCACACTTGATGCTTCTTGGCGCGATGAACCTGTTGGTGGCGGCGAAGGGTGCAGGGATCGATGGAAACGGAGGCGGCGACGACCTGAAACAACGGTGGCATCGGTCACCAATGAAGAATCGAACCAGAGCAAGAGTGAGAGGAAGAAGAGGTCCAAGAGACCTACGTGCTCACCAGGAATGCAGAGATGGCCTCAGAAGATGCACATTATCGTCCTCGTTATCTTCCTCCAAGGAATTGATCCGGAACCCGCTAAATCAACGGGAGTCATCCTAGCTTGACACGAGTTCTATCATCGTGTTAATGAGTGGGTCCTCGGTTACTCTAAACACAGGTGTTTGTCAACTCAACATAGGACAGGAAAATTGACATCTTTTTTTACCAAAAGAGATGTTATTTCTTCCTTTATGTATGCTCTGGTGCAGAGCAACACGTGGAGCGAGGGTGGGCCACCGTGCATGTTGCATGTCCCCTTGACTCACATATGTTCTTGCGTGTACTCGGTTCGTTGCTCTTCTAGGCATGCCAACGAACACATCATTGCCAGGAACAAATATCCGGATGATAATGGTGGGTGTGTAATGCGAACAAAATTTAGAATGAGAAAAACAGAGCAACTTATAGAGAGCTAATCTAACACCGAACACAGTGAAAGTGACATGCTGCTATCGATCGGTGGTACACGCGGGCTGATTCCGTCCAGGGGCTCGGGAAGGAGTATAAGTTCGTGTTGTCTCTGTGACGAGGAGGAAACAGTGCAGCATTCGTTTCTCTCATGTCATTTTGCACGTTTTGTTTGGCGCAATATCTTCCTTATAATATCCCCTCCAATTAATAGTACCAATATATTTGAAAATAGGTTGAATGGGATCGATAAGAAAAGTAAACTAGAATACGGAGAAGAGTCTCCGCTTTATGTTAGTTGATATGTAGTTGCAGAAATTCAAGTAATAAAGCGTCCTTCATTCAAAAATTGCAATTGCAGAAATAATACTACCTTTGTCTAAAAATAGATGTCTTAGTTTTATTTAGATTTAGATGTATCTACACACAATTTAGTTATAGATGCATCCGTATCTAGAAGAATTGGGACACCTATTTTTAGACGGAGGGATTATTATGTTTAACAAGCCTCGAAGTTCAAATTTCTTGCAGTTCATCCACTCAGCCGTGCGTTGGATCCACCTATGGCGCTTCCTACTTTCGGAGGGTCAATGAGCATTTATGGTTACAGGATGGTTGCTCGGGATATCCACAGGTGGGCTGGCGGGTGGCTTTCTAATAGGATTCAATATGCATAGTTGTTATACGCGTTACTTTTCTTCCAATAGTTGATATTTGCATTGATCCTGAGTGATCCTTGAGTCGTAAAACTTTTGAACTTTGAACTATGTAATAAAAGGTTGTGCACCAATTGATATAGAGGCCAAGGTCTTACTCCCCATTTGGAGAAAAAAACAAAGTTCAAATCCTAGTAAGTGAAGTCACTGCCTCCGCGACTCTATTGCCCGCAAAGACGTGTGTTCCTTGAGAATTATATGCCTTTGCGCTTGTACCCTAATAACTGAATTTAGGAGACTAACCATATTGCCTCAAACATTCTGGAATTATCTATTTAATTACACATGAGCTTGTACCCTAATAATGATTGGCCCCTCAAACATTCTGGAATTATCTATTTCATTGGGAGATAGCAATCGAACTAAATGAGGGGCCAATCATTATTAGGGACCTCTTGGTCGTGGCACTTCCAATTCGGCAATAGAGTCCTCCACCTCTGCTCTCCCCCACCTCTCTTTTCTGGTTCCCCCAGGGCCGGGCCGGCAGGCCCCTCCCCTCCTCATCTCCGGCGTCGGCCGGCGTTGAGCCTGGGCGAGGGTCCCTCCCCTGTAAAGCTGTAGTTAAGTTAGTATCTTAGGTTGTTTGGTCCCTTGGTGGCGTCTGGCGTTATGCCTTTGGGGTGCTCGTCGCTGAAGTATTGGAGCTGCTTCTGGCGGCGATTGGTGGCGGTGTTGATGCTCGCGGCGCTCCTGTGGAAGGAGACGGGGACGAGTGCCTCTACTGCTTCCATAGCCCCTTCAATAAAGCTCTATGTTGGTGCTCTCTGTTCAGGGAAGGGGCATGGCGTCGATGAGGTTCTTCTGGCCGGCCGTGGCGGCGAGGAGAGGATCCAAGTCTTCGTGCTGTCCTCTGTTCTTGGGCGGGGATTTCTTCTTCGAGCGGATCAAGCAGTTGGCCTTTGCGCCGCCGCTACTCTTGGCTGGCATGGCAGCCCGATGTCAACCTCCTTCGTGGAGGCCTGTTGGTGGTTCCCTCACCGGAGCTCGTCACGATCTCGCCAACAAGTGGTTCATCCCCGGAAGCGAATCGGTGACCGGTGCTGGGGATTCCTCGCCGGAGTTGGGTGTTCGAGCACAGTACCCCCGGATCTCGACGGCCACGTCTGGAGATCGCCGGCGTGCTGTGGCGGAGGCTTTCTGGCACTGGATTGCATTTTCTCTTTTTGTGTCAGGGTGTTTATTGTAAACTTTGAGGCCTTATCTTCAAATATTAGGTTTCTCAGGGCGAGCGAAGCAAAAGGGCCTCTTTGTAAATGTACCCGCCACATAATGAATGGATGAATCTCTGGGGTCTTCTAGACCCTACCCCTTTTTCAAAAAAAAAATCATTATTAGGGAGCAACCGAATTGAAATCAAGACATAATTAATGACTTTGTTTCGTGTAATGATTTAAGAGTCTGTGATCAATTCAGGTTCCAGGGTCAGCAATATCCCAATGATGAGATATTATCTTTAGCCATTGACCATTTTTCACCTAAAAAATACAGTTCACCTAAAAAATTGCATTAGTCTGCTCCCAATGTTGTACTCTTGCGCCATCTTCACTATCCCTTATCTTAGTCGGTTAGGGACCATATGCCAGATTTGACACGTGTGTTTTGCTAGCAATTTCAGGTTTACATTATTTTGACTTAATTCAGTGGTTGACGTTTGAACGTCTTTCAGTTGTGGGTGATATACTCGTGGACACCGAGGTACTGTTGTGGTGACTTTATCGATCTCGATGCTCTCTAACTCGGTCTTCAGGAAACGTTGGCGCTATGATATGTAGAAATTTATGTTGTACTATGTGTATTCTGAGAAATGAAAGGACAAGAAGGCCGTGACATTCCACAACCACAACTATGCAAATAAATAATGCAAAATATAACTACACACCAGCTCATTCCAACGCCAAGACAAGTTTAATTACTAGTACTATGATGTCAACTTCTTGAGCCTAGACTAATCCTTGTCTTGGTCCAAGCAAAGAACATTAGATCTATCAAATGATGGAGCTGGTTGGGCGGTGGCGAGCTGGCAATTCCCCATTTCTCATCATAGGATGCCTCTCTCGCCGGCGTGGCCGCTGCATGTCAGCATGTGGCTCCCGGTAGAATGCATCTGGGAAAGCGTCAAACGGCCTGCACACTTGGCACACAGGCATGTTACTTGCGTGGCAGCCGGTGACAGGACTCCCAGCTCCGATCAGTGTGATCAGTAGATCTGGTGGTTGTTTTTTTCACTGCGCTTGTCGGCGAAATGTCTCGTGCGTCTACACGTGAAGACACGACTCGGCCGTTGTTCCTTGTGCGGCGAAGATATACTGCAGGGAAAATGACAACGTGTGTTGTGGGTATACTTCATGGGTGTACCATCGACAATGCCTAGATCCGGCAAGTCCGGATGGCCCACAGATGGTGATGAGGCATGTGGCCCATCGGGTGGC
>NC_061511.1:188440148-188566338 GCF_022539505.1 Lolium rigidum | reverse complement strand
GGTAACTCGCGTACCACCGTCCCGTGTGCACTCCGCCCTATGGCCCCTACTTCTTCTCCCCCTCGTGAGGATCCCTCCTCCGAGGTACCGTCGATTAGGCAACGACAACGTGGCTTGGCTCGGCTCTCACCAATCTTCGACCTTCGATTCGCCGTTCTTTCTGTGCCCTTTTCATGAGGCAATGACGACGCCGCAATGGTAAATCGTTGAGAGATGTAGCTCAAAACTGATATACCCGGCAATGGAGGCAATGACGACGCCGTACAGTATAGCCCATTGTTCAGTAGAGCTCAGGCTTCGCATGGTACATTGTATTTTTGTGCGTGTACTGCTCGTCGATCTTTACCGTGCAGGGCACCATCCAACACCAGGATATTCTAGAGATCGAGGTGTCACTTTGTCGAACAGTTGAGGACAAGACAAGCATGATCCACGCATATGATCCTCTCACTGGCGGTGGGAGTGCCGGAAACCAGAGAGCAACTTCCTAAAGTTTTCTTCAATCATGCGTAAACTGCTCTATACGTAAGCAATGGAGCATAGCAGCATGTGTGAGACTAGCAGCGGAAGGTCGGTGTTGTGAACTGAGAAAAGAATGGACTAATGCAGCACACTTTATTCATCTGAACAGGTTACAATATATAGCTGACAGAGATCAGTGAGAGAGAGGAGTCGTGGTGGTTCAGTTCCTAGCTAGACGCACGCTCAACGTGCGGTACATGCAGATAAGTATTGACGGAGCAATACAAAGATTAAGTCTAGTCTAACACCCCCCCGCAGTGTCGACCGTAGCTTCACGAATGGTGAGACTGGAGCGAAACTCGAAAAATGGTGTAGTCGCCAATCCCTTGGTGAATATGTCCGCAAACTGTGAAGTAGTCGGAACATGTAGAACCCGAACCTCGCCAACCTGAACTTTGTCCCGCACAAAGTGAATGTCAATCTCGATATGCTTGATGCGCTTGTGCTGAACTGGATTGGCAAAGAGGTAGACTGCAGAAACATTATCGCAGTATACAATTGTCGACTTGTCCACCGGCTGATGTAGTTCCTGCAAAAGCTGACGGATCCAACAACATTCAGCAACAACATGAGCAACTGCACGGTATTCTGCTTCAGCACTAGACCTGGACACTATTGTTTGGCGTTTGGCGGACCAAGAGATAAGGTTGTCTCCCAAGAAGACACAGAAACCGGTGGTGGAACGTCTGGTGTCCGGGCAACCTGCCCAATCGGCGTCGGAGAAGGCGACTAAGGAGGAAGAGGAGGATGGAGTGATATGAGTGCCGTAGTCAAGGGTACCCTTGATATATCGAATGATGCGTTTGACGAGATTGAGATGGGAAGAACGCGGTGCATGCATGAAAAGACATGCCTGGTGAACAACATATGCGATCTCGGGACGGGTGAGGGTAAGATACTGGAGGGCACCAACGAGACTACGATAGAGACTGGGATTATCGAGAAGATCACCGACGGAAGCAGAAAGTTTTGAGCCGGAGTCTATGCGTGTTCTGGCAGGGTTGCAATCGTCCATGCCAGCTCGTTGAATGATGTCAAGAGAGTACTGTAATTGGGAGAGATGGAGCCCATAGGAGGATCGAGTGACGGCAATACCCAAGAAATGACTAAGAGGACCAAGGTCGGTCATAGAAAATTCAGAGTTGAGTTTGGAGATGATCTGAGAGAGAAGAGACGTGGAGGAGGCGGTGAGAACGATATCATCTACATAGAGAAGTAAGTAGGTTGTGTGCTCGGATGTGCGAAGGGTAAATAAAGAGGCCTCGGATTTAGAGGTGACGAAACCAATCGAGGTGGCGTAGAGGGCGAAACGAGTGAACCATGCTCTGGGGCTTGTTTGAGGCCATATAGGGATTTGTTGAGAAGACATACATGAGAGGGATGAGAGGGATCCTCGAAACCTAGAGGCTGCTGACAGTAGACTGTTTCAGAGAGATTGCCGTGGAGGAAGGCATTTTTTACATCGAGCTGGTGGATGGGCCACTGAGAGGAGACGGCGAGAGAGAGAACAATTCAGATGGTGCTAGGTTTGATGATGGGGCTGAAAGTTTCGTCGTAGTCGATGCCATGTTCTTGAGAAAAGCCGTGGACAACCCATCTAGCCTTGTAACGTGCTAAGGAACCGTCGGAGTGATATTTGTGGCAATACACCCATTTACCACTAACAATATTTGCACCGGTGGGTTTGGGAACTAAGGTCCACGTGTTGTTCTGGAGAAGAGCATCGTGCTCGGAATGCATAGCGGTGGACCAGTTCGGATCAGCCAGAGCTTGGCGATAAGTGCGCGGGAGAGGGGAGATAGGAACAACGGCGGTGAGATCAAAGAGGCGACGAGGTTTGACGATGTCGTGTTGCAGGCGAGTGCGTTTGGGAGGGGACGAAGGAGGGTTGTTGGGCTGGGCCGGAGTTGGGACAGAGTCAGGCGGAGTGGAAGGCGGACTGGTGGCGCTAGGTGGGCTCGGAGGACGAGTCGGACTAGGAGGCTCGGGAGACCGTGGCGGGTCGGTTGCATGGAGCTGCATGGGCGCGAGGATCAAGGAGTGATCGACGTGAACGGAGGGAGGAGCGACGGGATCTAGGTAAAGATCTGTTTTAGCGAATGGAAAAACGTTCTCGTGAAACGTGACGTGTCGTGAGATATAGACACGCTGGGTTGGGATGTGATAGCACCGATACCCCTTGTGTTCGGTAGCGTATCCAATAAAAACGCAGGGAAGGAATCTGGGGGCTAAGTTTGTGGGGAATAGTGGCAGCTAAATTGGGAAAACACAAACGGCCATAAACTCTTAGATGATCATAAGTCGGCATTTTTCGAAAGAGCAACTCATGAGGAGTTTGAAGATCACGGAGTTTAGTCGGCCTAAGGTTTAGAAGATGAGTGGCGGTGCTAACGGCTTACGCCCAAAAACGCGGAGGCATGTACGCTTGAAGAAGAATGGTGCAGAGGACGTCGTTGGTGGTTCGAATCACGCGCTCGGCTTTTCCGTTTTGAGGAGAGGTGTAAGAACAGGAAAAACGAAGAGAAGTGTCGTGAGAGGAGAAGAAGGAGCGATTGGAGAGATTATCAAACTCCTTGCCGTTGTCGCATTGAATTGTGTCGATAACACGGTGGAAGTGGGTTCGTATAAAAGCATGGAAGGTAGACAATGTGTGCGGTACATCAGATTTTGCACGTAAAGGAAAAAACCCATATATAATTGGAAAAATCATCAATTATAAGAAGGTAAAATGTATAATTGGAATGAGAACTAAGAGGGGCGGTCCAAAGATCACAATGAATCAAATCAAAGGCAGCGGAAGATTTGCTAGAGGAATTACAAAAAGGAAGGCGGACATGCTTGCCTAATTGGCATGCCTCACAAAGGTTCTTGGAATTATTACAAGGAAAACGTTTATTGAAACTAGAGGTAATGCCGGGGTGCCCCAGTCGACCATGCCAGGTGTCTTGAGGGACGGCGGTGGAGGTGAACGCAGTGGGTGATGATGAAGGCGTCACCGAGACGATGGGATAGAGATCGCCGGTGCTGTCACATCGGTGCAGAACCTCCTTGGTGCGGTAATCCTTCACAGAGAGGCCATAAGCGTCAAATTCCATAGCAAGCATGTTATCAGTTGTAAAGCGGCGGACAGAGAGAAGATCTTTGACAAGGTTCGGGACGACAAGAACATCATTGAGAGGGAGAGAACGGGAGGAAGAGAGGATATGCGAGTTGCCAATGTGAGTGATGGGGAGAGAATCGCCATTGCCAAACATAACGGGTGTATGATAGGGAACAGGTCTAGTATGGAGCAGATTACCTTGGTTGCCTGTCATGTGCGCCGAAGCCCCGGAGTCCGCCACCCATGCGCCGTGCATGGACATGTCCTGCAGCGCGTTGATGAGCACCGTCTGCTGGAAGCTGGGTGTCGAGGTGGAGGCGACATGTTGACCCATCGAAGGAGGGGCTGGGACGACTGTTGTTGGCGGTGACGCGAAGTGGGCAGGGACGAGGTACTGCGGCATGGGCGGTGGCATGCCGTAGGTCGGAGCAGCGACGACGGACGGTGGCGCGGCATAGTAGGGAGGAGCGGCGGTGTGGTACTGCAGGGGCGCGAAGGCGGTGTAGGCGTGCGTGGTCGACGCGGGTGGGCGCGGGCCGAGGATGCCCGGCGCCATGTCGGGGCGTGCAGGAGCGTTGAAGGCGACCGGCCAAGCCTGGACCATGCCGGTCCAGGGGCGCGTCGAGGTGGGGGCGGGATTGTTGTTGTAGCCGCCGTGATTGCTGAAGCGTTTGCGCTTCTGGTTCCCCTAGTTCGGCGATGGAGAATTTTGCGCGCTGAAGGAGCCGTGTCCGCCATGGGTGCCAGCCGGGGCGGGCGGGCGAGGATAGGTGATGAAGGCGGTGGAGGAGGAAGCCGCGCCGGGGGCCTTGCCTTGAATCTTTTCGTCCATGGACAGTTTGTCCACAGCAGCGACGGGGAGTGAGTCGAGGCCTTGTTCTGGATGAGCTTGCCGATGGTGGCATGGCGCTCATGGAGGCCATGCACGAGCTGAAGAAGGAGGGAGTGTGTTTCCAGGGGATACCCCAGGTCACGTAATTCATCAGAAAGAAGCTTGAGCTTACCGACGTAAACACTTAGAGGGGTCTCCAGTTGGGTGAGGCCATTGTTGCGGAACAAGGTCTTGATGGCGACCCAGATGGCGCGGGCGGCGGCGCCCGGGGTGGAGACGGCGTGACGCAGCTCCGGAGTGATGAGCTCGTAGAGCCAGCCCTTGACGATGTAGTCGAGGGAGAGCCACTTGATACGTCTCCGACGTATCGATAATTTCTTATGTTCTATGCCATATTATTGATGATACCTACATGTTTTATGCACACTTTATGTCACATTCGTGCATTTTCTGGAACTAACCTATTAACAAGATGCCGAAGTGTCGGTTGTTGTTTTTCGCTGTTTTTGGTTTCAGAAATCCTAGTAACGAAATATTCTCGGAATTGGACGAAACAAAGACCCGGGGCCTATTTCGCCACGAACCTTCCGGAAGACCGAAGAGCATACGAAGTGGGGCCACGAGGTGGCCAAACCACAAGGCGGCGCGGCCAAGGGGGCCCGCGCCGCCCGTGGTGCGGGCCCCTCGTCGGCCCCCGACTGCGCCCTTCCGCCTACTTAAAGCCTCCGTCGCGAAACCCCCGATACGAAAAACCACGATACGGAAAACCTTCCGGAGCCGCCGCATCGCGAAGCCAAGATCCGGGGGACGGAGTCTCTGTTCCGGCACCCCGCCGGAGCGGGGAAGTGCCCCCGGAAGGCTTCTCCATCGACACCGCTGCCATCTCCACCGCCATCTTCATCACCGCTGCTGCTCCCATGAGGAGGGAGTAGTTCTCCATCGAGGCTCGGGGCTGTACCGGTAGCTATGTGGTTCATCTCTCTCCTATGTACTTCAATACAATAATCTCATGAGCTGCCTTACATGATTGAGATTCATATGATGATGCTTGTAATCTAGATGTCATTATGCTAGTCAAGTGAATTTTACTCATGTGATCTCCGGAGACTCCTTGTCCCACGTGTGTAAAGGTGACAGTGTGTGCACCGTGTGGGTCTCTTAGGCTATATTTCACGAATACTTACTCACTCGTTATGAATGGCATAGTGAAGTGCTTATTTATATCTCTTTATGATTGCAATGTGTTTTGTATCACAATTTATCTATGTGCTACTCTAGTGATGTTATTAAAGTAGTTTATTCCTCCTGCACGGTGTAATGGTGACGGTGTGTGCATCCGTGTTAGTACTTGGCGTATGCTATGATCATGATCTCTTGTAGATTGTGAAGTTAACTATTGCTATGATAGTATTGATGTGATCTATTCCTCCTACATAGTGTGAAGGTGACGGTGTGCATGCTTGTGTTAGTACTTGGTTTAGTCGTGTTGATCTTTCTTGCACTCTAAGGTTATTTAAATATGAACATTGAATTGTGGAGCTTGTTAACTCCGGCATTGAGGGTTCGTGTAATCCTACGCAATGTGTTCATCATCCAACAAGAGTGTAGAGTATGCATTTATCTATTCTGTTATGTGATCAAAGTTGAGGGTGTCCACTAGTGAAAGTCTATTCCCTAGGCTTTGTTCCTAAATACTGCTATCGCTGCTTGTTTACTGTTTTACTGCATTACTACTGCTGCAATATTACCACCATCAACTACACGCCTGACAAGCTATTTTACGGCGCCATTACTACTTGCTCGCATTTATTCATACCACCTGTATTTTACTATCTCTTCGCCGAACTAGTGCACCTATTAGGTGTGTTGGGGACACAAGAGACTTCTTGCTTTGTGGTTGCAGGGTTGCTTGAGAGGGATATCTTTGACCTCTTCCTCCCTGAGTTTGATAAACCTTGGGTGATCCACTTAAGGGAAACTTTCTGCTGTTCTACAAACCTCTGTTCTTGGAGGCCCAACACTGTCTACAAGAATAGAAGCACCCGTAGACATCAAGCTATTTTCTGGCGCCGTTGCCGGGGAGGAAAGGTAAAAAAGGCACTCATACTCCGGTTCCAGGTAACAGTACTTTTCGGGCGCCGTTGTGTTTGTGCTCGAAGCTATTTCCTTTAGATCCTGCAATTGCATCTTTTTGTTTCTTGTTTACACTGGTTTGGCATAATGGACAACAATGAGCTTCTTATTCTATTTCCTGATTTAAAACATGGATTGTTTAATGCGAAAATTAAAAAGCCTATGGAATCTTATTTGCATGCTGGTAGTAATATTAGTATGAACGCTTTGAACACCATTGTTGATAATAATGTAGAAAGTTCTAAGCTTGGGGAAGCTGGTTTTCATGATCTTTTTAGTCCCCCAAGCATTGAGGAGAAAATTTTCTTTGATGATACTTTGCCTCCTATTTATGATGATTATAATAGTGGTCTTTTGGTACAACCTACTATGGAGAGTGAATTTTGTTGTGATTATACTACGCCTCCTACACTTGATGAGAATAATAATGATAGCTACTTTGTTGAATTTGCTCCCGCTACAACTAATAAAATTGATTATGCCTATGTGGAGAGTAATAATTTTATGCATGAGACTCATGATAAGAATGCTTTATGTGATAGTTATATTGTTGAGTTTGCTCATGATGCTAGTGAAAGTTATTATGAGAGAGGAAAATATGGTTGTAGAAATTTTCATGTTACTAAAATGCCTCTTTATGTGCTGAAATTTTTGAAGCTACACTTGTTTTATCTTCCTATGCTTGTCACTTTGCTCTTCATGAACTTGTTTATTTACAAGATTCCCATGCATAGGAAGCATGTTAGACTTAAATTTGTTTTGAATTTTCCTCTTGATGCTCTCTTTTGCTTCAAATACTATTTCTTGCGAGTGCATCATTAAAACTGCTGAGCCCATCTTAACGGCTATAAAGAAAGAACTTCTTGGGAGATAACCCATGTGTTATTTTGCTACAGTACTTTGTTTTATATTTGAGTCTTGGAAGTTGTTTACTACTGTAGCAACCTCTCCTTATCTTAGTTTTGAGTTTTGTTGTGCCAAGTAAAGTCTTTGATAGTAAAGTAAATACTAGATTTGGATTACTGCGCAGAAACAGATTTCTTTGTCTGTCACGAATCTGGGTCTACCTCCTCGTAGGAAGCTCAGAAAATTAATCCAATTTACGTGCATGATCCTCAGATATGTACGCAACTTTCATTCAATTTGGGAATTTTCATTTGAGCAAGTCTGGTGGCCTAATAAAATCCATCTTTACGGACTGTTCTGTTTTGACAGATTCTGCCTTTTTATTTCGCATTGCCTCTTTTGCTATGTTGGATGAATTTCTTTGATCCATTAATGTCCAGTAGCTTTATGCAATGTCCAGAAGTGTTAAGAATGATTGTGTCACCTCTGAACATGTTAATTTTTATTATGCACTAACCCTCTAATGAGTTGTTTCGAGTTTGGTGTGGAGGAAGTTTTCAAGGATCAATTGCCTGACTGTAATTTGTTCACCCAACATGCTTTTATCTTATGGGAGAGACACCTCTAGTGAACTGTGGACCCCGGTCCATTCTTTTACATTGAATACAATCTGCTGCAATACTTGTTCTACTGTTTTTTGCAAACAATCATCATCCACACTATACATCTAATCCTTTGTTACAGCAAGCCGGTGAGATTGACAACCTCACTGTTTCGCTGGGGCAAAGTACTTTGGTTGTGTTGTGCAGATTCCACGTTGGCGCCGGAATCCCTGGTGTTGCGCCGCACTACATCCCGCCGCCATCAACCTTCAACGTGCTTCTTGGCTCCTCCTGGTTCGATAAACCTTGGTTTCTTTCTGAGGGAAAACTTGCTGATGTGCGCATCATACCTTCCTCTTGGGGTTCCCAACGAACGTGTGAGTTACACGCCATCAAGCTCTTTTTCTGGCGCCGTTGCCGGGGAACTGAAGAAAAGCTACACCACAAAGATTTCTAACTCCCACGTCAACTACACGCCAGCTCTTTTTCTGGCGCCGTTGCCGGGGAGATCAAGACACGCTGCAAGGGGAGTCTCCACTTCCCAATCTCTTTACTTTGTTTTTGTCTTGCTTTATTTTATTTACTACTTTGTTTGCTGCACTTAAACAAAACACACAAAAATTATTTGCTAGCTTTACTTTATTTACTATCTTGCACTCTATATCAAAAACACAAAAAAATTAGTTACTTGCATTTATTTTATCTAGTTTGCTTTATTTACTACTGCTAAAATGAGTAATCCTGAAGTTGAAATTCGTTCGTTTAAGCAACAAGGGGGAGAATGTTTAAAAGATGCTTGGTATAGAATTAGTGATGCCCATAATAGTTGCACTAAGAAACACTCCACCACTATCCTACTCAGGAATTTTTATGTTGGTATCTCTAGCTGGAATAGGTATGTTCTTGATTGTCTCGCAGAGGTAACTTCCTAGGCGCTCCTGCTTTAGAAGCTAGTTGCATTATTGAGAGTTTATTTGGAATACCACCTGTTAATGAAGTTAAAATTGAAACCTCTCTTGAAGATGTTATGAAAAAATTGGAAACCATAGAGAAAAATTTCCCAAGTGTTGAAACTAAATTGGAAATGTTACTTGATAAAACTGATGAACTTGATAAATCCTTAGGAGGAATTGATGAAATAATTAGTGTCCTAGGAACTTGTGTTGTCCATGATAATCAAATCAATAGGATTGGCGAACTTGAAAAAGCTATGGGAACTTTGGGTTCAACTTTTTCTTCTCTTAAGTTTAAGGAGAAAGCTTATGTGGGTAAGGAGCAAAAGTTTATGTATGTTTCTAAAGTGCCTAAACCAAAAAAAATATTATTATAGGCCTAAAATTGACAAAGCCCTTAGTACCCCTACAGATGGGGGAGCTTATGATATCGATGCTCCATCTCTTGATAACACTTATTAAGTTGCTTGTTGTGCGATAACCATGTTTCTGGGGACACCATCAACGATTCTTTGTTGAATATCATGTGAGTTGCTATGCATGTCCGTCTTGTCTGAAGTAAGAGAGATCTACCACCTTAATGGTTGGAGCATGCATATTGTTAGAGAAGAACATTGGGCCGCTAACTAAAGCCATGAATCATGGTGGAAGTTCAGTTTTGGACATATATCATCAATCTCATATGAGAATAATAATTGTTGCCACATGCTTATGCATTAAAGAGGAGTCAATTATCTGTTGTCCATGTTGTCCCGGTATGGATGTCTAAGTTGAGAATAATCAAAAGCGAGAAATCCAAAATGCGAGCTTTCTCCTTAGACCTTTGTACAGGCGGCATGGAGGTACCCCTTTGTGACACTTGGTTAAAACATGTGTATTGCGATGATCCGGTAGTCCAAGCTAATTAGGACAAGGTGCGGGCACTATTAGTATATTATGCATGAGGCTTGCAACTTGTAAGATATAATTTACATAACTCATATGCTTTATTACTACCGTTGACAAAATTGTTTCATGTTTTCAAAATAAAAGCTCTAGCACAAATATAGCAATCGATGCTTTCCTCTTTGAAGGACCATTCTTTTTACCTTTATGTTGAGTCAGTTCACCTATCTCTCTCCACCTCAAGAAGCAAACACTTGTGTGAACTGTGCATTGATTCCTACATACTTGCATATTGTACTTGTTATATTACTCTATGTTGACAATTATCCATGAGATATACATGTTACAAGTTGAAAGCAACCGCTGAAACTTAATCTTCCTTTGTGTTGCTTCAATACCTTTACTTTGATTTATTGCTTTATGAGTTAACTCTTATGCAAGACTTATTGATGCTTGTCTTGAAGTACTATTCATGAAAAGTCTTTGCTTTATGATTCACTTGTTTACTCATGTCATTACCATTGTTTTGATCGCTGCATTCATTACATATGTTTACAAATAGTATGATCAAGGTTATGATGGCATATCACTTCAGAAATTATATTTGTTATCGTTCTACCTGCTCGGGACGAGCAGAACTAAACTTGGGGATGCTTGATACGTCTCCGACGTATCGATAATTTCTTATGTTCTATGCCATATTATTGATGATACCTACATGTTTTATGCACACTTTATGTCATATTCGTGCATTTTCCGGAACTAACCTATTAATAAGATGCCGAAGTGCCGATTCGTTGTTTTCTGCTGTTTTTGGTTTCGTAAATCCTAGTAACGAAATATTCTCGGAATTGGACGAAACAAAGACCCAGGGGCCTATTTCGCCACGAACCTTCCGGAAGACCGAAGAGCATACGAAGTGGGGCCACGAGGTGGCCAAACCACAAGGCGGCGCGGCCAAGGGGGGCCCGCGCCGCCCTGTGTTGTGGGCCCCTCGTCAGCCCCCCAACTCTGCCCTTCCGCCTACTTAAAGCCTCCGTCGCGAAACCCCTGATACGAAAAACCACGATACAGAAAACCTTCCAGAGCCGCCGCCATCGCGAAGCCAAGATCTGGGGGACAGGAGTCTCTGTTCCGGCACCCTGCCGGAGCGGGGAAGTGCCCCCGGAAGGCTTCTCCATCGACACCGCTGCCATCTCCACCGCCATCTTCATCACCGCTGCTGCTCCCATGAGGAGGGAGTAGTTCTCCATCGAGGCTCGGGGCTGTACCGGTAGCTATGTGGTTCATCTCTCTCCTATGTACTTCAATACAATAATCTCATGAGCTTCCTTACATGATTGAGATTCATATGATGCTTGTAATCTAGATGTCATTATGCTAGTCAAGTGAATTTTACTCATGTGATCTCCGGAGACTCCTTGTCCCACGTGTGTAAAGGTGACAGTGTGTGCATCGTGTGGGTCTCTTAGGCTATATTTCACGAATACTTACTCACCGTTATGAATGGCATAGTGAAGTGCTTATTTATATCTCTTTATGATTGCAATGTGTTTTGTATCACAATTTATCTATGTGCTACTCTAGTGATGTTATTAAAGTAGTTTATTCCTCCCGCACGGTGTAATGGTGACAGTGTGTGCATCCGTGTTAGTACTTGGCGTATGCTATGATCATGATCTCTTGTAGATTGTGAAGTTAACTATTGCTATGATAGTATTGATGTGATCTATTCCTCCTACATAGTGTGAAGGTGACAGGTGTGCATGCTTGTGTTAGTACTTGGTTTAGTCGTGTTGATCTTTCTTGCACTCTAAGGTTATTTAAATATGAACATTGAATTGTGGAGCTTGTTAACTCCGGCATTGAGGGTTTGTGTAATCCTACGCAATGTGTTCATCATCCAACAAGAGTGTAGAGTATGCATTTATCTATTCTGTTATGTGATCAAAGTTGAGAGTGTCCACTAGTGAAAGTCTATTCCCTAGGCCTTGTTCCTAAATACTGCTATCGCTGCTTGTTTACTGTTTTACTGCATTACTACTGCTGCAATATTACCACCATCAACTACACGCCAGCAAGCTATTTTCTGGCGCCATTACTACTGCTCGCATTTATTCATACCACCTGTATTTTACTATCTCTTCGCCGAACTAGTGCACCTATTAGGTGTGTTGGGGACACAAGAGACTTCTTGCTTTGTGGTTGCAGGGTTGCTTGAGAGGGATATCTTTGACCTCTTCCTCCCTGAGTTCGATAAACCTTGGGTGATCCACTTAAGGGAAACTTGCTGCTGTTCTACAAACCTCTGCTCTTGGAGGCCCAACACTGTCTACAAGAATAGAAGCACCTGTAGACATCACCACTCCGGGTCGGAGGGGTTGGCGACGTCGCTGACGACGTGATCCAGAACCTGGTAGATGGCGAGTTTCATCTCGACCCGATCTCGCCAGAGCGCGTACGATCCGCGCTGCAGATCCAGGATGTCGTCGGGCGATCCGCGAAGAGAGATGGTAGAGAGGGTGAAGGAGGAGTGTCAAGGAGTGGGAGCGCGGAAGCTAGGGTTTATGGTGGTAGAGAGGGCGGCGGGGTTGATGGTGGTAGAGAGGGAGGCAGTGGTGCCCGCGGAGGAGGCGCCAGAAGTGGCGGCGCCGACAGCAGGGGTGGAGCCCATCATCGTAGGATCGTGGGTGGATTTAGGGGAAGTCTGATACCATGTGAACTGATAAGAGAATGGACTAATGCAGCACACTTTATTCATCTGAACAGGTTACAATATATAGCTTACAGAGATCAGCGAGAGAGAGGAGTCGTGGTGGTCCAGATCCTAGCTAGACGCATGCTCAACATGCGGTACATGCAGATAAGTATTGACGGGGCAATACAAAGACTAAGTCTAGTCTAACAGGTGTGCCTGGCATGTCGGCGCGGCGACACTAGATATTTTGGCGCACTGTTCGTGGTTTGTGCGCCTTGATAGTTTGGGCTACAAGACATCCATGCCGCCGCGCGGCATTGTGGCTCGTCTCTGAGCGGGGGAGACGTCTGAGAGTGACTCCAGGTTTGGTTGTGTGTGTTCAGTGAATCGGCGGTCTGGTATCATGTGGACAATGAGGCTCCCGTGCTTGTGAGGTTTTTGGTCCTGTTTTTCTCAAACTCAACCGCTGTGTATGGTTTCGGGTCCAGTTTTCCTATAAACTAGGTCAATCCGGGGAGAGAGAGAATGAGAGAGAGAGAGAGAGAGAGAGAGAGAGAGAGAGGGAGGGATAGCGATTGGTGGGAGTGGTGGTTGGGAACCTTGAGCAAATTGGGCGAAACAACGGTTGCGGGACAGCACTGCATCGATGGAGTGTGAGCTCATTGTGGAAGAAGAGAACTAAAGTTGTGAGTCGTGGGTGGTCGTTTCCAGGTGATTTGTAGAATTTTTCTAAACAAAAACGATGGTGTTGGGATCACGGGCCTCAGCCCTATTCAAACTTCAGAAATTACACAAATTGTTAGTTCCACGTTAGACGACATTTCCAGTATAGAAAGGAGACCGAACTTCGAAACCTCTCCGGATTAGACCAGAATTGAGTATATGTTGTATGAAAAGTGTCATGATGAATATGCAAATGTTCAACTCTAAATACTGAACTATGTAATAAAATCAGGATGTGTGCATCTGAGGCCGGGGCATTTCCCCCTTTCAAAAAAAAACATACAAATGTTGTCTCTTAATAAATTCTTAGACAATTTTAAGCATATTTTTAAAAATTTAGGCACACCGTAAAGCTTGTCGTCAATTAACTTATGTGTACTCATAGGACACAAACAAGTACATGCGAAATTGATTTTCAGATTTTGTTAATATTAAGAGCTTATTTGTCTCACTCGAGAGCGCCTGCTCCGGGTTGTTGATTTGAATTACTGAGTTAAACATGTAAAATGTCTGCTTTATGGCCACCCCAATCTTGGCCCCAACTCTATCCCCAAAAGATCGAAAGGCTCGTGTAAGTTAGGAGCGGCATGATTGTTGTTAAGTGAAGAATAAACATGTGACGACTGCTAACCAGGCCTTCCACGAAAAAAATATGCTAAATTTGACAAGGAAAAAGCAAAAAACAATGAGCAACCTCGTGGAAGGGTACTTTAGAACAAACTGCTTGTTGACACCTCAAACACTTTGATCTCTCTCTCTTTAGTTAAACACAAACTCCGTAGTCCTATACTCTAGAAACATCAATGAAGTTATTTGTTAGGTTCACACAATCCAAGCACAAACCAATTTGTTTTAGATATTTAAGGATGCTATGAATCACAAAACTACAATACATTAAGGGCGATACATGATTCTTGTGAATATGATAGTTTTCCATTGCTATCAATATCCTTCTGATTGAAAGAATATGTCCATCCGGTTCGGTTGAAAAGAATCACTTCTAAATTCCAAAATTTCCTTCTGATTAAGTCTCGATTCCATTTGTTTGGCAAATACATGCGCCTCTTACCACACAGACATGACCAAAAAGACACACAGACACAGACATGACCAAACACAATCATCTGCTACGTAGGTCCCGCTGCTCCTCCTCATGATCCCTTTAAACCAAACTGGAGGAAGCATTTATAGTGGAATCCATTATAAAAATATTTACTAAATCATGTCAAACTGAAGCAATAACAAAAAGTCGCAACAAATTATTGTTGCAATTTAGCATGAGATGACATATTCGTGATAATAACAATATGTATTTTATATAGAAGAGTCATGTAATTATTATATATGTTATTCATACCTACTATTATTAGTACATTGAATCAAATTTGTATGAATACAAATGAGGTAACTTTAGTGGCCATACGAGTCACAATAAAGTAAAATTGTTCAATACAAAGGCAATCCCACTTGTGCTAAAGGCGACCAAAGTGTAAGTCCATACTGCGGTATCGGACGGAGTGTGTAGTTGTTGTATTGGTGTGCCGCTTGTGTCTGAGGCAACCGAAGTGTGGGTCAGTGGGGTTTGAGCTATATAGATACTTGAGGAAGTCTCACTGGCAGGCAGGTTGGTCTTGAAAACCTTCCCGGCAAGAGTTTTAGACTCAAAATTTTGCGGCGGAGCCGACCGCAATCTTTCACTGCACTGTATGTATGCGTGGAGGAGGCACGGGTAGGCAGTTGTTTGGCGAAGATTCAACAGTGAATATGGCTTGGATCGGCTGACTAATCTGCCATCTCCAACGGGGCGACGTAAACGGTCAACGCTGAGCGACCGTTTGCGTCCACGCGGTCTGCACCCTGCTCCAGCGGGGCGACACATAGTGACCGGACAATCCACGGAGACGCAAACGCGACACAAATATGCGGCACATTTGCATCTCCACGAACGTTGAGCGGTCGCGCCGAGCGTCCGCTCGCTTCTCTCACGGGTCCGCCTGGCAGCGATCCTCGCTCGAGCCGGCGTGAATGTAAGCACAACAACTGCTAGAAAGGACAACCGCTAGAGTGGCTACCGTGTCGATCGACGCGCGTACCGCCGGAATGAAGCGCAAACCGTCGCGGAAGAGCAACCGCATCCCTCTTCTGTATCTGCGCCTCCATTAATCTCCGCTCAATATATAAGACTCATGCGTCTGCGCTAAGGATCTCCAACCGAACTGCGCCATTCATCTCTACGAGCCATGAGTAACCTATCTTTGCCACCGGACACCGATAGCGAGGGGAATTAAGCCGTCAGGATGGCGCCATTGGTGGGATAGAGCTGCCACGCCGAGCAGCTCTAGCTCCCCGCCGACGGACGGCGAGGATGAGGAGGGGGACGCTGTTGCCCATGACGGCCAGGACGAGCAGGAGGGAAAAGAAGAGGATGAAGATGCAAAGTGGAGACAGCTGGAGGCGGAGGAGGTGGCGGCGGCAAAGAAAGAGACAAGGGCCCGAGCGCAGGCCCAGGCGCAGGCGCAACATGAGTTCACGGACGGCGACGAAGACCCCCATGACTCGTCGGAGGGGGACACAAGATCGTCAAACGCGTCAACCGGCACTAGCTCTTCCGAAGAGGTCACCAGCAGGAAGCGCGTCCGTGAAGAAGAAGAGGCTACTTTATAAGTTTAGTTCATTTACATCATGGTGTACATTTTTATGTTTGAACATATTATTTCGCAGTTTCTATAGTTTGTTTCAACATGTTGCACTGCCTAGTTTAAAACCTCCATTCTACCTAGAAATATCATAGTGAACATTTTTTCTCCCTACTTTCAACATGTTGCAGTACCTAGTTTAATTTCGCACATTAAACATAGAAACTTGGTGGAATCCTAGATGGTTTCAAGTAGCTACAAACGGAGAACATGCCGGCCTCGCCGGACGAAATGTGTCAACCCGCTGGAGCTGTCCCCGACGCAAACGGACATTGTTGGCCTGCCGATCATTTCAACGCCCGCGAACAGACGCAGCCGGTTAATTTTGGCGTTTGATTTGCGTGCATGGTACGTCGAATTTGTGTCAGTGGACTGCTCGTGGATCTTTGCAGTACATCGCAGTATTGCACATTTGCACCCTGTAATTCTGGGATATTCTGGAGATCGCGTTTGTCGAACAGTTCAGGACAAGACCAGCATTGTCACAGCAAGCAACCTCCTAAAGTTTCTTCAGTTATGCTTTTGTGATGTGCCGTTTTAAACCCCGCTCTGTACGTAAGCAGTTGAGCATAGCAGCATGCGTGAGAATACTAGCAGCGGTCCGTATCTCCGTCCTTTGTACGGCACGGTGGAATACTCTGCCTACACCTAAATTCTGTCTGCTGTTTGATGAAACCGTACAGATCTAACGGTATAGTATATGTTAAGAAAATAAGAAAAGTTGTGGTATATGCATGCAATGTGTTTCATGTGTGGAGGTTGAGAATAAATCATGTGCAGATATTATAAAAGAAGAAACTGAAGAAGTAACAAATGTATAAGACAACTAGACAGATGTACTATATGTTTCCAGGGTGGGCAGAAAGTCACTAGAAGGTCTTCAAAAAAAATTCGAAAACTCTATATGAGTTTTTACAACATACTTGTTTGTGTCTTCAATGTAGGTGCAAAGTTTCATGAATAAAAGAAATGTTCTGTCCTGGAAAAATAATTCTCTAAAATTCAAATTTTGAAGCACCAAGTTACCCTCCGCACATATGCCACAAACCTTGTATTTTTTCCAAGTAAATAGTATATATAAACATGACATTAACATGTATATCATTAATTTTTCAAAATCTTTTGACATTAAAAACATCATTTGTTTCACCCAGAATCACATGCTGTGGGTGCCTATGGCCAACCCATGTTTTCGCTCCCCCACCCAACCTCCAAAGGAACAAAATACTTATGCATGTTACAACCGATGTGATTTTCATGCCAAGTAAAGAGCGAACATGTGGTATCCGACAATTGTTTACCATTCAATACCAACTTTGACCAAGAGATGAGCAAAAACAATGAGGTTGGGGAGAATGTTACTCAAGGATAAACCACTTGTTGACACTTGAAAGACTCTGGAGTTATCTTTTTAAGTACACATAAACTGGATTGTTTTCTACTCTAGAAGACTATAAAGTTATTTGTGAGATTCTTATGTTCAAGACAACCCACCAAATTATGTTGATATTTGACCATACTATAAAAACGACACTTATAGTCACATTACGATACATTAGGGGGCATACATTTGTTTCTATGTGAATGTGGGAAAAGTCCGGTTTGAACCTGGGTGCATATGAACCCTAGTTGGAAATGCATTTTTTAAATGTTAAAAAATTCTGAAATAAAAATATCCGGGTACGTACGCATGTTCCATGTGTGCGTAGAAAGTTTTCGCGGAGAAACCACTTTTTTATTTCAGAATCTAAAAAAGACAAAATACGTCACATATATACTGCTATATAGCCCTGCAAAATTTCACTTTTTTGCCGAGACAAAATAAAAGGTTTTTTCGTCACGAAACTCATGTCCAGGGCACATATTTGAGATCATCTGGGAAATCATTTTGTGTTTTGATTTTTAAAACATGTTTTGACATCACAAACGGAACTTTTCAAAAAGTGGGTTCACATGCCCCCATGTTCCATATATGCAGTCTCTGTGAATGTGCTACTATTGTTTTTCTTAGCTTTGTAGTGAATCCATAATATAAAAAATTAATGAAGCAAGCCAAAATTTATTAATGAATATGTTTTTTTGACTAATTATTGTTTCATTGTTACAATTTTTGATAATAATAATATATCCTAAAACACGGTAACAACATGCAATTATTCAATATGCATGATATACCTATTACTATAACTAGGACTCTCCTAATCTGATACGTGTCACATACGATCACGTTTACATATTTCCTAACAGGAAATACCTGTTACTATGAGAACTTAAGATATGTTCCTCAATCTAGTGGTAGAAAAAAAAGGAGGCTTGACAACAGATGATCGATATTTTTGCATCACTCCTTTATGTAGATTTTGTTTTTGGTTTCAAAATCAAGTAGAAAAAGTCCATCCAAGTAGACATATCGCTAGCGCTTTATAAGGCACACTCTGCATCACGAATAGCTGCAGTTAGGGCATCTCCAACCGAGCGACCCAAACGGACGCGCTGGGCCGTCCGTTTTGGGCCGTTTGCGTGCCCGAGCGGACGCGGGCGTCCGTTTGGGTCGCACGCTGCACCCAACGCAGCGGCCACCCATTTGGCCATTTGGCCTATTTCTTTGGAAAATAGGTCCTCTGGCCACAGATCCTTAGTTTGATATAGAATAATATCTCGTAAACATAGAATAATATATAATAAACATAAAATATTATCAAATACCATAAAATATTATCAAATGTACCATGATAAATCAAATAAAATGTGCCATAGTTTGAGAAAAATATAAAAATTACAATTGAGATTGTCTAACTCAATTTGGGCGCTCGAGAATCTCCTTCTGTCTCTTCTCGAACCAAGCTCTCTTCGCCTCGCTCATGTTGGTCAAGTCGGCGTTCATGATGAGGTTGTCCTCGGCTTGGCGTTTGAGCTCAACTTCCTTCGCCTTCAGCTCCACCTCTTTGGCCCTTGCCATTGCTATGAGCTCAAGTTCTCTCTCTTTGAGCTCAAGTTCTTTAGCTTTGGTCTTGGCCTTGACCTCTTCAATCTCAAGCTTCTTCTGCTGGACATCAAAGAATTTCTTCCTGTCCTCTTCTTTCTCCCGGCGCCTCCTCTCATCCCTCTTGTCCGTGGACACCTCTCTCGTCCGCATGCATCTCCTTCAAAGTGCCATACAATAGCATGGACGAAGCATCACGCTTCATGTCGGCTTTGGTTGACTTGTGGCCGCGTGGACGACTTGCACGAGAAGCGGAGCTACCGCAAGGCTGCCCACCATCAAGGTCAATGACCGTGGCATCTTTGGTGGGATTGTTGCCGATCAAGGTCGCCATGTAGCCCTCGTACCCCTCCCGGAACTTGGGGGTGCCGTGGAGTTCCTTCCAACAATGAGGGAAGGCAAAGGTCTTCTCTCCATTGTTGACTTTGTAGAATTCCAAAGCTCGCCACACCTAGAGCAAAGCGAGACAACAACGATAAACATATGTGCAAACATCGGATGAATAAGTTGAGGTTAAGAATCATACCAAGTCCTTCACACCCATGCCACTAACGGGGAGCCACCTCGCGTGATCATACGCCGCCTGGAACTTGTTGCATTCCGTTTGAATTGCTCCCCACCTCTTTTGGAGCGATATTTCGCTGCGGTCGCTCTCAAATGGCTCCTGTCCATATTTGCGATGTTCATGGAAGTATTCATAGATCCGGCGCCGAATGCGGTCCCCTTCTGCTCGGCACCCGTCAACGCATCTTGCCCGATGGTCAACCATCCATCGACGGGCACCTTGTCCTCCTTCTCCGTGTAGTTGGCGGTTCGTTTGCTTACCCGGCGACCTCGAGCTTGTGCAGATGCGGCTTGTGTGAGGCCCTCACCGAACAACGGCTCCTCCTCGATGTTTATGCTGCCGGGACAGGCAGCTTGTGCCCTCCCGTGTGTCAATGGGAGGTGGCTGGGGAGCCTGCTGTGTCGAAGGATATGGCAGGGTCGTCGGCATTGTCTGCGCGAAAGATGGAGGGGCCTGCACGGTGGATGGTGACTGCGCGCGCGCGGCCGACAGATCGTCGAACAGGTTGCGTGCACCGGACGTCGCAGCTGCTCCCAGGTTCTTGGGGCCTTTGGAGTTCGCCGGCGGACGGTTCAGGTCAATGGACGAAGGTGACGGCCCCGTCATGGACTCGCCCACCTCCGGTGACCCATCCCGTGACTGGTACGCGTGCCGCCCATGCACCCCCATTTCGTGCCCAAACAGGGCAGTCGGTGGGGCAGTTGACCTTGGAGGAAGGGGCCGGGTCACGGAGGAGGCCGAGCTCCCCACCGAGGCCGCGCCGGTGACGGGGATGATCATGTGCTGGCCGAGCGCTGGGTGGCCGTAAAAGAGCATGGCCTGTGCTTGCTGCTCTTGAAGGACAGTGCTCTTCGCCTCCGTCTTGCACTAGTAGGAAAACCCTCATAGGCAAAGCTTAGTTCTGTGGCGCACCAAAATAAATGCGCCACAGAAAGATTTTTTGTGGCGCACGAGGAAGAATGCGCCACAAAAATAAGCTATTTTTGTGGCGCACTACCGCGCCGTGCGCCACAGAAATTATGTGGGGCCCACATCCTGCCACCACCAATAATTAGTGTAGGTATTTCTGTGGCGCACATGGCTTGCTGCGCCACAGTAATAAGTGTTTCGTGGCGCACCTGCTTCGGTGCGCCACGAAGTAGTTGATTCCGTGGCGCACTTGTGCCGGTGCGCCACGAAATAGCGCCTTCTATAACCACCCGTACCCCCTCCCTCCCGCCCGTACTTCTTCCTCCTCCACCCCTCTTCCTCTCCCTCGCGCGCCGCCGCCCGTACTTCTTCCTCCTCCACCCCTCTTCCTCTCCCTCGCGCGCCGCCGCCCGTACTTCCTCGTCCACCCCTCTTCCTCTCCCTCGCGCGCCGCTGCCTTCCATTGTGAGCGTGGCTGTCGTCGTCGCCGCCGCCGCCTCCTTCCTCCGCGAGGGCCGCATGCCGCCACGCTCCACCCATCCCCGCCACCAGCAGCACAAGCCGCTGCGGCGTGGAGGAGAGGGGCGGCCGCCGCATGGAGGAGGAGGGGCCGGCTCCGCGTCAAGGAGGAGGAGCCGCTGCCCCTGCCATCATCGTCGACCTCCTCGTCCACCCCTACCCGGCCCCTCCCTCTTCCTCTACCCGGCCGCTCCTCCAACAGCATCGTCGGTGAGCTCCACCTCTCCCTCCCCTCCCTCTTCCTCTCCCGTGCGGGCACAAAGTGCTCGACGAAATTACTTTGTCGGATTGAGTGATATGGCTACCGCTTGTTTGCTCTCCAAATTACCAAGTGATATGGCTACCGCTTGTTTGCTCTCCAAATTACTTTGTCGGATTTAAATGTCCTCTCGGATCATTTGCAATAGTCCGGTGCACTCGTTAATTATATATGCATTTCATTTATCCGGTTAGTTTAACTTGATTGATTAGATAAATGAGATGAACCGCTGAGCGAGTAATGATCTCATGGATGGACTGGATGTAGCTAGAGGGTTGCCAATCATTGATTGGGTACCCTAGCTCATGCTCGAGCCCTATTGGGTTATGATGCAGTGGCTTAGTGAATGTTCCTATGGGTTTGAGGTAGCCCCGATAGCCTTTATGTTGTCCAAGGGTGGCTCCCCTTACCGTGGCTGTTGTTGTGACTCTCTCATGCTATCTCGGTTGATCCATGACTAGATTACCGGTAGCTTTTGCTGTTGAAAACAAAATAGACATTTAAATGTCTATATTCCGATGGTATAACTAGCCGTGTGGTGCTAGGTAAGTTTGGATGGCTAGTTAGGGATTAATCCATGTTGGATTTCTCTCGGTAGTGTCACCATACCGACATACCAATGTTCCCTTGGTGATTTCCTTCCGGCTGATCTTCGCGTTTGCTTCCACCAAATGGCTTAGTAGCCGGATGATGATACAAACCGGGTATTCTACCCATTTTGGCCTGGCAAGCATGTGGTGACTCACCGGCTCGTGTGTGTTGTTGGGCATGCACACCGCCCGGTGAGCTGTTTGGTCGTGTGTGTGTGTGTAGCCTCGGCTTGGGACTTGGGTTGACTCCAATATTAAAAATGTCTCCCAAATATGGAGACAAACATTTTAACATTACCCCAATGATCTTCAAATGTTTTGCATGCTCGTTAGGCCTTAATTGATGCCTTATGATCCAAATTACTATATTATTGGATTGAGTGATATGGCTACCGCTTGTTTGCTCTCCAAATTACCAAGTGATGAATATATAATCCCTTTGGAGCATCTCGCCCCATGCTATATATGTGTATTTGACCATGCTTATGATGGATTTCTTTTAAGGACTCTAGCTAGATTAGAGGGGAAAAAGTTGCTGCTTTGTTGCCTATGATAATGGATCATAAAATGTTTCCCTTTGTCCCCCGGTTGCCTCCTTAATTGATGCCTTATGATCCAAATTACTATATTATTGGATTGAGTGATATGGCTACTCGCTTGTTTGCTCTCCAAATTACCAAGTGATGAATATATAATCCCTTTGGAGCATCTGCCCCATGCTATATATGTGTATTTGACCATGCTTATGATGGATTTCTTTTAAGGACTCTAGCTAGATTAGAGGGGAAAAAGTTGCTGCTTTGTTGCCTATGATAATGGATCATAAAATGTTTCCCTTTGTCCCCCGGTTGCCTCCTTAATTGATGCCTTATGATCCAAATTACTATATTATTGGATTGAGTGATATGGCTACCGCTTGTTTGCTCTCCAAATTACCAAGTGATGAATATATAATCCCTTTGGAGCATCTGCCCCATGCTATATATGTGTATTTGACCATGCTTATGATGGATTTCTTTTAAGGACTCTAGCTAGATTAGAGGGGAAAAAGTTGCTGCTTTGTTGCCTATGATAATGGATCATCAAATGTTTCCCTTTGTCCCTGGTTGCCTCCTTAATTGATGCCTTATGATCCAAATGACCCAAGTCCCTTGCATGATCCCATTTGTCCCTAATGTTGCTTAAGATGAATAAATTCCCTCTAATCACCATTTGGAGATCAAGACTAGTTCTTGATTTCCATTAGCTAGACTCCAATATTAAAAATGTCTCCCAAATATGGAGACAAACATTTTAACATTACCCCAAGTGATTTACTTGTCGATGATTAGATGGTTGGTTGATCACTCGTACACTCGGGGTGGAGCAAGTGAGGCTTGGTGTGATGGCACAAATATCAATATCTTGTGCATCCTACCTGGCCTCACTTACTCCATCCCTGGATGTTAATATTTGTTTCGACCAACAAAGTATGAGGCGTTCCATTTAGTTCATACTAGCTACTTCTTAATTGCATTGGCCTTTCTTCCATTCTAGTGTCGATGATTAAATTGTTTGGTCACCTATACGCCGCAATATACTTTGTAGACGAGCCCCCTTTCTCGGCCGCCGTTCCGTGAACGAGTCCTTGATGAGACAACAACGCCGACATGCCTCTCCGGCGCAGCGACCACTTTTCTTCTCTCGCCGTCCAGGACGTGAACGAGTCCTTAATGCCAAGACGGTGCCAGCCTCCCTAGCATCATGCCGACCCTCGTTATCGCGCTTCGAGCCGTGTCGATCATGCGCCCTGCACTATTCGCCTTCTTGCCCGGTGAACGAACAGACTAATCGTTGGAATAAGGAAGCCGATGACGGCCGATCGCAATTTAATCTTGCGACCGGCTGTCATCGGTTTCCTTATTCCAACGATCAGCCTATTGGTTCACCGGGCAAGAAGGCGAACAGCAGGCAGGCGCGGGACACACGGCTTGAAGCGCGGCAACACGGCCCGGCATAATGCTGGGCAGGCCGGCACGGTCTTTGCATCAAGGACTCGTTCACCGGACAGCGAGGGACCGGCGTGGTTCTGCGCCGGAGATGCAGATCGGCGTTGTTGTGTCGTCAAGCACCCGTTGACGGAACGCCGACCGGGGAAAGGGGGCCCTTCTGCAAAGTATTTGTGTTGACCAACAATGTATGAGGCACATATTCTATTTTGTCATTCCATTTGCTTTGAGATTTTCAAAATGCCGATGATTAAAATGTTTGATCACCGTACACTCGGGGGTGGCGTAAGTGAGCCTGGTAAGATAGCACAAATATCAATCTCTTGTGCATCCTACCCGGCCTCGCTTACACCATCCCTAAATGTTAATATTTGTGTTGACCAACAATGTATGAGGCACTTATTCCATTTTGTCATTCCATTTGCTTTGAGATTTTCAAAATGCCGATGATTAAAATGCTTGGTCACCGTACACTCGTGGGCGGTGTTAGTGAGCCTCGTGTGATTGCACAAATATCAATCTCTTGTGCATCCTACCTGGCTCGCTAACTCCGTCCCGGAATGTTAATATTTGTTTCGACCAACAAAGTATGAGGCCCTTGTCATTCCATTTGCTTTGGTATTTTCAAAATGCCGATGATTAAAATGTTGGTCACCGTACACTTGGGGGTGGCGTAAGTGAGCTCGGTAAGATAGCACAAATATCAATCTCTTGTGCATCGGACTTGGCCTCACCGACGCCATCCCTAAATGTTAATATTTGTGTTGACCAACAATGTATGAGGCACTTATTCCATTTTGTCATTCCATTTGCTTTGAGATTTTCAAAATGCCGATGATTAAAATGTTTGGTCACCGTACACTCGGGGCGGCGTAAGTGAGTCTGGTAAGATTGCACAAATATCAATCTCTTGTGCATCGGACTTGGTCTCACTTACACCGTCCCTGAATGTTAATATTTGTGTTGACCAACAATGTATGAGGCATTTATTCCATTTCTCTTGTGCATCGGATTTGTTGGTCTCACTTTCTTCCATTTTCATCATAGTAGGAACTGGATGAAGGACCCCGATGCAAGCGAGCCCGGTGGGTAGAGATGACGGAGCAAAGGAGGAACCGGATGAAGACTACTTTGTATCTCGAAATAGTGAATTTTGTATGAATTAAGAGTTGTATGCAAAACATTTGACACTTGCCACTATATATGTATCTCGATCGGGCTCTAAGTAATGTGATGATGATGTCTATGTTATATCCGTGCAATGTACATGATATTTATATTATATCTGAATGTTGCCGTATATAACCCGTGTATCCGTGTATCCGTATTGCTGTCTATAAACCGCATGTGTATGTGTATAGCAGTGCAGCACAAAATCTTGTATAATACAAGAAAATTCCGTGGCGCACTAAAAACCAATTCCGTGGCGCACGCTTTTCCGTGGCGCACCTAAGAACTAGTGCGCCACGTAGAACCTTAATTCCGTGGCGCAAGGGCAGGTGCGCCACGTAAACCTTATTTTTGTGGCGACGTTTCTGTGGCGCACCTCCCGTGCGCCACAGAATCCATTTTTCGTGCGCCACTGATGAGGCTTTTCCTACTAGTGTTGAGTTGGAGAAGCTGCTCCACCGCCCGCTGCCGCTCCTCCGCGGCAGCGGTTTCCCTCTTCCGTTGGTCGAGCGCCCTGCGTCGATCGGCCCTCTTCTTGCTCTCGAGCTTCCTCTGCTCCGAGGTGAGGTCGGCCTTCGCCTTCTTCGTCGGCGGCCCGGGGGGGAGCTCGGCCTCCGCCGCTCAGAGCCGCCTCCACGGCAGGAGCGGCAACGGCCGCGGGTGCCTCCTCTCCGATGGTGGCGGTGGTGGCGGTGGCGGCGGCGGCCGCTTCGTCGGCCATCTCTAGGTTTTGGGAGTACGAGTGGAGTGTTTTCTGTTTTGGGAGGCGTGACAGGCGGGCCGTGCGGACAAGGGAGGACGCGAGCGACCAGCCTTTCGCGTCCGCGGCCACGCAAACTCGTCCAAGATTTGGGCCGGGTTTGGGTCGTCCCGGACGCCGCGGCCATCCGTTTTAGGGATGGGTCCGCGCGCTGGGCTGCGGTTTTGTCCGTTTCGACCCATCCGGACGCGCGGGCGCGGGATGGGTCGCCCGGTTGGAGATGCCCTTAGTTCCCGTGGCTTATAAAACACAAGCCTTGCATAAGCTTCCGTATGGGACAAAAGAGCATAAAACAAATAAATATGAGAGGAAAAGAATAAATGTGTATCAATTTACCTTGGTTATAAAGTGTAATCAAGAAACATATCTTTGTCATGAGGGGTAGCTGAAACGATGCAGCTTCCATCTGTGATAGAAAAAGGCAGAACACCACTTACACCACATCACCTTTCAGCAGCAACACCCACCACGCTTGTTCTATGTATCGACCAGATTACCGTGGGATCAAAAGAAAATGAAGTGTATCAGGCTACTGCTCTCCGGCGAGCGGTGACATCCCAGAAGAGCGCAGCAGAATTCATTGCTAAACGCTGGCTCACTGTGAGATGTCAACTTGCATACCTTCTCTGGATACACGGCACTGTATATGCCGGTTAACTGGGGCCTGCATATATTTTCTTGCAGTTCATGTTTCGTCAGCTAATATTGTGTAGCACCAGATAAACCCATCCTCGAGTTTGCAGATTGATGTCATACATATTTTGTATTTTTGAATACTGATAATAAAATTGAAGCTCCTGAAGATGATTGTAGCAGGGAGAGCACCTGACCTTTGATTGTCTCAGAAAGTTTTGGAAAAGGGGAGAGCATGAATGTGGAATCTACTACCTGCAAAAAAAAAAGGAATATGACATCTAGCAAAATTCAGATTACATGTGGTACAAATAAGCAGCCCAAAAAACGGCATGAGTGAGGGCTCGCCTCTGGCCTGGTGGAGTTACGCTGACAGAGAATTGATCAGACATGAGCGTAAACGTGTACCCAGAAGATCAGGAAGATGCGATGCGGTGAGCAAAGTTTATGACAACCTGCAGAACGAATTTGGGTAGAAAAACATAGATTCCTGACGGAGGAATTGGCTGAATCCCTTGGGAGGCACGCTTAGTCGAATCCTCCCCAGGGGCAACGGTGGTGACAGCCTCCATATCCAAGCTGGTACCCTTGGTGGCCATGGCTGTGAGTCGGCTGCATATTACTGTAGATTATTAGCCGCGGCACGGTCATGACGGAGGCATAAAAAGGTGAGGAGGGGAGTGTTAATAGCCCGATCGTTAGTGAAGGGTGCGTTACTAGAAGATATGTATTCAGGGATCTTAATCGCAGGACTTTTATGGCCAAGAAGTTGTGTAGGTTGCAGCAGCGGAGAGCACTACCAGTATCACAGAAGACGAAGAGGGGGAGGGGAGGGGGGGTCCAGTACCTCGTTTGGCCCATGTAAGGATTCCCAGCCCACGTACTAAGAAGGGAAGCCCGCCGCCCATGTGGATAAAAATTGCACATCTGTATGGATCGATCAGGGCAATACGCAGCGCATCTTCTCTCGAGAACTGAGTGCGCGGGTATAGAAGCACAGAAGAACGGGCTGCTCAAATAGGGTTGATGTGGCTTCACAGGATGGCAAGAAAATGGGGTCAGCTATTTAGAAAGAGAAGATATAGTATATCAAAAGTATATATCTTTCCATATGACAAAATTTCAGTTGCGAGGTGATCAAGTAAAATTGTTTAACATAAAAAGAACAATAAAAAATAACCGTTTTCTGCAGTTCTAGCACCTGCCGGAACAAAAGATGGCTATTGCATCACGAGTAACATGGATATATAACTATTTCAGCCATAATATATGGAAACCTATATAAGACTAGATAAATATTAAGAATTAAGAGGACTCTTCCTCCTAGATGGTCAGCAAAGTTGTTTCTTTATTTCGATTTGGCCTTTAGTTAATAATTTCAATTTCATTAAGAAAAACTAACCAGATAAATGGAAAATGAAAATTAATAGAATTCTTTTTTTCTTCAAATCCAAAATTTTTCTCTTTTTTATAGATAGGTCGTCGATTCGGCATTGGATAAAAAAGGATCTCCTTTGCCTCAAGCCTCCTTTGGTATAGATGGTGTACAAAATCGTAGAATGGTGATTTTATTCTATCAAACTGCCAGCCACGGAGTGGGACGACCAAGTACCCATGTTCTTCTGCAAATTTTAGCTCCTCAGAGAAATAGACACCTACAAACTTACCTGTAGGAAATACTAAAGTACCATCACCACTCCTTTTAAAAGGTAGAAAAGGACGCTGAATATCTTCCGGACATGTTATAAACGCTTGAAAGAAACTGTTATCACCAGAATTTGACCGAGTCAGAGGTGGGCCGTGATCAAGATGGACTTGAAGATATGTACATGGAAGAAATACGTGAATCGGCCTTGTGTATCAAGTTAGGGCTAATTGCCCGTGTATCTGTAACATATTAGATTATGAGTCGGTTAGGAGATAGAGTTTTACCCGTGCACGGTTAGGTGCACACCTAAATTAGAAAGTCCCCGAGACTATAAATATGTATCTAGGGTTTATGGAATAAACAACAACCAACGTTCAACACAAACAAATCTCGGCGCATCGCCAACTCCTTCGTCTCGAGGGTTTCTCCGGTAGCACCATGCTGCCTAGATCGCATCTTGCGATCTAGGCAGCACAAGCCTATCTTGTTGTTCATGCGTTGCTCGTGCTGAAGCCTTTTTGATGGCGAGCAACGTAGTTATCTTAGGTGTGTTAGGGTTAGCATTGTTCTTCATATCATATGATGTCGTAGTGCAACCCTTATACATCTAGCCGCCCTTACACCTATCTTAGGTGTAGGGGCGGCACCCCGCTTGATCATAGTTTAGTAGATCCGATCCGTTACGGTTGCTCCTTGCTTTGCAAGGATTAGTTTAATATCTGCAATAGTTAGGCCCTACAAAGGGTTGGAGGATCCAGCGGCGTGTAGGGTGTAATTCGCTAGCCCTAGAAAGGATGTTCCGGGGATCAACCTCGTGTTGGTTTTTAGGCCCTATCTAGGATCGGCTTATGGTCACCGTACGCGAGCGCGAGGCCCAATCGTGAGTAGGATGATCCGATTATGCGGTGAAAACCCTAAATCTTCGTAGATCTCATTAGCTTTATCTTGATCAAGCAGGACCACCATATATTCGGACACCTTGTTCGAATCATGGGTGGATCGGCTCTTTGAGCCGATTCACGGATAACCCGAGAGCCGATCGAGGCTCGTATTTAATGTTTACGTGTGTCCCCCGCAGGAAACTAAGCGAGGCATCATCCAACACCTTCCCGACCAGGTATAGGTCAGGTGGCACGCCCTTGCGATAGCATCGGACGTGTGACCGGGAGGCTTTGCGGGCCGTCGCTCCGAGGGACCGGGGCCAGCCGCAGCCCTAGTTGTTCCCGGCTCTACTGTGTTGCCCGTCGCTGCCCGCCGGTGGGTTTCTGACGTCAACACATTCTGGCACGCCCGGTGGGACAACCTTCGACATCCACCGCATCGCCATCTACACCCGAGATGGCGGAAAGCACTCCGGTCAAGTACGAGGATCTGCCTGATGAGCTCAAGAAGAAGCATGACGAGATCAAGGCAGCCCTCGAAGCCGAACTCATCGGCTCTTTCCACGTAACCCGCTCCCATGGCGTCGGTGGAAGGGGTTCTCACCCGAAGGCGCACTCGATGGAGTGGACCTGTCCGCCCCGTCGAAGAACGCACCAGGTCGCCGCGTCGGGAGATCAACTACATGGTGGCTCATTCGCCGCACCGCCACTCGAGAGCCTCGGTGAACACTTTGGAGCGTGTCGCTCGCGCGTGGTCCAGAAATCATGAGCCATCGGTATTCTCCGTCGGGACCAGCTCGGGGACTTACAAAGGAGAGATGCCACTCCGTCCCATCCTCCGCCGCCGTTCGCATGGGCAGCACCGGAAGTGCCGAACTCATCGGCATACGTCGTCTACAAAATTGGTGGTGATCCTAGTGACTACCAATTCCTACCCGAGGCGCCCAAGGAGATCCCGCACGGATACGCGTGCGCATACGTACTCGCACGGCAGCACCTGGGCACTCTCAAACCAGGCTGCGACAGCAGGGACCTCTGGAACAGCAGGAGGAACGTCGGGAGCAGATCTTGAGAAGCAAACGTGGCTAGCTAAGTACGCCACTCCGACAAACCTCCGCAGCCCAGCTCCCGCAGCTTGGCTCGGAACCGGAAAAGCAAGCATGGCTGGTTAAGTATGCCACCCCGGCGAATCTTCGTGGTTCGACGCCTTCAGCCATCACCGCGGATCAGATTTGTACAATTCTGAAAGATCGGCTCGGCATGATGCCGAAAAGGAAGACGTTCGGCTATACCAAGCCGTACCCCAACGAGTACGAATTGATCCCGCTACCACCCAAATATCGGCTCCCGGACTTCACAAAGTTTAGTGGATCAGATGGTTCCAGTTCCATCGATCATGTGAGCCGATATTTGGCACAGCTGGGCACGATCTCGGCGTCGACGAGCTGCGTGTGAGGTTCTTCGCACGATCCCTCACAGATCGGCTTTCGGATGGTACACATCGCTGCCACCGAACTCCATCCGGACTTGGAAGCAATTGGAAGAGCAGTTCCATGAGCAATATCATTCAGAGGCTTCCGAGGCCGGCATTGCCGATCTAGCACAAGTACGACAGAAGCGCGGGGAAACAAGTGTCGAATACATCCAGCCGCTTCAGACCGTGAGGAACCGATGCTATTCGGTTCACGTAAGTGAAAAAGAAGCAAGTCGAGCTGGCGGTGGTGGGTCTCTCATCATCAATCAAGGACGTGGCCTCCCAAGCAGTACTACCCTTCATTGGCGCACATGGTGCGTAAGGCTGTCGCGCATATGAACAAGCGCCACCCGGATGTTTACCAGGATAAATTCAAGCGTGCGGTGACCCCGGTTGAGGCAGTACGAGGATGAAGGTGCTGTGGGAGATCGAGAGGTAGCAGTGGCCGAATGGACTCGAGCGGCGAGTCCCGTGTCCCGCAAATGGGTGAAGCCACAAGGCCCTCCAAAAGGGTTCGACTTCGACGTGACCAAAACCGAGCAGATTTTTGATCTCTTACTCACGGAGAAGCATATAAAGGTACCCGAAGGCCACAAGATCCCCACGGTGCAAGAGCTGAACGGAAAGCCATACCGCAAGTGGCATAACACGTTCACCCACACCACCAACGACCGCAGGGTGTGGCGGCAGCAGATCCAAATGGCGATAGAAAATGGGCGGCTGATTTTCAACCAAGTACGCCATGAAGGTCGACACACACCCCTTCCCCGCCGTTAACATGGTGGAGTACACTTACCATGGAGGGTGCCAGCCAGATTTCTCATGCAATATCAACATGGTAGGACCCGGACACCACTCGGTAAGGACGGAGATGAGGGCAGCCGCTCTCATAGCAAAGACACAGAGGAGGCCGCTCCACGCGATCGGCCCCGCCAAGACGGCAAGCGCTACGTCACGGAGGGAGAAGTGAAGAACATAAGATATCAACGACCTCTCTCTCGATCACCTCCTCAACAAGTATGTGAGTCGGCATGACCAACGCCGGCGATACAACGACGATGATGAAGAAGATCGTCTGGCTAGGGACGACAGGAAACGTCGTCGGCATGATCACAACGAGGAGCGATACGAGCGCCACGCCAAGGAGAAGTCGAGGGAGCAAGACGACGAGGACAGGCACTGGGACTGTCCCTTCTTCAGACACTGCTGGGATTCAGGAATGAGCCGATTGCTCACAATCGGCAATTGCCCATAATGCAACCAGAAGAAGAAGGAGACAGCCAACGTGTCTGTGTTCAAGCGCCTAGGGCATCTCCCGCCACAAAGCAAACGCGCTGAGTCCCCTCGGTTGGAAGATCTCGAGGATTCAGAAGACGAGGGAGAAGAAGAAGACAGGTACCACCGGCCAAGGTGGTGCCCCGATGGACTCAGCCCGCTCCCAAAAGCGCAGGGTTCAGCGATTGCGCGGCCCGGAGGAAGCCGAAAGGTTATACTTGCATACGCTAAGGAAGGCACGACCTGATCTGCGTCGCGAAAGTTCAGCGAACCCTCGGATGAAGAGGGTCGTCCACGGAAAATGGAGTTGCGCCCCAAGCAAAGGAAAGCCGATGATGATACATCGGCCGGCACAAACATGGTGCTCGTCCTTCCGACGAAGCTTAGTGCTCCACGATTACACGATGCACTCGAAGTGGACGACAAGCAAGCGCACCAACATGATAAAGTCAGAGATTGGGCTGGTTTTATCCACCGGCCTAACCATGTAGTCGGAGCAAATCAATGAGCAAACGTGGCGAGGCTGATCCTTGTGATCGGCCCCAAAAAATTTATGGAGGAACATTACAAAACCTTCATCGAGCAAGCAACGTGGAGGCCGATTCCAGCAATCGGCCAAAATTATCCTCACCAATCGGCTTGGTGGATTCAACGCAATGGGCAATAGGGTTACGTCGGCTAATAAGCTAGAAGAAGTCCACACTGGTCCTAATCAAGCCGACGTTCGCATAAAGTACATTGGTTCATCACAGAGCCGATTTCAGCAGCTACTCCGGCGTAATCGGCTTGGGGGGCACCTGATCAGATGAACATGTGCATGTGCAGCGAAACATCGGGGGCCGATAGAAAAATCGGCCTGTAAAAAAAAATCACGCAGTTTCTCGCAAGGTACAGCCGATGCGCAGACGACGACTTAAGGACACAAAGCCGGTGCCGCCGCCATGGACTCTAGAACAATTACACGAGACCCTTTGCGATGGGGCAAGTTTGGCTGTCTCGGATTACCAGATTACCTGAAGTCAAAGCCTTTCCTGTTAAGATCTGTGCATCCTCGTCGATGTTCTCGCCTTGATTAAGGCTCGGGGGGCAGCTAATTTGGTGGATGCTTTATTGTTCGGGAGCCGATTGGAGTTGCATCGGCCGACCCCCGTATCGCGGCCTTCTCCAAAAATGCTGAACCGCTTGCGAGAGGAAGACCGCTAAGGCTACGGAGGGGAGCCGGAAAGGGAGGCTGTCGTCTTTGACAGGATTTGGACCGTCCTGTTGCTACAAGAAAGGGAGGAAGACTGGATTCTTAAAAATGGCCGATGAACAGTCACCGGCTATAGATTTGCGGAGTATCAAATCACAGTCTGAATTTGAGAAGTACTTGACTGACGGTCTAATCGATATTTGAGCCCGGCTTCATGGGCGTCTAAAAGAGGAGGGGTCTGATACGTTGCTATCGGCCTTGGTGAGACAAGCTGGAGGATTGAAATTGAACTAATTGAAGGATAAATCGAGAGAACAATTTTCATTAGTTCAAAGGAGCAGCTTTACAAGAAAGAACCGATGGCTCTCAAAAGAGGGATCTGGTGCCTAGTGCACTGCTACTACTAGTCCTAATCTACTAGTCGTCGCTGGCCTCATCATCGCCGTCGTTAATGTCGTCGGCGCTGCTCCCAGGAAGCTCCTCGTCGCTTCTGCCCCAGCCTTTGGTCGGAGCTTCATCTTCCTCGTCATCATCATCATCCTCGCTGTCCGCCCAAGAGCGGAAGCGTTTCGTCGGCGGGTACCCAGCGGAAGAGGAAGATTCATCTTCCTCCTCCTCTTCTCCTTCTTCGTCGTCATCTTCGTCCTCGCTGTCCGCCCACATGCGGGAGCGCTTCTTCGGCGGGAGCTTGGCGGAGGGGGAGGCCTTGGCCTTCGCTACTTCTCCTTCTTTCTCCTCCTTGTCGGAGGAGATGAGGTTCGCCCCGGAGTGAAGGTCGTCCTCATTCTTTCTCTTCGGCGAGGATTGGAGGGGGAGGCCTGAGGGGGAAGAGGAAGAGGAGGACATTGTTACAGGAGGAGAGGGTTTTTTGGTGCCGACCGCTAGAACAGAGGAAGGGGATGAAGAGGACTGATCAATCGGCACGGTTAAATAATGGGGAGCCTAGTGGAGATTTAATGCCATCGCAGTTTCCGAGGAAGTGATGCTAAAGCTATCGAATTTTACAAGTGGAGTTGGGAAGACAAAGTGTCATGATGAAGGATGCCGCAACAGTTTCGCTCTGCCATGACATGACCCGACGAAAGAAAGCATAATGATTTTGGAAATGTCATTTCCAAAACCAGGGGGGCATGTGTTATCACCAGAATTTGACCGAGTCAGAGGTGGGCCGCGATCAAGATGGACTTGAAGATATGTACATGGAAGAAATACGTGAATCGGCCTTGTGTACCAAGTTAGGGCTAATTGCCCGTGTATCTGTAACATATTAGATTATGAGTCGGTTAGGAGATAGAGTTTTACCCGTGCACGGTTAGGTGCACACCTAAATTAGAAAGTCCCCAGGACTATAAATATGTATCTAGGGTTTATGGAATAAACAACAACCAACGTTCAACACAAACAAATCTTGGCGCATCGCCAACTCCTTCGTCTCGAGGGTTTCTCCGGTAAGCACCATGCTGCTTGCGATCTAGGCAGCACAAGCCTATCTTGTTGTTCATGCATTGCTCGTGCTGAAGCCTTTTTGATGGCGAGCAACGTAGTTATCTTAGGTGTGTTAGGGTTAGCATTGTTCTTCGTATCATATGCTGTCGTAGTGCAACCCTTATACATCTAGCCGCCCTTACACCTATCTTAGGTGTAGGGGCGGCACCCCGCTTGATCATAGTTTAGTAGATCTGATCCGTTACGGTTGGTCCTTGCTTTGCAAGGATTAGTTTAATATCTGCAATAGTTAGGCCCTACAAAGGGTTGGAGGATCCAGCGGCGTGTAGGGTGTAATTCGCTAGCCCTAGAAAGGATGTTCCGGGGATCAACCTCGTGTTGGTTTTTAGGCCCTATCTAAGATCGGCTTATGGTCACCGTACGCGAGCGCGAGGTCCAATCGTGAGTAGGATGATCCGATTATGCGGTGAAAACCCTAAATCGTCGTAGATCTCATTAGCTTTATCTTGATCAAGCAGGACCACCATATATTCGAACACCTTGTTCGAATCATGGGTGGATCGGCTCTTTGAGCCGATTCACAGGATAACCTGAGAGCCGATCGAGGCTCGTATTTAATGTTTACGTGTGTGCCCTGCAGGAAACTAAGCGAGGCATCATCCAACACCTTCCCCGACCAGGTATAGGTCAGGTGGCACGCCCTTGCGATAGCATCGGACGTGTGACCAGGAGGCTTTACGGGCCGTCGCTCTGAGGGACTGGGGCCAGCCGCAGCTCTAGTTTTTCCCGGCTCTACTGTGTTGCCCGTCGCTGCCCGCCGGTGGGTTTCTGACGTCAACAGAAACCAAACAAGTTCTCCAACAACGGTATCTTTGAACTCAACGGCTCCCAGGATATCAGAGAAAAGACTAGTAGATACCATAAAAGATAGTGATGAAGATAGAACAATTCTTAGTTAGGTATATAACACTTCTACTCGGCTGGTCAGTGATAAGAACACGTGAGAAGAGAAATATTTCAAGAAAATACCACCGGGCCTGACCATGTCATCGTGGAGTGGAGTGTCTTACACGTGGTGCTTATCTATTATATTATTATTAAAATAACTAACAGCAAATGGTGCAAATTAGCTAGCCATAATCAAAGGAAAATGCTTGTCATCCGGCGACCGATCGCGTCGCGTGATATCGGTCGTTGTCGCTCCTGCTAGCGTGGGTTGTTTCCTATGTTCCTGGCCGAGCTAGCTCTCATAGCTGCCTCTTTTCTCACGCCCAGCTAGCTGACGTGCTCGTATCACGCTATCTCTCGTCTTATCTTGCAACTTGCTTTTCACACGTGGCTTGGACCATTGCTCATGCTTACTTTTTTACTACACATGTACTACTTACTGTGTGCTAGCCTACGGGCAGGGATGTGGAGTGCCAGGCTATGATTGTGTTGACCGTCAAAACCCACCGTCGGGCAGCGACAGTCAGCACTAGTAGAGCCGGGAAGAGCCTAGAGCTGCGGCTGGCTGAGACCCCTCCGAGCGACGGCCCGCAATGCTCTTCTGGTCACACGCGGCGATGCGAAGTGCAAGGGCGTGCCACCTGACCTATACCTGGTCGGGAAGGTGATGGGGAATGCCTCGCTTAGTTCCTGCATGGCATACACGTAAACGTTAAATACGAGCCTCGATCGGCTCTCGAGGTTATCCCGTGAATCGGCTCAAAGAGCCGATCCACCCATGATCCGTGCGGGGTGCACGAATACTTGGTGATCCCGCTTGATCAAGATAAAGCTAATGAGATCTACGACGATTTAGGGTTTTCACCGCATAATCGGATCATCCTACTCCAGGTTGGGCCTCGCGGCCACGCACGGTGCTCATAAGCCGATCCTAAACAAGGCCAAAGAACCAACAATGTAGTTGATCCACGGAACATCCTGTTTAGGACTTGCGAACGCCACCCTACATGCCACTGGATCCTCCCCCCTTTGTAAGGCCTAACTATTGCAGATATTAAACTAATCCTTGCAGAGCAAGGAGCAATCGTAACGGATCAGATCTACTAAACGATGAACAAGCAGGGTGCCGCCCCCATGCCTGAGATAGGCATGAGGACGGCTAGATATGCAAGGGTTGCACTACGTAAGCATGTTTATACGAAGAACAATGCTAACCCTAACACATCTATGATAACTACGTTGCCCGCCATCAAAGACGCTTCAGTACGGGCAACGCATGAACAACATGGAGCTTGTGCTGCCTAGATCGCAAGATGCGATCTAGGCAGCATGTCGCTTACCTGATTGAAACCCTCGAGACGAAGGAGTTGGCGATGCGCCGAGATTGGTTTGTTTTGGGGTGAACGTTGTGTTGTTGTTTATTCCATAAACCCTAGGTACATATTTATAGTCCAGCGGACTCTCTAACGCGGGCGTGCACCAAACCGTGCACGAATAAGATTCTATCTCTAAACTAAGATACGATCTAATATGTTACAGATACACGGGCAATTAAGCCCAACTTGGTAAAAAGGCCGATCCACATACTTCTTCTATATATATTTCTTCACACCCATCTTCGATCGCGGCCCACCTCCGACTTGGTCAAATTCTCGGTGATAACACATGCCCCCTGGTTTTGGAAATGATATTTCCAAAATCATTACGTTTTCCTTTCGTCGGGTCATGTCATGGCGAGAGCAGTAACCATTGCAGCATTTTTCGTTGGGTCATGTCATGGCAGAAGCAGAACCATTGCTCCGCACAATTTGACCGTTGTCTTTGAGTACGCGCTCCTCGAAAACCGCTGTGGCATTGAATTTTTTCACCGTAGCCCCCTTTTTATTTAACCGCTCCGAGTGGTTCGCCATTTCACCATCTTGCTCCGTCCTGGCCATCGGTACCAAAAACCCCCAAACTCCCACAGCTATGTCTTCCTCTTCTTCCTCTTCCTCGTCGGTCTTCCACGACTCCTCCTCCGAGCTTTCCTACGGGTCCTCTTCCTCCCGTGAAACACCACCAGACATCCGCGCCCCGAAGCATGGGACCCGGAAGACCACGCTTCCTCCGTCCGGTCCGAAGACGACCGGTCCCCGACCGAGCGGGGACGAAGATCTTCAGTTCCTCGCCGTCGGGGAACTCGGAGTCGGAGAGTGAGGACGACCGGTTTCCCCGGGACGGCTGCCCCACCTCCGAAGAAGAGGAAAAGGAAGACGACGGCGACGACGACGACTCCCTCGAGGGTTACCCGCCGCCGAAGCGCCTCCGCATGTGGTGGGACGACGACGCAGTGGTGACGATGAAGACGAAGATGAAGCTCCCGTAGAGGGCTATGGGAGCAGCGACGAAGAACCCATCGGCAGTAGTGCCGATGAGAGTTCCGAAGACGACGACGAAGGAAGCAACGGCCCGTAGATTAAGATCTACTAGTATAGGCCCAGCAGTAGTAGATTGGTCAATAGACCCTTCTTTTGTTCTTCCTTCCCGAGCAATCGGCTCTTTCTATGTAAGAAATCCCCTTAACTCCCTTGCCGATTGTCAAATGGAGTTGTCGTACAGGGAGCCGATGGCAGAATATCGGCTCATCTTGCTATCTGAGGCCAAGCTGTTATATAAACTTACTTCACTAAAGTCGATACCAGCGTATCGGCTCTGTTCTCTGAAGTCGATGCCCGTGCATCGGCTGTGATTTTCATATATATGTGCCTCTCTCTTTTTTTTTTTTTACTGGCCGATTCTGAAATCGGCCCCCACATCTTACTGTCCGATTCTGAGATCGGCCCATCTTACTGTCCATCATCCCACATGCTTGGGAAATATTTCTTGAGGTGTTGACCATTAACAGCCACAAGGAACTTTTCGCCGCTCAATTCCTCCAGCATGTAGGCATTACCCTTCAAGGCCTGGACCACTTTGTACGGACCGTGCCAATTAGGAGACCACTTGCCATATGCCTTATCCCTGGTTCCCAATGGCAACACAGCCTTCCCACACAAGATCACCAACTTGGAACTCCTTTGGCTTAACCTTTTTGTTGTAAGCACGAGCCACCCCGGCTTTGTTCTCCTTAATCTTCTCCAACGACCAAAGCCTCGAGTTCTCGTTGCGTCCTCAATAGTGTCGCTCATCAAAGCCGCATACTCTTCAGCTCGTCGATCATTCTCGAAACGTGACGCGTCTTGATCCAGCCGTAATTTCCCAAGGCAATACGGCCTCCTGTCCATAGACAAGCTGGTACGGCGAGGTCTTTATAGCTCCATGGCACGACATGCGGTAGGCCCATAACGCTTCTGATAGCTTCTCGTGCCAATCCCGAGGGTTTTCGTCAATTTTCCTCTTGATCAGCTTGATCAGGCTTTGATTGGACGCCTCAGCCTGCCCGTTAGCTTGAGCATAGTATGGGGATGATCGGATCAGTTTAATCCCTACGTCATCACAGAACTTCCTGAATTCTTTAGAAGTGAAGACCGAACCTCCATCGGTCGTGATAGTCTGGGGGATTCCAAACCTATGAATGACGTGCTCCTTCACAAACTTGACCACGTCCTCTGATGTTACCTTTTTCATAGGGACGGCCTCCACCCACTTGGTGAAGTAATCTGTGATAACCAAAATCCATTCATGTTTTTTACCTGATGCCGGATGGATTTTGCCGATCATATCCATGCCCCACCCCCGAAACGGCCAAGGCTTGATGATGGGGTTCATCGCCGATGTCGGCACCATCCGAATTTTTCCAAACATCCGACATGCTTGGCACCCCCGTAATAATTGAAGCAATCTTCCAACATAGTGGGCCAATAAAACCCCGATCGCCCGATCAGCCACTTCATCTTATGAGCCGACCGATGTGTTCCACGAGCGCCTTCATGCACCTCATGTAAGAGCCGATTGGACTCGATCGGTCCTAGGCACTTGAGTAGCAACCCTTCTAATGTCCCGTAGAACATATCGTCTCCTATAAGGACATACTTCATGGCTCAGTATCTCACCCGTTTAGGTGCCCCCGAGCCGAATCTTTCAAATAATCGAAGATCTCGGCTCTCCAATCATTCTGTTCCAGGAATTGTATCTGAACTTCCGCTCCATCGGCTATATCTATGTAGCCCGACGCCATTTGTGCGAGATTGTTGGCATCGGTATTCCGGGACCTTGGGATCCAATTGAAGTTGATGTACCGGAACCGTGTCATCAACTCACGGCATTCCACCCAATATGGGAACAGCGATTCACTTTCGCAATTATATTCCTCCGTGAGCCGGTTAATCACCAACTTTGAGTCCCCGAAGATCTCTACAGCTTCAGCTCCGACTTCCAATAACAATTCCATTCCTTTACGTATTGCCTCATATTCCGCTACGTTGTTGGTGCAAGGGGCGGACAATCTGATGGAGAAGGAGTATTCGTCCCCCGAGGCGATACGAGCGTAATGCCGATGCCGCAACCATCGTCACAAACCGATCCATCGAAGAACATAGCCCATGCACGAATGGATAGTGCTGCTATATTGGTGCTGATCCGTTCGGCGATGAGATCGGCTAACGCTTGGCCCTTAACTGCCTTCGCAGGCTGGTACCGGAGATCAAATTCTGACAGCGCAAGCATCCATTTGCCGAGTCGGCCTTTCAAAACAGGGGCCGACAACATGTGTTTGACGACGTCTGATTTACGGATGACGATGATCTCCGCCGTCGAAGGATGTGATGAAGCTTGGTGCAGGTGAAGAATAAGCGAGAGGCAAAGTTTCTCGACCTCGTGGTATCTTGTCTCCGCGTCCAGCATCCTTCCGCCGAGGTAGAAAACGACCCTTTCAATGCCATCGTAAAGTTGCACCACTACCGAAGCGATGGACGTATCGCCCATCGACGGGTAGATGTAGAATGGCCTGTCTTGTCGGGGCGGAACTAGCACGAGCGGCGTTGTCGGATATCGCTTAATTTCATCAAACGCCTGTTGTTGTTCTCGCCCCCGATGAAACTCGTCGTCGCGACTTGGTCTTCACCAGCGCCATGAACGGCTCGATTCGTCCTGACAGATTAGAGATGAACCGCCTGACAAAATTGATCTTGCCGATGAGGCGTTGAAGCTCTTTTTTCGTGGTCGGCGGCTGCATGGTACGCACCGCCTCCTGACTTTTCAGGCCGATCTCAATTCCCCGTTCATGAACCAGAAAACCTAGGAATTGACCAGCCCGTCACGCCAAAGGCACACTTCTTCGGATTCATTCTCAGCCCGAATTTCGAGTCCTTTCTAGGACGCGCCGTAGATCGTCCAAGTGCCCCTCCATGGATACCGATTTGACCACCACGTCGTCGATATAGATCTCCACCAACTTGCCGATCGGATCATGAAATATATAATTCATGGCTCGCTGGTACGTTGCACCGGCATTCTTCAACCCAAAGGTCATGACCACGTACTCGAACAAGCCTACCGCCCCCGGTACTCTGAATGCGGTCTTGTGTATGTCTTCCGGAGCCATGAAAATCTGATTATAACCGGCGTTGCCATCCATGAAGCTCAACACCTTGTGGCCGGCAGCGGCGTTTATCAATGTTTCGCCACGGGCATCGGATATTCGTCCTTTGGGGTAGCTCGTTAAGATCTCGGAAATCGATGGCCACGCGCCATCGGCCGTCTTTCTTCTCCACCGGAACTATACTGGAGATCCACTCAAGCATACCCGCATGGCCTCGATGAATCCGGCGGCCAACATTTTCTCAATCTCCTTCTTGACTTCTTCCGGAATCTCGGCCCTCATCCGACGTGCTCGTTGTTGGAACGGCCGAAATCCTTTCTTCGTGGGGAGGCGATGCTCGATGATGCTCCCGTCTAAACCAGCATCTCCGTGTAATCCCATGCAAAGCAATCCGGGTATTCCTTCAACAGGGCTATCATCCGTCCCCCGAGCCGCGGATCTAACTTCTTGCCGATAAAAGTAGGTCGAGGTTTATCCCCGGGACCGATGTCAACTTCCTCTAGCTCATCAGCCTGATGTGAACCCGTACCCCAGCCTTCCCGTCACCTGTGAGGTCGACTCCGCATACTGGGAGAGCGGGCGATACGGATACAGCGGGCCGATTACTAGCGTCGGCTTCTACCTTGATCATCACCAGGATGTTTTGGCGGTGTCGGGGCCGATCACATGGAGCAGCCTCTTCCTTGTCTTTGCCACGAGAGCAGTTGCCCTCGCCTTTATCTTCATCAAGGGGGTGCCCCAGTTCTATCATGTTGATGTTGAACGGATGTCCTGGTTAGCACCTCCCGGGGTGAGTACCGTTAATCCTGTCAACGGCACGCGCCGGCGAATTATGCGCTCCTGGTGCCGCCGATGTGCACGACAACGGCGGACGGGGCTGGAGTGGTACGTTTCCTTGGTAGGTCCTGAGAGCTGGCTCTAATAGAGAGTGCTGATTCTTCATGACTTCTTTGACCATCCGAACGGCGACGTGCTCCAAAGTATTCACCAGGCTCTCGGAATGGAGACGCAACGAGTGAGCCACCATGCCACCAATCTCCTGGCGCACGGCCCTGGTGCGCCCTCTGATGGGACGGATAGATCCACTTCATCGAGTGCGCCTTCCGGTGAGAACCCCTTCCGCCTGACGCCATGAAAACGAGTTCTGTGATATGAGCCGATGAGGTCGGCTTCGAGGGTGGCCTTGATCTCGTCATGTTTCTTCTTGAGCTCGGCGAGGCAGCTCCTCGTAGGTGACCGGCGTGCCGTCCGTCGCCATCTCGGATGTAGATGGCGATGTGGTTGATGTAGACGATGTGTCCCACCGGGCGTGCCGTAATGTGTTGACCGCCAAAACCCACCGTCGGGCAGACGGCAGTCAGCACTAGTAGAGCCGGGAAGAGCCTAGAGCTGCGGCTGGCCGAGACCCCTCCGAGCGACGGCCCGCAATGCTCTTCCGGTCACACGCGGCGATGCGAAGTGCAAGGGCGTGCCACCCGACCTATACCCGGTCGGAAGGTGATGGGGAATGCCTCGCTTAGTTCCCGCATGGCATACACGTAAACGTTAAATACGAGCCTCGATCGGCTCTCGGTTATCCCGTGAATCGGCTCAAAGAGCCGATCCACCCATGATCCGTGCGGGGTGCACGAATACTTGGTGATCCCGCTTGATCAAGATAAAGCTAATGAGATCTACGACGATTTAGGGTTTTCACCGCATAATCGGATCATCCTACTCCGAGTTGGGCCTCGCGGCCACGCACGGTGCTCATAAGCCGATCCTAAACAAGGCCAAAGAACCAACAATGTAGTTGATCCACGGAACATCCTCGTTTAGGACTTGCGAACGCCACCCTACATGCCACTGGATCCTCCCCCTTTGTAAGGCCTAACTATTGCGGATATTAAACTAATCCTTGCGCAGCAAGGAGCAATCGTAACGGATCAGATCTACTAAACGATGAACAAGCAGGGTGCCGCCCCATGCCCGAGATAGGCATGAGGACGGCTAGATATGCAAGGGTTGCACTACGTAAGCATGTTTATACGAAGAACAATGCTAACCCTAACACATCTATGATAACTACGTTGCCCGCCATCAAAGACGCTTCGATACGGGCAACGCATGAACAACATGGAGCTTGTGCCGCCTAGATCGCAAGATGCGATCTAGGCAAGCATGTCGCTACCCGATTGAAACCCTCGAGACGAAGGAGTTGGCGATGCGCCGAGATTGGTTTGTTTTGGGGTGAACGTTGTGTTGTTGTTTATTCCATAAACCCTAGGTACATATTTATAGTCCAGCGGACTCTCTAACGCGGGCGTGCACCAAACCGTGCACGAATAAGATTCTATCTCTAAACTAAGATACGATCTAATATGTTACAGATACACGGGCAATTAAGCCCAACTTGGTAAAAAGGCCGATCCACATACTTCTTCTATATATATTTCTTCACACCCATCTTCGATCGCGGCCCACCTCTGACTTGGTCAAATTCTGGTGATAACAGATTGTGACACAAGCTAGCTATCCAACATATTTTATTTATTGCGTAGCTACAAAAATGTCAGTGATTAACTAAAATTTTAGTGCCAAAATTAGAATTAGATTTTCGATTTTATGTATAAATTATTTTTGACAAACAAGTGTCTTATCTATCTTTCGCTGCAAATACACGAGCGACCCGTGGGATGGATTCGTGGTTGCCTGGCTGAATCATGAGTATACGGCCGCAATGGACAACATTTTTTGCCACGAAATTTGTTGAAAAAGACTTATGATTCTATTGAAAAATACGTTTTTGCATGGGAATATTACTAAAGTTGGATTAGTTAATTGATTTAGCTAAGACAGTTATGCAATATTTTTGTAAATCACTATCTGATATGTTGTGAAAACTTTTAGCCTCGGAATTTGTTAACATAGTTACTATTGTTGTAAACACCCAAAAAATGTTAGTTTTGATGATACGTTTTGTTGTAAATATAATGGTGATTTGTTGTAAAGATATTTTTGGCATGGGAATTGTTTGTGAACTTGTTGTAGGCTATTATTGTAAACACCCAATATTTTTGTTGGTTTTGTTTTTTATTGTTGTTGTAAATATACTGATGATTTGTTGTAAAGATATTTTTGGCTTGGGAATATTTTAGTGTCGGAATTGTTGTTTTTAATCGTAGTTCACTATTTTTGTAAACACCTAAAAAATTTGTTGGTTTTGTTGTTAATTATTATTGTAATTATATTAATGATTTGTTGTACATATATACAGATAATTATTAGTGCTAAAACTATTGCTTTTTGTTGAAATCATTGTGAGTATTGTTGTAAAACAGCCTACCTTTTGTTAGATTAATTATTTTTGTTACTAGCTACTCAAACCTCTATTGCCACATTTTTTACGTGTAATTACGTGTGGAGGTAGCTGTGTATCCATGTGAGCACTCACATGCACGTGCAAGCATGTGCACTCACGCAAGGCATGCAACAGCTAGCAGCCAGCTTAACTAGGCATGACGCACGTACATGCATGAAGGGCCGTGCTGATAATCCTCCGGAGGATTAGAACGCCTAAGCCTCCGAGTCCCCCGATTGACACGTGACCCACTTTTTATACATAGAAAAGATTCCCTGCCCACCAACCGTCCTCAACTTCAACCACCCGCACATAGGAAAACCGATGACTCCCTCGGCTTGGAACTCCACCACTGGCCTGTTGCCGGAAGACCGTGTCACCGGAGAACACCACGCCGCCGGAGAACACCATGCCTCCCGTCGAGCGAAAAAAGCAACACTACCCTGAGCTTGCAGTAGCATCCGCGGTGGACCTCCGGCGGCGTATCCATGGCGGCGCTGCTTTCCGCTCAGATGTAGGACCTCCGGTGGCGCTGCTTTGAAGCTCCAGCGCCCTGCCATTGTAGCTTCGGCAACAGGTGTTTGCAGCAACCGCATCCGCCGAGTGCAGCTCTGACGGTGGACGTTCATGGCATCCGCGGCCGCTCTTGCAGCTTCGTCGTAGCTTTGGCGTCAGCCGTTGTAGCTTCGGCGCCTCGGCGGTAGGTGTTGGTAGCATCCACGAGAGCCTTTTGTAGCTCCGGCAATATACCCTGGCAGCATCCACGGCAACGCTTGCCGCCCCAGGGGTGGCCGGGGCGGAGTGCCATTGCAGCATCGCGCCTCCACGCTGGAAGCAACGTCGCCGCACCAAGGAAGCGCCGCCATCGCGCCCTGGCAGCATCGAACTTTTGCGGGTAGCGATGGGGGCGACCTCTGCTTGCAGCTGCCCTGCACCGGCCTTGAAGCAACCATGGTGGTGCTTTGCAGCTCTCGCGTGGACAACTTGCAGCACAGCCAGCTTGAGGTAACCATGGAGGGCGGAGCCGCCATGGTTCTGCAACGCCTGCGGCCCCTCGTCGCCGCCCTCCCCAGCGTTTCTGCCCTCGTCTTCGCGGCGCACCATCACTGTGTTCCTGCGCGGGAGGTTGGCCATGGCTGTCGCACTGGTGGTTGGCCATGGCTGCTCCCCTTTCTATGCTGTGGCGGAGGGCTGTGGCGGCGCGTGGCTGAGAAAAGCCATGTCTCAGGGCTGGGATCTCTCGATGGGGAAAGGGAGAAGAACGAAGGGGAAAGACTGGCTGCGAAGCCTGCGAAGAAGATAAGATTGAGCGCTCGTGGGTGGGCCCCGGGGACACGCGTCGTGCGCAGGACTCGGAGGTTGAGAGGACGAGAAGCCTCCAGCCGAAAGGAAGCGTTTTCCATGCATGAATGGCATCAGCGCGCTAGAACAAGAGAGAAGTCACAGCGCGTCCCATGACCAGCGGTGAAAGCGACCTGTCCAGATGGTGATTTTCAGCCGTTCGACGCACGAAACGTACGGCGGTCGAGACAACCGATCCGGGGGCGGGATCGGTCGCCCGACGCCCAGCGTGGCCCATAATCAAATCAATAACAACCGCCAAGTTTAACTCCCTTAGTCGGGCCAACATCTATTTTACGTATACAAACAACAAGATAGTATCCTTCTCCCCCACGCCTAATCTAAACTGTGTACGGTTCAAAATAAGAAGAAGAAAACTAAACCATGTAGGAGACACACAGGCTAACAATGCTCACCTTTCCAGGATTAAAACCTACTATCGAACCGAATAAAATTCTGACCCGCCTCCTCCTCTCCTACTCCAGTCGCGTCCCCCAAACCATTTCCCAAAGGGATTTGGGGCGCGTCGGATAAAAAAATGTTCCCAGCCGCGTTTTAGGGGACGTGACTGGAGATGCTCTCAGATAGTCATCATTTATAAGATCTGGAGAAACCAATCGGATCATTTCCTTACCACTATTGTCAATATATCCGGAGCATCGGGACGATTTATGATCAATAGTTTAAACTATTAAGTAGAGCACACTCAGGTTTATGTTTATTTTGACACTCAGGTAATGTTTATTTCGACAAGCCGAGTATATTAAGGGACTATCTATTTGGCATTCGAGTGTTTTAGTTTTGGGCATCACTCGAATATTTTGAGCAAATTGCAATGTGACAGGTGTTTGACAGTTGTTTTCGGTCCCTAGTCAAAAGTGCCGGAAAAGTGGTTTTCTTTTCACTTTCTTTACTCCGGTTCGTTGCCTGACACCCGTAAAAAGCCAACAGCTCACGCCCGACGCTCCTACCTTCTTGCATCCCACGAAAGAATGGAAAAAGCAAGACACTCTCAGGTCTAGACGGAGGAGAGGGAGAGGGGGAAAACAGAACGGAAGAAAGAACAAGGAGGAGACGAGGACGAGAAAATCGTAGCATGGAACCAACCTGATGATGGACATCCTGTTTTGGAGAACAACCAACTTAGTCAGATGCCTCGTGCCTGCAAAGTTCCCTACTGGTTCTTCATCAAATTTTCAGTCGTTTGAGTGTTTCTGACTTTGCTATTTTGCCGTCCTGCAAAAATAATGTATTAGTTGTAGCTGTATAAGAAATCTATAAACAGGAAAAAATAGTTTCCTGTAGATATACTGTAAAATGCTCATGTTCTTGGATTTGGTTTGTCTCCAGTATGTTTAAGACATCCACTGAAGATATACTGTAAATACACTATAGATATACTGTAAAGGCACTGTAAAAAGAAAATGTACATCTATGTAAATACAATGTAAGTGCTAGTAAATACACTGTCAATACAGGGATAAGTTGAGATGATTGAACATGCACTGAATATACTGTACATGCACTTCCTAGATTGTCTCCAGTATACATACACTGTATATCTGTACACACACTTCCTAGATTGTCTCTATACATACACTGTAAAAACATTGTACATGCACTGTAAATATACATTGTATATACACTTCCTAGATTGTCTCTAGTATACATACACTGTAAATACTAAATACTTTGTACATGCACTGTAAAAAAGAAAAGAAAGTACCTTTACCTTCTGCAAAAAGTAGGCAGGATAGAAAAAGAGATGAATGACATGGATAATGAGGCAGGGCAATCAGCAGACCCAGTAAGTATGAGCACAAGAACACTAACACATGTGAGTTCAAGGAATGATGGTGATGCTACCTCTTCAAGTATTGAGCTACTAGATCCTGATGTTTTTTGTTGTTGTTGTTGTTAACACAAAAGGAAGACCTCGGATGCTAACAATAAGAGAGGCAATCAAGCAAAATAAATTTTACACTTGCAGTCATTGTAGTTCTAATGAGCACACTATCAAAAAATGCCTAAACAAAGACAAACACTATGATCTACCTGGGCGCAAGAGGTCTAGATCTAACCCGAGGAATCAGAAAAAGATTAAGGAACCATACAGTTCTCTAAAGTCGGAATTTGAGTTACTTTCAATATTTATTGTTGTCCATGGTAATGTTGATACACATGCATGGGTAGAACAGAGGGATGAGTAGTGTAAATAAATATAAAATCTTGATAAGAGAAATTCACCATTTCCTATGTATTGCAGGTTAAGCAGGTTGTAAAAGCAAGGTAACTAAGCCTAAGAGCACAATTAGGCAGAATCAAAATAATAAGAAGCCCAAACAAGTTTCAGGCGGGAGCAATGCAGAAAGAGTTAATGAAGTTGTTCTTGAAGAACGGAATACAATTTGATTGTCTGGATATTTGGGATGTAATATTCAACACTTTGTATGATGAGAAGACATACAATGCTTTTTGCTTTGACATTGAAAGACACTTAGTCTGGATATTTGAGATTTTAATACCTTGTTTCCCGCTCTTGTGCTTCATCATTAAAATCTCTTCATGCTATATGTACTGCAAACATCTGATATGTTAATATCATAGGCAAACATTTAAAAAGCTTGTGCATTGGCCATAATCAGAATTTAAAAAGTAAAAAAAAAAACATGTACATCACTTCTGAAGAAATTATAAAGAAATTTGCAAAACATAGCATACACATTGATTCGGAATCATCCATTCTGTATGCAAAATCATAGTTACGCAAACATTTGCAGTATCTTACAGTGAAAAAATAGAACTATATTTGCTTCTAGCTTTACACACATCACAAGTTTTGGCTCTTGACAACCCTCGTATACATCAGTAACAAAAATACAAGGAAATAAATCCCCTGGCACCCCTCAGCCCACACCTCCTCTGGTGATCAAAGAACATCGCGTTTTGGACTTGTAATCTTGATCTCTTCACATTCCAACTTGTGCCGTAAAAATGAAAGGTTAGCAATTTTAACCCAGCTTGAAAAAAAGAACTAGGGTGCTAGCAAAAGGAAAAGGAAAGGATACATACATCACCAAAGTATTCCGATAAAATAGTTTTGTCTATGGTATTAAAATTGCTGAAGTAAATTCGTTGGCATATTTGATCCTCAGGTTTATGATGTCGGCTTGAGGAAATGCATTCTGCATTTGAGCTCTTGGATCATGGATTTCCATGAACTTCATCATGAACACACCGCAGTCATCACTGGTGTTTTCAGAGAACATAAAAAAAGGTCAGCCAAAAAAAGAAAATTTGTAAGAAAATGCCAGCTCAAACTAGAAAAGAGGAGGACATGCACCTGTTGTTCTGTTTTGGAACAGCTCGATATCTTGTTTGGTATTCACCAAAGTCTATTTGGTAAGAAATGTGAGGAGTTACAAGAATATTCCACAAGGTAATGAAGTTTTAAATCTGTTATGAAAAGAAAATAGATCAATGTATATTAATTGAACTGTGTTTTACAAGAAAAAGTATTACGAATGCTAATTTAAAAGGGCAACTGCTATAACAAACAAAGAATCAACCAGTTTATCCATAGCTGTACATTTATATCCAAATAAAATAACAGTTACAATGTGTATACAATGCGTTTATATTTGCATATACACTATATGTATAATATGCATAACAAATTGTATACACTATATATAATATGCACTAAGAATATACACTATGTAAATACACTATGCATATACACTGCTATGTACACTATGTAAATACACTATGCATATACACTTCTATATACACTATATATACTATGCATATACACTATACGGAGTGTATTTGCGGAAAGAAAACAACAGGTGGACAACATTGTCTGACACACTGGCCAGTACTGCAGCTACGGTTGTATCTACACTACGAAACTGGATTTGCCCCTGGGAAATGCATATACACAGAACACAAAGGCATATACACATAGCATATATACATCCAAAATTAACAAATAAGCACTCAACCCACACTGCATTTACATCTAAAATCACTATGTATATACACTGCATTTAGGCATTTACATTTCAATTACTTCGGTAAAAGCAAAAAAGCTCCAGATCACTCCACACACACAACACAGAGTAGTTGCACTAGCATTTTCAGACATTTGGAATACCCCTGCACTTGGCATGATACTGCATATCCAATGAAGAAAATCATAGCTACTCCAATGTATATACACTGCATTTTGAATACCCCTACTCGAATTACACTACTGCAAGTCGAAATTACTACATCACGCTGCTCCAAACAAAAACAACGAAAACACATATCCACGGCATCCACTGTGGTGTACATGCGCCCCTATCTTCAGCTTCTCCACATCTCTAGAACGCTCAGTTACAAAAACGAGCAGGGGCATAGGGCTACACACAACAAGCAACAAGGGAGCAACAAACATCTAAAAAACTCCACGAATTTGTCCCGCTTCACGCTCATGAACGAAAGCATTAACAAAATCACAGATCCACAAAAATCCGCCTAGTCGAACATCACCAAAACAATATAAGGCTATACGCAGGTCTCCTGCCGCTCACGGAGTTGTTCTTCACCACCAGCAATGCAAGAACAACGAGCTTACCAAAGGATCCGAGCTCGAAGAGAAGCTCCGAGACCCCACGACGACGCCCCCAGGATGCGGAAGGGCGCAGCGAACTGTGCTCAACCGCGGCGCACGGTCTCCTCTCCGACCGACGACTACATGCGGCGATTTCTTCCCTTCTGCCCCCGCTTCTCTGCCTCTTTGGTGTTCCTCTCGCGCTGGATTTGGGTAAGGACGGGAAAAAAGTGAAGGGAAAAGGCCGTTACCGGTGTGGGTCTCGCGAACGAAAAAACCGGGAGAAAACCAGGAAAGAGAAAACCAGTAACGACAAAAAACCGGTAAAACACGCGAGACTTGACAAACGTGCAAATTCTTCCTTCCATGATTAGAATCACACGTTAGAAAATTCGAGTGATGCCGAAATATAAAACAACCGAGTGATATATAGCAAAAGTGTAATATTTACTTGTTAAAATTCAAGATTACATTCAGTATGAGCCAAATGGACAACATGTTTTCATAGATGTCGGAGATTTGTCTAAATTTAGATGTACCTATGTGTAGATGCATCCAAATTTAGACAAACTTGTAACATCTTTTTACGGACAGAGGTAATATTAGTTTCTACATTTGTTCGTCTAGAAACTTTCACATGAGTCTTGGTGGAAAATTGAGATGTAAAAGGTAAGTGTAGAGACAACGACTTTGAAGAACCTTAATGTAACTTTTGCTTTTATGGTTAATCATTGCGTTTCATGTTTCTTTCAATTTGATTCAACCACAAATGAATACTTTTAATTTTCCACAAAAAATAAATTTCTAGAACAGACATTGTAAATAATTACCCAGATTAGAACAACAGCTCAGCTCTCATAAAGCAAGAACGAAGATAAAATTGCTACAACAAAATTTTGCAATCCACACATTTTTTTGTCTCAGTCCAGAAGGTTACTGCTGCCAGACAGATAATTGTTTTGTATTCTGATTTGTAAATAACCTACTGTCCCAGGAAAGCATGTTGATACAAACATGAGGTGTTCCTCTAAGAGAGTATGCCTGATTTTCATTTGTCAATGTTGAAGGATACAATAGAAAGCTCAAATGTGGATCTGTACTATAGACAACCAGCCACCAAAACTCTTGCAAAACAGCTGACCGTGTTGAAGCTCTTCTTCTCCTTGGTAGACTCGTATCCATCCTTCCTTTCTTTCAGTAGGACAGCTGGACCGAGCTGATCCCCAGTAACCTTGTCACTATTGATACAACATAATATACAACACCTTTGAAAGTAACATCTACAGAATAAATGAAATTACAACAGAGAACTCCCTGAAAACTCAAAACTATCGCTGTCTACTCTGTCCTCACTGCCACAAGGATGATGTTTGCATTTCGACTAACAGGAATGAATATTTATACCAACTCCATCAGAAGAGGGTCTCCCTTGGACATAAGCCGAATCACCTTTATGAAATCAATCTCGTTCATCACTTTCACTGGGAAAACAGCGGGCGACTGAGCTGTATAAATACTGGAGAATGTCTCATTGGCTGCCAGGTTGGTCCTGAAAACTGTTCCAGCCAGAGCTTCCGAATCAAAATTATCAGGCGAGTCCATTGCCAAAAAGAACATTGGGACAGCGATCTTATGATGCAGATCCAAATCGCCCACAAGACCAACAAGATCACCGAAGTCCTCAACAAACCGTCGGGGCACATAAAACAGTTCGCTGCCACAGAATACAATCTTATCTTTGCCCATGCTTTCTTTGTATTTGGTCTGGAAATGAACAGGGGAATTACTAACGACCTGCTTAACCATCGCACCTTGCTTAACAAACCATTCCTCTTTATTGCTCTCCAGTGGAACCGTAACCCAAGAATGTGCAATCTGCATTAAGAAAAAGTATTATGAATCCTAATCTATAAAGTGCATTGATAGAGAACGTACATGATCAGGAACAAACCTTATTGGTAATCCAGAGTTTTTCCTTGTCTGCTTGCAGAAGGTTCCAGTAGTTAAGAATCATGTGGTCTTGGAGGAAAAGAAATCCATCAGCACCACCATATCTTCCAAACACCTTGGGAAGATACCTGATAAAAAAATGCAAAATATTTTTAACATGATTAGAATAGATATACAGACGGTGGTACTGTGTGAATATCAAGATAATAGAACTGCAAGGAGCATACTAGGAGAAAATTTAGTCAAATAGAAAAGATTATGTATTGTTGATTGGCTTCTTAACATTTGTGTGTAACCCCAATGTTTTCATTCTTTCTCGCCCATTTCTTTCCACCTTGATGTATTTATATACACTTTTGTATTCCCTTTCATATTAATATAAAAAAATCAACGCCATAGGGGATTCCCCTACAGTAATGTTGTTAAAAAAAACTGAGCAAAATAGTTCTATTTGCCTGGGTTCAGAAAATTGATATAGGAACATCATCTACTCCGGATTAAATGGTTACGAATTTCTGATAGCATTGAATCTGACTGAATAAACATCACAGTTATTATGCTAATAATTATGTAGTTTGATAGTTTCATTTCCATATCACGTAGTGATCATGTTTTGGAGATAAGTTATAAACGCAAGTAAAATAAGAGTAATTAGGGGCAGCAATCACTCACTTGTATGCGTGTGACAGAGCGCAGCGGTCAACAGCAAGCTCCACATTGCTTTGCTCGGCAAGAATGATAACCGTCTTGAATATCCGTCCATATAGCAGCCTCCACTCCAGGGCCACACGATCTACGGGCCCACTAACATGCATGATGAGCACAACATTACCAAAGTTCTTCCTCCACTTAATCAGGTTTCCAATCTCATAGTTCACTGTGCCAATCTCATCCACCCCAAGGTGCACAGATGGCAGCTTCTTGGGCACAAACTCCTTCATGTCACCCTCCCCAATGGTCGCGCGCTGCCTGTCGATCTCCAACGACATGAGCCGAGGCTGGCGATACCCTGCTGCGAGCAGGTCCTGCAGCCAAGCAGCCGTCAGCCTGACTTCCTGCTCCATCCAGAACCCCTCCTCAGCCATGGCATAGCTCAAATCAAGAATCCTCTCGAACAGCGCCCTCTTGTTTGATCTCCACTCGGTCAAGAATTTGATCAACCTGCCAACATTGACATGCAGATCCTTCTCCTCGGCGAATGGGTAGGCCTGCACATGATCCTTGCGGTAAATAGTCGGCGGATAGAAAGCCACGTACCCGCCGATCTCCCACAAGATGCGCTGAGCCCAGTACCCGCGGATCACATCTGCCGCCATAGAGCTCACTGAAACAGGCATCATCAGCCCCCAGAAAGCCTGTGTGTGGAACAATGTATTGAAGGAGTTCACTGGCGCCATCAGTCCCTGCGGCAGCGCCACCTTGGGGGCCTCCGGATCAAACCTGAGGTCGAACGGCGCAGTCGGTGGCTTTCTAGTGAAGTAGAACACGGCATCCACATCCGGCAGGCCGTCAGACAGCCCCTGCTGAATGTACTGGTGGCCACTGAAGACCTCGGTGTAGAAGGCCTCGTGCGCCACCTCCCCGACCTTGTCGAGCGGCAGCCCCCGCGGCCACACGGAGCGCTGGCCGAAGTGCACGTAGGGGTTCACCACGGTGCGGTTGGGGTCGGCGTGGCTGTACTGGAGCATGACGGGGTGGTCGGCGATCCCAGATCCGAGATCAACATCGAAATGCCTGGCGAGATCGTTCCCGGGCACCTCGGCGCGGTCGTCGGCGTCGAAGATGAGCTTGGCCCCGTGCTGGATGGCGAAGAGGTAGCCGGCGGTCTTGCGGACGTGGGAGGCGTAGGGCAGGAAGTCGACGGAGCGGTAGCCGAGCTGCGCCTGCAGGTCGAGGGAGAGGAAGATGGCGCCTTTGAGGTCCCAGTCGGTGGGCGTGTGGGAGTTGCCGACGGCGAGGAGCTGCCAGCCCTTGACGCGGGTGAGGGCCGCGAGGGCGGCGGTGGGCGGGGAGGAGACGGAGACGACGATCCACCGCTCGGCGCGGAAGGTGGCGAACGGCGCGGAGGAGGGGATCGCGAGGGGCCGGATCTTGGACCAGGCGACGTCCGGGTAGGGGAGCGTGGTGGGCGCGGAGGAGGGGTGGGAGCGGTCGAGGCAGAGGAGCGCGGCGGCGTCCGGCCCGGCGCCCCGGAGGAGGAAGACGGCGGCGACGGAGGCGAGGGCGAAGAGGATGAGCAGCAGCCTGGAGGAGTTGTCGGAGGCCCAGTTGCTGAAGTCGAGGCTCTTGGCGAAGGGGCGCGGGTGGCGCCTGTCCGACCCCGGCGCGGCGCGCGGGGAGGTGGGCGGCTTGCTCCCGCCGTCCGGGAAGACGCGGTCTTGGACCAGCATCTCGGGCATCGTCTCGTCGGCGGGGTGGATCTGGAGGTGGAGTGGAGTGCGTGCGGGTTCGGTTGGGGATTAGGGGCGCGCGGGATTTGGGGTGGTTGGGTTCGGTGGGCGCCGACAGACAGCGAGGCGGGGAGGGGAGGGGAAGGCGGGAGATCGGTGTCGCGGTGGGGTGGGGAGTCGCGATCGGCGCCGGGGAAACGAGAACGCGGCGTCGCGGGGTGTCGGTCGGGGAGTGGAGCTGGAGTGTGGGTTACTCCTGAGCTGAGCAGTGAGGGATGCCGGCAGCGGCCAGCGGGTGGAGTGGAGGGGATCGGTTGGTGGGAGCTCGTGGTCGCGGTGGGGAAGAGAAGCGGCCAGCCACTGCTAGGGGAGTCCACCACCACCACAGGGTGGAAAAATGGAGGGAGATCGTTGGGATCGTACCCTTTCTTCTCCCCCACTTCTACCCTTTTTTGTGCTTGCTTGATCCAAATTCAAAACCACCAAAATGGGCTGGAACGATCTGCATCACCGTTTGTTTAAGAGATTAAGTACGGTTGCATGCCTTGCACATGGCGATTGAGAAAGGTGGTTTTGCGGATGGGAGTAGATCTGGATCTTGGGATTAATGTTGATTGTTGATGCGAGTAGCTTTGATGGGACAAATCACTTATTTAACCACTAAGTAGTAGTATTGCAGTGAACCAGCATCAAGGACAACTTGGTTTTGGACGATGGCTTCACTTATCTTTGCACATGTGCGGTATGCCCATGCTTCATCTTCTTCTTTTTGAATCGGTGGCAATTTATTGCCATAAAATGTTAAATTAAGTTCTAATCGTGAGAAAATGCATATCTAAGTACTAAAAGTTTATCAACTGTGTCACCCTTTGCCTAAGGTCCTACTTGGATCTGACATGCCTATGTTGCCGTTCACGGGTGCCATGTAGGCAATATTTTATAAAAGACCCCAAAGTAAGTCGTTGTTCTAATTGAATGGTCCCTCGCTAACCGCAATTCTTCCATGGTCCATCCATGCAGAAGGCCTCCTCCGAGGGGTGGTTTTGGTAGCCTCGTGATCATGGTCAGTGCAGGCGTGGACGCGCCCGTGAAGTCGCTCGCTGGCGAGTGCCTCGCCGATCGAGTCCTTGCGCACAATGCGGAGGACCGCCTCATCATACTACAACTGCATGTGGGCATGTCGTGGCTGAGGCGAATGGCGTCCTTCTCGAGAAGATCGACCACTACCACATGGTTGTTGCGCTATACATGGGGGAAGAGGGCGTCGGTGAAGGGGTAGAGAGGGACACCAGAGATGGAGATGGGGATGCCCCCACACCGCCACATTTGTTGCTTCCTCCTTGCATTGTTTTGTGCTACTACCTTTGTGCCTCGTGCCATCGTGTTGAAGGAGAGAGGGAAGGCCATGCTCGTTCGTTGAGAGGAGATGTGGAATTGGGGATGTAGAGTAATTCTGGAAGAAGAGGGAGTGGGATGAAGAATCGGTGAGTGAGGACTATGATATTAGAATATGGACTTAATTAGGGGGTTTTGTAAATATTGCAAACGTGGCACCAGTTCAACGGGCCCCACATGCATGTTAGGCCTAGGTAGGACCTCATGTTACACGCTTGAGGAACTTTGAAAACTTGGATATGCATTTTCGTACAGGTAGGACTTACTTGAAACCCCCACTATTCTTTTTGGACCCTCGGTGCATTTTACTCTATAATGAATACAAAGATCGTCCTTTGGACGGAGGAAGCAAACCTGAGTATGTACGTGGCATCTATAATGCTAGTAACAACACTAGGAGCCACCTAGTGTGATTATGAATTAGAAATTATATTTTCATGCTTAAAAGAAAAACTTTGGAATATGATCCATTTTGCCATGATCTCCTAAGGCACCATGCTAGAACTACTGCCAAAGGAGTGCTCCAAGTTCTTTTTATGGCAAAGGTAGTCCGAAGCCAATGTGACATGTTGGAGTTGGTTGTCATCCAAAGTTAGTCCTTCCCAGCATGCCATCGAATCCAGAATAGGAAGATTGTTGATGCCTTATAGTTGCTCGTGCTCCAAGATGATGCATGCGCTTCTTGAGTTGTTTTCTTAAACGACATCATCCCTTCAGCTAGTGGTTGTCACAAGAGCCAGTTCAGTTGCTTGATGTAAGCATTTGGTTGCACTCGTGATTACCTCATGATTTTTGTGAGTGGTAACCTTGGTAGTATATAGACCTCAATGAGTAGGAGTTGGTTCTTGTGTAGACCCAAGTGATTTCTCCTTGAGTTCTTCGTGTAGTGCGACACCAATGTTTGCCTTGCAAGGGGTTCTTCAAGCACGCCTAATGTTTATGTAGATTGGTGTATAGATGCATGAGCACTTTGTATTGGGTGATGATGGATAGTACAGCAACCATGTTGTGATTGTGTGCCTAAAAAAATACTAGATAGAAAAGTTAGTCACAAAATAGGTGATGTCGTCAATCAACCAAAATCTATTGGGAGGAAAAAGATGCCCTTTCAACTTCCATGAGTCTCTCCACAGATTTAGCAAACTCATTTTGTCACTCGTATCTTCCATTTTTGTATGTCTAAGAACATCACTTGTGGTCGAACACTGGTGTGCTAGTCAGCATAGATGTACATAGATTTAAAGGAACATCTAAAGGGGTTCGCGGGAAAAATATTTTTTCCAACTAGCGTACACGGATTACCCAGATCTATCTGGGAGTAATGGTGTAATGGGAAGATTCCACTGACGTACCCTTGTAGACTGTAAGCGGTTAACATTCCGCTAGAATATGGATGATGTAGTTGTACTTCATCGCCGACATCAGGGTCGAGATGATCCTCGTAAAACGACAGGTGCCACAAATGGCAACACCTCTGTGGTTTCGCACATGTATGATGCTCAACAACGACTCCCAATTCTCTGATCCATCCAAGAATGTGGAAGTAGATCTTTTGGATCGGAACACCAACATCATGATGGTGTATTGTGATGGAGTCAACCCTTGTGTAGATATCTTCGAGGAACCACGCACGAGAGAGAAAACGAGAGAGGGAGAGGTGGAGGCGCATGGGAGAGGTGGAGGCGCATGGGAGAGGGGGAGAGGGAATGGCCGACCAAGGGGAAGGGGTGCGGCCAAGGTGCCCCCCCAAACCCTAGCATCCCCATCCTTATCCATGAGGCCAGCCTCCTTAATGGGCTCCCCTCCGAGACGGGCCCACTAAGGTGAGTCGCACATTTTAATTAAACTTGTTGAATGCTTGTGCGTTGCTACGGCTTTCTATGATAACAAAAAATCCATAATTTACATTTAAAATGAAATATATTGCAGTATATATAATATATATTTATCTTGATATGAAATGTAATTTTAAGAAAATCACTAAATTATTTCATGACTTTTAGTTTATGATGTACTTGTGCACATCGTGCTTGCTAGATCATTGGATGGATAGATCATGACAAATATAGTATGCGAGAAGCCCAACTCCGCTCCAAACTTGAAATCTCAATTACGCATTCTATACGCATATGTGTTATGTCATCAAGCAAAATTCTGTCTCGTTTCCCACCCTTGTAAAGCTACACGCTCCATCTTACGAATGTTGTTTTCTTAATTTGGAAGGATCTGCACTTCGGTTAAGGTTGCCTCTATTGATGATCAAACACACATTAACCAATCATATAATTATTCTCGCAACATGACGATGGTATGTGTTTGCAGAAAACAATATATGTGATACAATACATTATCGGCTAAAAAATCAACGATCCTCTAACCTCTCGCACTGAATTATGCATATGGATTTGCCTACATAATAACAATCAAGATTTCTCTCTCAGTTTCAATAAAAGATAAAGGGGCTACTCAGGACCAAATGGCCATGACCATCTGAAAATTTTATTTCTCTAACAAATGAGGAACCACACTTCTGTCAACATCAAGCATTGCAATAAGAAACTCTAAAACTCCGGCCCTTCTCCGACGGCAAGATGTATCTATCACTGCTGCCATTTCTCCTAGTAGCACGATGTATCTACCACTACCACACCACAAGATGAGATACAAGGGGAACAAGAGAAGGTTTCAGGGGGACTTACCTTCAGTGACGTTGTGTACATAAGGCACCGTGAAAAATTGTCCACATCTCTACCATCCACTGGTGATCCAATGGATTGAAGCGACCAAAGGCAAAAATTCATCCATACTTGGCCAATTTCAGTCAGAAAGCTACATAGAACAACTAATCAATGCCATTTATGTTTCTGAAGAAAGCTAAGCTGCAGAAAACTACCGAATGTTGTAGGTAAAAATTTGAGAAAATTAACTGATTTTTCTGAAAAAAAAATTACAGAAAACTAACTAATGTTGCATATATAAATTTCATTGGCAAAAAGCAATGCTCATCACAAAGCATTTACCACTAATTTTGCAGACTGCAAATCTGAAGGAAATCACAACTGAACATTGGTGTTTCGTGAATAGCTAGATTCAGTATAATTTCGTAATCTACACACAAAACTAAGGACTTTTGATTCATACGTACCTAACCCCCACATGCATGTATGTCTATTTGTTATGCATGGCTCGGTTGAAACAATGAACCTTATGCATGGATTCAAGATCTGCTGAATACAAAGAAGATGGAGAAAACTGCTTGTCACGCATGGGCGAGTCGGCGAACTCACTTCCGGGTTAGGCGGACTCAGCCAACAACATCTTCGTCACGATCATCTGAGACGCCGCGATGGCCCACTTCGACCCGCCAGGGATCGTCTCAGAACGCTTGGGGACTTGCCCTCAGCAGGTTCGTTCAGCTGGACTCGCCAGCGCGGACCTTCCGTTGCGCACTCACCCTTCGCGGAGTCGCCACGCTCGGGGATTCTCCCGCCGCGGACTCGTCATCACCGGCTCACCATGCTCAGCTACTCGTTCGCCGGACATTCGCCGCGCTCAGGTACTCGCTCGCCGCGCTCGGCGACTCGCCCTCCGTGTATTCACCGCGCTCGGGAACTCGGCCGCCATTTTTACTGCCCTCATTTTATATACACTTAGCCACACGTCTTGTCCCTGCTATACACAACTTCCATTAATCAGTGCAAGAAGGCTTACCTGAGCTGCCTAAACCACGGTATATTCGAATCCACCTTAGCTATCTAGAAATACAACCTTTGCACAAAGAGGATTGCAACCTTCTTGATGTGAAGTCTCACGCCCTTCTGTGATTTCAAAGAGTATTGGCAAACTATTGCCGCAAAAAAAGGGAGTGACAAATATTTCAATTGGGACTGCATCCAGCCATCTAAGCCTTCGAACTTTCCTGCTGGACTAATTTTACTTCAGGCCATGCATGAAGCTAGCCCAATAACTAACAATGGCCTTTTGACTCGTGTCCTTTCAGCCCACTCCAAAATACGAAAGTCCTATGTTTCACAAAAACAAAAACAAAAACGAGAAGATTCAACATTTAAGTTGGTTTATGAAAAAATAAAGATTTAATTTATCTCTTTGCAAGAGCTTAGAGCGAAATACATTGTTCATTATCTGCAAAATAATCTAGATATCACCCGTTTCTTGTACCGGGAGGCTGACATCAAGGACCAATCAACCAACAACGTCCCTAAACTTTTAAAAGGTAAATTAAATCAACCAGAAGGGATTGAAAAAAAGGAAAGTATCCCGCAATATCACAGATAAAAAATAAGGATATCTCAAGTTTCTTGTACAAGGAGGCTGACATCTGGGACCCATCAGCCAACAGCGTTAGCATCCCTCATAGTTATAACAAGGTAAAAATTAAACGGAGGGAATAAAAAAGGTAAATATCTCGTAATATCGATTAATGGTACTCCCTCCGTTCCTTTCTATAGTGCCTATAGATTTTTGGCATTTGTTTCAGAATATAAGGTTGTAGCTTAGCTTTTTTTTCAATTACCCCCTCCCCGTTCAGCTCCCAAATCATTCAGCTTCCAAAATTATTATGGTAAGTTAGGAAGATATGGATTTCCCAAATTTTACGTTGATCTCAAATCGTTCAGCTTGGGGTCTTGTGTAAAAATTACTCTTGCGCTAATTTCCGTGCCAAAAAACAATAGGCACTATAGAATGGAACAGAGGGAGTAAAAAATAATCGAGATATCACACATTTCTTGTACCTAGAGGCTGACACTAGGGACCCATCATCCTGCCACGTCAATAAGGCGGCATGGGATCGAAAGAAAAGTCAAGTAGGCAGGAAATCATGGGTTTAAAAAATCCAAGAAAAGAAAAATTTACCGTTCAGAGAGGCTGACATGTGGGACCTATTTTGCAGCAGCGGCCTTAATGTTTCAAAGGCTTCAGGGGATCGAAAGAAAAATCCATGTAGCCAAAACTCAAGGGGCCAAAAATAATCTAAGAAAGGAAAAAGTTTATTGCACATAGAGGCTGACGTATGGGTCCCATGAACCAGCAACCGCCTCAACCTTAACAAGGCGGCAAGGGATCCAAAGAAAAAGTTAATTTGCTAGAAATCAGGGGCCAAAAATAATTCATAAAGAAAACGTATATTTTACAGAGATGATGACATATGGGTCCCATTTTGTGGAAGAGACCTCAACGTTTTAAAGGCAAGTAGCTCAAAATCAGGGGTAAAAAATAAATCCAACAAACGAAAGGTTTATCAGTAAGAGAGGCTTACATGTGGGACCCATGAGTCAGCAGCGTCCTCAACGTTTTAAAGGCGGTAGGGGATCGAAAGAAAAAAGGCAAATAGCTAGAAATTATGGGTCAAAAATAAATCCAACAAAGAAAAGGTTTATTGTTCATAGAGGCTAACATGTGGGACCCATAAGCCAGCAGCGTCCTTAACGTTAACCAGGCGGCAGAGGATCGAAAGAAAAAGGCAAGTAGCCAGAAATTATGGGTCAAAAATAAATCCAAGATAAGAAAATGTTTATCGCTCAAAGAGGCTGACATGTGGGACCCATGAGTCAGCATCGTTCTCAACATTTTAAAGGCGACAAGAGATCAAAAGAAAAAGGTAAATAGCCTAAAATTAGGGGTCAATCCAACAAAGTAATGGTTTATTATTCATAGAGGCTGACATGTGGGACCCATGAGCCAACAACGTCCTCAACATTAACTAGGCGGCAGAGGATCGAAAGAAAAGGCAAGTAGCCAGAAATTAGGGATAAAAAATAAATCCAAAAATAAAGGTTTATAGTTCAGAGGGGCTGATATGTGGGACCGATCTGCCAGCGGCGTCCTCATCGTTAACCAGGCGGCAGGGGATCGAAATAAAAAGACAAATAGCTCAAAATCAGGGGTCATAAATAAATCAAAGAAAGAAAAATTTATAGTTCAGAGCGGCTGACATGTGGGACCAATCTTCGAGCAACGTCCTCAACGTTATACAATAAAAAAATTATTGTATATGGAGGATGATATACGGGTCTCATTTTGCAGGAGCGGTCTCAACGTTTCCAAGACGGCACGAGATTGAAAGAAAAAGTAAGTAACCAAAAATTACGGGTTCAAAAAAATCCAAGAAAAAGAATTTATCGTTCAGAGAGGATGACATGTGGGACCCATGAGCCAGCAGCGTAAATGGTCGATTAGAGAATGTGAACGAGAGGGCACGATCGGAAAAAAACATCGCTAGAGACGCTGCCATCTGGGCCCTGCAACCCTGAGGGTGCGGATTTGCGTTGACTTGGCCGGTGCACCCAAGAATTTATCATGCACAACGTCATAGGCCATCATGCGCGACGTTTTTCACGTTTCTGTGGTGCTAGATGGCCTCAAAAACGAGAAAAAAGCTTTGAAATGCACCACGGAGAGAGAGCAAAAATCGTCGAGGATGTGCATCAACAACCACGGCCCGACTTGAAATTAGTCGACCATGACAAATTTTCTTGTAGTGTAGCACCACCCTAGAATCACATGTAGTGACCAAATATTTTAATCATATGCACTCTCTTAGAATTCTCTTGGTTAGTATGCATTATATTAGGATCACACACCTATACACAACTGAAGTAGAGATAAATGTTATGTTATTAGGATTACATTATATGATAAATACATTCATGCAACACCCCGCTATCACCTCATGCCTACACCTTTAGCCACTGAAAGTTACACATCACTACTTCCGATGAAAACTGGAATTTTTTTGCTATTGTTTCCTCCTTGTTCTATTGCTTTAAATCAAATGTTATAAAATCACCACTTGATTTGTGAGTTTATTGATATACAAGTGTGGTTGAGAGTGACGTCTCAATTGCTAAAGTCATATTGATATTCTTGTGTTCCCCTTGAGTCGAACTATAAATTTGGGTAATACTTTCCATTGAAGATTTCAGCGATCCCATATACTTGTGGGTATCAACAACTCAATGTCACAAAAAGCCCAACTTTGAGAGTATTTAGGCAAACACAATGCTTCCCATGATACCCATGCCGGCTTACGACTTACATTCATGCTTTCCCAACAAAATATTTGAAGCATAAAATTAACAATAAGGGCCTAGATTGTAGTTTACATCGCGATAGGAGGATCACTATTGATGACCATTGTGGTGCTTCTCTACCGTTTCATCACATTGGAGACTGTGCTTCGACGATGTAACATACCCTTCTGCATGTACCCGTCAAAGGGGACGGCGTACCCAGCGAGCGACGTGTCCGAGTTGGGTAGGTGTGACCGCGTCGCAGTCCTCCCAGCGTGCGGGCACATATTCCACTGCAGCTCCCTCAGGGAAGAGGTAGCACTTGAGATCCCACAATGGCCATTGTGCAGGGCATCAATAGCGTGACAGATATGTTTTTTTTTGTAAACTTCATATATGTGCTTTACAACATATACATAGGCGAGAGAGGGGGCATGCCCCCCCCCCCCCCCCTCTTTGGTGGAAATTGTTGTGAAACCCCCTTGTTCATATGTGGATTTGCCCCCATATTGACCTATATTTACGAAGTCTGCGTCACTACCGATCTGACTGGGGAGGGGGGGGGGGGGGGAGGGTTAGAGTATATTACATGTTAGTCAAATTAGGTAGCTTAAGATTATAATCTGGATCTATCTCTAGGTTTTTTGGAGTTCAAGTCTTGTACCCCTATATAAACAGCCTAATACGGCTCAAATCAATACAATCAATATTTTCGTAATTTATCACTGTAGAACATGCCAACGCTAAAAGTGTGCTCGTCTTGAGGCTTGAAGTTGATTACTCCCTTCGATACATAATATAATTAATGGTGAAACGAGTAAATAGATACACTAAAATATGTTTAGAGATATACGATACAGCTGCAAGTATTATAGATCGGAGGGGCAAGTATATTGACTTGTACTCACATGGTGCTTGAAGATACATTTGGATTTCTAAAATTTGATGAATGCGCCGCTCGGGGTGCATTGACCTACGCTACCCAATCCGCCGCATGCCACGTCACTGCCTCTGCCCCGGTCCCCACCTCAGCACCACGTCCACGTGACGCTGACGCCCCTGTCCTCGCAACCGCCGAAAACAAGAGCCCGCCGCCGCCGCGCACTCACTCACTACCAACACACCAATCCCTTCCCTTCGGAGCGCGGCATCATCCTCCCGAGCAAGCGATCCGGCGCGATGGCAGCTGCGGGGGCACCGGCCGCGGGCAAGCAGGTGCTCGACACGGGCTGGCTCGCCGCGCGCTCCACCGAAGTGGCCCTCACCGGCGTCGAGCTCACCACCACCCACCCGCCGTCCAGCTCCGCCGCAGCCCCGTGGATGCACGCCGCCGTCCCCGGAACGTACGTGCTTCCCCTCGCCGATTTATCCTCCGCAATTGTTTACATCTTCCAGCGGCTGACTGGATTCGTGGGGAGTAGAGTATCTGCGGTTTGGGTGTAAAGCACTGGGAAGATTTGTTTATTTGGACTTTTGGACCGTGGCGCTTGCTTTACTGCTAACAAAACTTTTGGATGCTTCCGAATGCAGCGTGCTGGGGACCCTTCTCAAGAACAAGCTGATCCCTGACCCCTTCTACGGGCTGAACAACGAGGCGATCATCGACATTGCAGACTCCGGGAGGGAGTACTACACATTCTGGTTCTTCACCACCTTCCAGTGTGCTCCGGTATGCAGTTACGCGATTTAATATATTCCCTTTATCGAAAAAATGCAGTTACGCGATTATGCCATTGCTTAATCACGAATGTAGCATGAACCTAGTATAGTATAGTGATTTTAGGCAGTTGTTATTATTATTATTTTTTACGAAAAGGCAGCCTGGCCTGCTTTTCATTTAGGCAGTTGTTAATTCGGCACAGGAGAACTATCTCCACGACCTAAGTTTCATTTACTACTTATTGTACTGAATTTTCTCATGGAACTGACCTTGCAGCAGTGTATGACTGTATGAATCTATGAGATATGCTGCATATTTCTCTATCCGAACTATCTGCTTTAACCGGTGCCAAATACTGCAACTGCTCTTAACTGATGCGAGCTGGACTTAACGCTATCAATTTTTTTTTCTGCATCATTCCATCCCCAGGCAGGAAATCAGCACGTGAGTTTAAACTTCCGTGCAATAAACTACTCAGCAGAAGTGTACATAAATGGGCACAAGGAGGTGCTTCCGAAAGGAATGTTCCGGAGGCACACCCTTGATATCACTGAAGTTCTGCATCCTGATGGCACCAACCTGCTTGCTGTCCTCGTCCATCCTCCTGATCATCCTGGTACAATTCCTCCTCAGGGAGGCCAGGGTGGTGATCACGAGGTACCAATGATCTACACCAAAAGATGTTAATTTCATTCTATTTCACCTTCAATGCTTTTCTTCCGAAAAGGAATACGGCATGGTCATACTTTTCAACTCGGTTCATTCCAGATTGGGAAAGATGTTGCCACGCAGTATGTTGAAGGATGGGATTGGATGTGCCCGATAAGGTAATTGGTGATTCCTGTATGATTATGCTATTATTAAGCACATAATTTTTCCGCATTAGTTTTTCTAACACCAATAGTATATTCCTACGATTTCCAATAATTAATTTTATTCACTTCATGAAAATTTTGTATACCTTATGCTGAACTTGAATCCTTTTATACACTCTCTTTCTCGACTTTCAACGTCGACCACATATTGGCATGATACTAATTCACTCAAACGGGTTGCTTCTAAAAGCATTATGTATCCCCACCATGATACATGATATAGCATGTCTGCCCTTTTGAGGCACTTGAAAATCTCATTACCAGGCCAGCGCATCAGGGGTATAGATGTCAGCTGGCAAGTTTGATTGCTATGTGAATTATCAGCAAAGATTTTTTTAATACTGTAAAACAGGAAACCAACATTTTTCTTAACATCCAAAAATAGCATCGTAATGCAGTTTAGTTATGATGTTTATAATTTGGCAGGAAACTACACATTAAAATGTCGATCAAACACAGGAAAGCCTCTATGTTGAATTTCCATTCTCCCATTTTGACCACTATAACAAAAAATAAAACCACCAGAATGGATCTTTTTTTTTGCATTACTGTTCACACAACATTTTTTTTCAGTAAACCCAGGGTGTGTGCTAATTTCTTTAGAAGTCATCACTAGCCAAATATTTTGTCCATGTGGCGAAGACTACTGCCAAGTGGCAACAATATATAATGTCCTTGTTATTTTACACATTTGATTAATTGTTCCAAATAGCCACTTCCTATAGTTTCTTCTGCACTTTTACTAACAAACCACCATAAAAAACTTTACAGGAAGTTTTTTCCTTTCATTTTCCTATTTGATTATTCAAATCGTAATTTGCAACAGCAGTAATTTCTCATTGTTTTTGGCATCCTAGGGATAGAAACACTGGAATCTGGGATGAAGTGTCAATTTGCGTAACTGGGGTGAGTTTAGTAGTCCTGTTATCATGTACTTATACTCTCTCCTTTATGTTATCCTTTGGTGGTATCATCATGAATATTGCAAACATGAAATGCAAATCGAAGAAACTGCTCCTTGATTACTGATTGTATGATTGTTTGAGTCATGGTTTTTTGCTTATGTCTGTTTACACTTTTTTTCCGATGTAGGCTGTGAAGATAACTGACCCCCATCTGGTTTCAACTTTTCATGACGATTTTAAGAGATCTTACCTACATTGTGCACTTCAGTTGGAGAACAAAAGTTCATGGCTTGCAGATTGTACATTGAAAATCCAGGTCTCAGCTGAACTTGAAGAGGATATTTGTTTGGTGGAACATCTTCAGAGTTTTGCCATATCAATTCCTCCTAGTTCAGTTCTTGAATACACCATTCCTCCTGTAAGTTAATTTTCCATGTTGCGCCTTTTGCATTCTTTTGTCAATTTTCTTATTTTAGTTATGATTATGACATAGCACGACAAATGGGTTCTGTTGGAATTAGTGCCACACATGTGTTTAGGGTTATAATTTGAACTTGGTATTAACAGATGGTTAGGTGTTGGAGTCGAACACTTGTAACCTGGGCGTAATATATGAAGACACCACAAGGTACCCAAGTAGACTAGACGAAACAGTAGGTATAGACACGAGATCCTGAGAGGGGCAGTTTGGTCACCAGTGGGCAAGGTGGCCAGACCGCTCATGGTGGTTGGTTGGAGATGCTGTCTGAGGCATCACCGAGTAATTTCTTCAGTTATGTTATGTCAATTTTTAATACATGGGGGGAACTCCCAAGCAACGGCCCATGGAGATGTAGGCTTCAACCAAACTCCATCGAACATAATCTCTCCATCATATGCTTTCTACGATGGTCTCAGGATATCCAATGTCTATTTCCTCACCCGTTCTTTTTTAAACAGAGATATGTAATTAATAAGACCACCTTAACTAACCATGTTAGTGCAGCACATTACAACACCACAGCACCAAATTGACTCCTGTTGTCATGTTATGCAAGGAAGTAGCTTGTCATTCTCCTACCTAGATCTTTAGCAGAAAATATCCAGTGTTCATTCTTAAAGGCACGGTAACCTTGGTGTAAGCACATCCGTCTTGCGCTATCCGTGAGTGTTGAATCTGTTTAGTGATAGTTATTTATATTGCCATGAAGTCCCAAATACACAAACTGGTTAACTCTTTTATATATTGGCAGCTATTCTTCTATAAGCCAAACTTGTGGTGGCCAAATGGCATGGGAAAGCAATCCTTGTACAATGTTGAAATTAGTGTGGATGTTAAAGGATTAGGAGAGTCCGATGCATGGAGTCATTATTTCGGGTTCCGTAAGATTGAGAGTACCATTGATGGTTCCACTGGTGGAAGGTAACTTATTCTATTATCTGTCATGTGTATAAAATCTGTGCCCGTGAAAACATGTGTAAATGTAACTCATCTGCAGGATCTTCAAGGTAAATAGTGAGCCTATTTTCATCCGAGGAGGGAACTGGATATTGTCAGATGGCCTGCTTCGATTAACAAAGAAGCGATATATGACTGATATCAAGTTCCATGCTGATATGAACTTCAATATGCTTCGCTGTTGGGGTGGTGGATTAGCAGAGAGGCCTGATTTTTATCATTTTTGTGATGTATATGGTTTGATGGTAGGCTTAAATTTGTCTCAGGCAATTTATTTTTCCTGTTTTCTTATCCAGATTACAAGATATTTGTTTGTCATAAGAGTAAAGGGTTTTGAATAACATCGACCAACCTTTGCTTCCTTCTAGTATTGAGAAAGCTGGTAATTACCAGCTGGTTGCTGGGTTTCCTTGCGTTCACATGATTGTGATTTGGGTTAGATTTTTTTATAACTTACTTCTAGTTAAATTTGATTATTGTTTCATGGAAACATACAGTTCCGAAATATCCTTTTGGAAAGATATTATTATTTTTAACTCACATAGTAACCGGTTTGGTTCCATTCTGAGTTTACTTAGCATCAAACCGTTTTATGCAGGTATGGCAAGAATTCTGGATAACTGGAGATGTTGATGGCCGTGGAGATCCAGTATCAAACCCAGATGGTCCTTTGGACCATGCTCTCTTCCTTCTGTGTGCTAGAGATACAGTCAAGTTACTCAGGAATCATGCTAGTCTAGCTCTATGGGTTGGTGGTAATGAGCAAGTCCCACCAGTTGACATTAACAAAGCACTGAAGAATGATTTGAAGCTACATCCGATGTTTTCCAGTAATCCGAAAACAAAAGATCAAGGTAAATATCTATCCCAAGACTCAACTGACCCAAGCAAATACCTGGACGGTACTAGGGTGTATGTTCAAGGATCAATGTGGGATGGTTTTGCCGATGGCGAGGGTGACTTCAGTGATGGTCCATATGAGATCCAGTATCCAGAGAGCTTTTTCAAGGACAGTTTCTACAAATATGGATTCAACCCGGAAGTTGGTAATGTGGGCGTTCCAGTCGCTGCGACTATTAGAGCAACCATGCCTCCAGAAGGATGGAGCATTCCGATCTTTAGGAAGGGAATTGATGGGTACATAAAAGAAGTCCCAAACCCGATATGGGATTACCACAAATACATTCCCTACTCAAAACCAGGGAAGGTCCATGACCAAATTGAACAATACGGCCATCCAACAGATCTTGATGATTTCTGTGAAAAGGTAATTTAGTTCTGCCACTTTCTCCATCTATAGAAGCTTTATGCTTCATAAATGAAGCAATGTACTTTGTATCTAATGGCCTCCTTAATCTTCAGGCACAATTGGTCAACTATGTTCAGTACAGAGCACTCCTAGAAGGATGGACTTCTTTCATGTGGACAAAATTCACAGGTGTTTTAATTTGGAAGACACAAAATCCATGGACCGGACTACGTGGACAGTTCTATGATCACCTCCAAGATCAAACTGCTGGGTTTTATGGTTGTCGTTGTGCTGCTGAGCCAATTCATGTCCAATTGAATTTGGCCAGTTACTACATAGAGGTACTCTCTGCAACTTAGAACAGTTAATCTCTCTGCCAAACGTTCTAGAAATTGATATGTGAAAAGTGCTTTTTTAGGTAGTTAACACTAAGTCGGATGAACTTAAAGACGTGGCTGTAGAAATTCAAGTATGGGATCTTGATGGTACATCCCCATATTACAAAGTTACCGAGAAAATAGTGATACCGCCAAAGAAAGTGAAGAAAATTATGGAGATGGAATACCCTAAGATGAAGAACGCCAAGCCTGTCTATTTTCTACTACTTAAACTCTTCAGGCTGTCAGATAAGGAAGTACTTTCCAGAAACTTCTATTGGCTGCATCTTCCTGGGAAAGACTACAAGTTGTTGGAAGAGTATCGGCGGAAGATGATTCCGCTCGAGATTGGGTCCGAAATTTCTGTATCAGGCTCTACATACAAGGTAAGAATGTCTGTGCAGAACAAGTCAAAGAAACAGGCAACAGAAAGCGCAACCTCTGTCTCAACTATGCAACTACATGATAGAAATGGTTTCCACAGCATTGGCCGAGAAGCTACTTCCGAGGTACAGGGAATTGGCAGCCTCTGGAGCAAAATATGCAGAGGAACCGATGTGGCAAAATCAGATGACAGCCTGCGAAGAGTTGAGGTGAACGGGACCGATTCAGGCGTCGCGTTTTTCCTTCAGTTTTCTGTGCACACCTCTGAATCATCCACCCAGGAGAATTACAATTACAAGGACACGAGAATCCTTCCAGTTCACTACTCAGACAACTATTTCTCGCTCACACCAGGGGAGAAGACGACTGTCGACATCTCCTTCGAGGCTCCGGAGGGCTCCAAGCCCATGGTAATTCTCAGAGGCTGGAACTATCATCTGAACCATACCATGACGATGTGAGGCGTGCTTTGTCTGTGAAAAATGCAGTTGAGTCGAGGAGTGGAATAAGATCTGTGTAAAATAAGCACATCGATCTCTAATAAAGTGCAGACATGAAATCGACGGTGAAAATGTCAGGGAACCAAGTTGTAGGTGAACATGATATTTTTTTTTTAAAAAAATGCTATTCCAATGTTTGAGAAAAAATGAAATACTTCAAGCATGTACATATTACCTTGATACTTACTTGAGCAAATTTCCGACAAGTGACATGCATTCGATCTAATCATATATAATCCTATATCTGTTTAGCATAAAAGGGACAAGCGCACCTGTCCAATTAGATCATCTATGCACAACCACCATATTTCTATCACAACTACTACTAAATCCCTACTACTGGGCTCACTTAGGATACATGAGTGGATAATATCGATCTCAAGCTAGATTGGGTCGGGAGTTGCGATCCTGGGGCCTAAGATGATTGAAGCTTTTGTTGGTTAGCTTTTTCTAACGGCCTTGGCTAGCCGCTGTCAGTATAGGTGAAGGTATCTTGACTGGCAAAATATGCTTAGAAAGCAGCCCGTTCTTGGCCTACTAATCCATGAATAAATGTACCTGTTGTGCATGACTCAGCCTACCCAGACCTGCTATTGCCATAGATATGCACCTTGTAGGGCGTCTTGGGTCAGCGCAAAACTTCCCTGTCAAAGTACAAGTAAGTGGCCTGACCCCTTTGATTGTGCTCTGGAGTTTGCGTGGCTGCACAATCACCATCATTAAGCAGTTGTACGGGCACCGCCCATATATGTTGTGAACTTGCAAGTTTACAAGATTAACTACATGTGTGCAACATGTTATGGCTCTGGTTTATGTGCTACAGAAAGGCCATTCCACCCTAAGAGCAAAATGAGAGTTCTTATCCTAAAACAGAGAGAATACGAGTCTTGAGGAGTGATAAATGCTATGCATCAGTTCGACTATTCCGCCACATCAGTCACTGTTGTCTTCAAGTCCCCCCAAGAATGATTCGTGCACAACATCTTCTTCAATTTATGAACGAAGTTCAAACAAATGCACATCTTGACATTATATCTGTACGACTTGCACAGCGACATGACCGTATTGACGTGTATGCGTGCGGTCTTATCTCATTTGTTTCGCATAAAAGGGACAAATGTCGCCCATGACATATCCGATTAGATCATCTATAGACAACCACCGGATTTCTATCGTACTACCTACTACCAAATCTCAACTAGTGCTTAGGGCAACAAAAAAAGATAGTAGGGCTCACTTATGGATACAACAGCGGATAATATTGATCGCTAGCTTAACTGGAGTGGGTTGTGATTTGGAGGCTTGGCGCCAAGATGATTGAAGCTTTTGTTGGTAAGCGTTTTCTAACGGCTTTGGCTAGCTGCTGTCAGCGTCAGTGCAGATATCTTGACTGACCAAATGTGCATCAGAATAGAATCCATGCTTGGCCAACAAATTAATGATCAAATATTAATTGTGCATAACTCGGCCTACTCAAACCTGCAATCGCCATAGATATCCAATTTGTAGGGCGGCTTAGATCACCGAGAAACTTCCCTGTCAAAGTTCAGATAAGTGGTTTGACCCATTTGATTGTGCTCTACAGTTCGGTGCATGCACAATCACCAGCATCAAACAGTTGTGCCAATATATGTTTCAGATACTTTTCTGTGTTTCAGACAATCCCATTCCCTGCTCTGTTTTTATATTCTCCAGTTTCTACTTCCCATTTCTCGCTTTCTAACGAAAGATGAACAGGGAGCAAACATGAAGGCAGAATATGATCTGCCGACGATTTGAGACAAACAAAGCTTGTTGAAAAAGAAAACTTATTACATTCGGAAGAAAGAGTTTGTTAATGCAACCACAGGCATGATTAGTGATTCGTAACAACCTGGGCCATCCCAGACCGACCTTTCATTAAAAAGCCGATTGTTAGTGATAATCATGTGAGCTTTCTGTTGATTCTATCTTTTGCTTACCCATTTTAGGTTTTCTTTCATCTTTTCTTCGCCCTTTTCTTTCATTTTTTTTTTCCACCCGGATGATCAGGGCACAGACATAAGTGGGCGAATGATGGGGAGTACCATATATAACAACCAAAAACAGTGGAGCAACAAGTCCAGTGTGATTCCATGTTTCTCTTGTCTGTCATTGGAACGGTGAGGACAAAGACTGAAGGCGCCCTATTGCTTGCTTCTTGCCTCCTAATAGTAGATCATGCACCGTGCCCCACTTGCAACAGTAGTAAACTGTAAGAATGTACCTATCCTTTTGCTTCAATAATTATGAGACTCTAGATGAACTCAAGAGTTGGAAAGATCACATCCCAAACCATCGAACCTCACAAATGACACATCCCGCGAGACCAGCTAGACCCAATCTTGACAAGACATGCCACGACTTGTATTCCATTTAGCTCGACAAGTTCTTCATGTCGCTCCCTCTCCTCTCCTCTTCATCATCGCACTGAACCTATTAAGGGAGACACATAGGATGTCAGCCCTCCTAGCCGTTCAACCACATCACCACACGGTTTATCCTATGAAGAATACTTCTGTACTTTTTTCGAAAAGAAGGTTAAGACCCAGACCTTTGCATCGAACATATGTACACGGTATTTATCATTCATTTATTCAACAAATATTTGACAAAAATATGCATGAAACAACCAGAAGCCACCATTCCACAACCTGCAAACCCGACAATGTGGAAAATATGGCATGGGGGACTTGTGCTCTAGACTCGCAACAACGCCCACCAGATAGATCCGTGGGCATCACCGAGTCATCATGTGACGAGTAGTGAGCTACATGAGTTATGTCGCTTTAGGATATGTTCGGATGCTAAATGACTTCACAAACTAAAATGTGTGCGACATCGGTTGTGTCACTAGCGCAATTGCCGACCCTTCAACTCACACCGCTATATTTGTCATCCTTGGTTAAATTTGTTGCTTAAAGGTTCTTCACGCCTATTATATGATGATAACTAGATAAATGATGTAGCACTCTGGGAGTGATGCTTTGACTCTTGGGTGTATATGCTCCCTTGATTTTAAAATTCATCTTCGATACATTTTGAAATGTTAAAAAAATTAAAAGAAAAACTCATGTGTTTATCTTTACATGCTACGTGCGTACAAAGTCTTTCATGGAAAAATGGCATGTCGTATGGGCGGTGCAAAAAGACAAAATTTGGTGCTAAAATAAGACTTTTTGTGAGACATGTTTTGTCATTTTTACATCGACCACAAAATATATCGTTTTTTCGAACTGTACGAACGCGCATAGATTGTCAAGAAGTACATACAGAATTTTTTGTTGAATTTTTTTGACAATTATAAATATGTTTTTTTAGATGGAAAGAGCATATGCGAATTCATTTGACAATTAATAATACTTTTTTTTAGGTAGAGACATCATATGCATCCAGAAGCCGAATTATAATTCGGTAGATATTTATCTTTTCTTGTGTACCCACGAAAACTATGGGGGTGTCGAGGAAAAGAATTGGTTAATAGTTCTGTTTACACCGACTCCACTGAAACAATGCTAAAAACCGATAACATGATGGGCAGATCACAAAGTATGAATCATATACTACTAAATGTGAACGATTCATAGATTCTTAGTACTTGTCAGAAAGTAGTACTTCAGGATGGAAGAAATTGCATGCGATCTTCCTTTCTTCAGTATACTACCCTGCAATCGCAATCAGTTTCGATCAGAGAAGTTTGGTAAGCTAACACAAGTCAAGCCAAACATGTACTCTAGATTATAGTCGGTGGATCAAAGAAATATATGGCAAAAGGAAAGAAACATGTTGAGTCACATCGGAACAATAATTGGACACGGGAAGTTTCTACACTTATACCACTACTACCAACTATGAGAAAGAACAGATTCGCAACAGCTTATGCAAGTAGGCGACGCAGTTGGAATACATCCTTTTTGATCAGCTGATTAAGATTTCGTTGTAAAATGGATCGACAGTCGACATTGTACACATGCAATCTGTCGTGGTGAAAAAACGACAACAGAAAATTAGAGGAGCTCTTTTACAGTGATTGGTACGGAACCTTGGCTCCGTCTAATTAAATCTAGGTTCCGTCTAATCTAATTTTTTGTAACCGTTGATTAAATTGGTGATAAATTTTGTGTAATTTCTATATTACATTATTACTACAACTATTCTAAATGGACGTTCCAGGAATCAATTCATCAAATTAGAATAGGATAAAAAAGGAGCTCGTGCGTTTCTTCCTAGGAGGCGTCCGCCACCGCAATACTTTGAATAAGAACTAATTTTCTCCTCGGTTGCTGCCCCGACAGAGCCTAAGTGCATGAAGCCGGTGTTGTACTCCTGCCGGTAGAGAGAGATGCTCCGACTACAGTATGACGTTGTCACCGTCGAAGATCAGGGCGTCCAGCGACCACAGCAGGGAAGCCGAGCCAAGGACGACGCACGGCAGAGGCGGGCCGAGGGGACGGCAGAGGGAGAGGAGCTATGGCCAGAGAAGCTTCTGCAAGCTGGGGTGGCTGCAGCGACCAGGCCGAAGTCGTGGCCCCCTCCCCTCCGTCGCGGGGATCGACGGGAGAGACGGTGGAGGCAGAAGCTGCGGCGAGTTCGGGCGACTTTGGCGGCCGGGGCGAAGTCGCGGATGCGGCGGCGGCCGGGGCTAATCTGCGACCTGGGGTGCCTGCGGCGGCCGGGGCGAAGTTGCGGCCCCTCCCCCTCCGTCGCGGCAGCCGGGGCGAGCTGGTGTTGTCCGACTTGGATGAGAACAAAGATCCCTAATACGCGATGACTTCTATTGCCATGGAAAGCAACCTCCCTGACCTCGCGTGGATGGACGAGATCAAGCAGCGTAAGGAGATTTTCTTCCACTCCATGGCTGCTGGCAAGAGATCGCCGGGAGAGACGGTGGAGGGAGAGGAGCGTTCGCTGGAGAATCTGCAGCGACCTGTGGCGTCAGCGGCAACCGGGGCGAATTCACGGATTCAGCTGTCGGGATGAAGTCACGGCTACCTCCTCTACGACGCGGGGGTCGCCTGAGAGACAACGGAGGGAGCTGAGGGTCGCCTGAGAAAGACACGCGGATGGAGAGCGAGAGAGTGACAGGATGAGTAATTTAATTCCTTGCTTTAAGATTTTTGTTTTTGTTGCTGTACGATTCGCGTAATTTTATCAGATGGTTCGGTCATTTAAAAGCACGCTCGCTATTTATACTTTTCGTAAAATATAATGGAGGTTCCGGTCCTACAGATTTTGGTTCCGGTCCCACATTTTTGGTTCCGTTAGTTTGGTTCCGTCTTTTTTCCACCGTCAGATCGGAGTCGATGAACGGTTATTAAAAATGTCAACTATTGTAAAACTTGTAAAATTAGAGTATGCATGGGTACAAGAAGAGAGTGGACATTGTGCATATGCAATCTGAGCGTACCCCAGGTGTATTTTTCACGCAGATGAACAGTAAAGACATCAAAAGTATAAGAAAAAAAAATGCAAGTTTGTATCTTATACGTGTGTGACGAAGTGAAGACATCTGGTGTGCCGTGCCAATAACAAAATGCAAGTTTCTTAAAAGCAATTTTAACAACATCGGATTTGTTTTTCAAGACACCAAAGCTGGACCTTTTTTTATGAAGTCTTACATGAGCGTGTAGAATATGGACATGAACATGTCCAAAACAATGCCAGTGTTTTTTGAAAAAACAATGACACCATATTTTCACCTGGATAGCAAATGCACGTCGGTGATTCAAAGTTACACTATAGTTGGAGGAGGTATAGCCCGTGAATTGCACCATGTTTCACCTATTTACATATAAATAATGAAATGAATCAGTTATATGGCTAAAGAGATAAGATCATTTTTTTAGAAATGGGGATACCCCGCCTCTGCATCAATAGATACACACAACCTTTTATTAAAGGAATTATGTGGCCTCAACATAGATACGTTTGTTTTCATTAGCGTAAAAATAGCAAGCATGCAAGAAGAGAGATACTTAATCCTCGATGATCATACTCTGATAATTCAAAGAAGAGACATATTAAAATCCTCACTAGTCATGACAACGCTCGTAACGAAAGAGAGCCATGTGAGCCTCTCATTTCAGCAGGAGCTCCTTCCTCACAACCGCCCTGTGGTTAGATAATTACACAGCCTGAAAACTTCGCCAGGGAAACCACACAAAAAGTACATCAGCGTGAGAATATAAACACGTAAAATCTAAAATAAAATTAATGCAAGTTCAAATGAATTGTGGACTTGATTTGTCTTTGAAAACCATGTGGTGTGATGGGTCCAGAACAAAAACAGCGCAAATTGGTAAAAAAATAAAATTGAGCAAAGTTCCAAAATCAGGTGGCGATTTTTTTCGTGGCGAGTTATACCAATAAATGGGTCAGTGCGAAGACCAAGATTTTTAAATAGTTTTTCACACACTCTTTGATTTTTTGTTATGTATTAATGTGCAAATGACGAGCCCATAGTTCCATACATGATGTTCAACGACAATACAAAAATATCATGCATAGATGGGGAAATGTCATTTTCACATGATTGCCTCTAGATGATTTTTTTCAACACCCCCTGTGTGCTTCCAGTCACTACAGAACCACCTTCGAAAATCACAGCTACGAGTGGGGCAGAATACCATGGCCATCTTAAGATCAGTCCTTCATGTTGCCCGCCCGTCGGCACCGTTGAACCAGCACCGCTCTCCTATTCCTGATGTCTTGTCACGCCATCCGATATTGGTGTATCCAAGACTTCCACCAAGCCACACCGTCCATAAGATGAAATGTGGCACACGCAGTAACCGCCACTAAGACGTCACAACGAGCATAGCTGGTGAGCCATCCCCTCCAACCTTGCAAGGGAGAAGAAAATGGCCTTACTGCCACCAAAAGCCAGTTAGGCTTTTCCCGGTGGTGGCCCCGTGAGGTTGCGAGGGGAGGCTGTTGCGGTCAGAAACCCACCGGCGAGCAGCGACGGACAACACTGTAGAGCCGGGAGGCTCCCAGGACTGCGGCTGGCCCTGGTCCCTCCGAGCGACGGCCCGCAAAGACTCGGCACGCACGTCCGATGCTCGGTGCAAGGGCGTGCCACCCGACCTATACCCGGTCGGGAAGGTGTTGGATGTGCCTCGCTTAGTTTCCTGCATGGCATACACGTAAATATTAAATACGAGCCTCGATCGGCTCTCGGGTTGTCCCGTGAATCGGCTCAAGGAGCCGATCCACCCATGATCCGTACGAGGTGTACGATCAGATGGTGATCCTGCTTGATCAAAATAAAGCTAAAACGACCTACTACGATTTAGGGTTTTCACCGCATAATCGGAACATCCTACTCGTGATTGAGCCTGGCGGCCACGCACGGTGATCGTAAACCGACCCTAGACAAGCCTAAAAACCAACACGAAGTTGATCCCCGGAACATCCTGTCTAGGACTAGCAAACTGCACCCTACGCGCCACTGGATCCTTCAACCCGTTTGTAAGGCCTAACTATGCAGATATTAAACTAATCCTTGAAGAACAAGGAGCAATCATAATGGATCGGATCTACTAAATAATGATCAAGCGGGGTGCCGCCCTTACACCTAAGATAGGTGTAAGGACGGCTAGACGTCTAAGGGTTGCACGACGACAGCATATGATACGATGAACAATGCTAACCCTAACACATCTATGATAACTAGTTGCTCGCCATAAAAAAGGCTTCAGCACGAGCAACGCATGAACAACGAATAAACGTGTACTGCCTAGATCGCAAGATGCGATCTAGGCAGCATGATGCTTACCCGGAAGAAACCCTCGAGACAAGGGAGTTGGCGATGCGCCTAGATTGGTTTGTGGTGAACGTGATTGTTGTTTATTTCATAAACCCTAGACACATATTTATAGTCAGTAGACTTTCTAACGTGGGAATAATCCCAACCGGGCACGAGCCCAAACTCTATCTAACCGACACGTATCCTACTATGTTACAGATACACGGGCAAACTAGCCCAAACTTTGTATACAAGGCCGATTCATGTATTTCTTCCATGTATATTCTTCAAGTCCATCTCCAATCGCGGCCCACCTCTGATCCGGTCAAATTCTGGTGATAACACATGCCCCCCTGGTTTTGGAAATGACAATTCCAAAATCATTATGCTTTTCCTTCGTCGGGTCACGTCGTGGCAGAGCCGAACCGCTGCAGTATCCTTCATCATGATGCCTTGCCTTCTTGACTTCTATGCACGATTTGACAATTCTTTGGCACCACTTCCTCGGAAACAGCTGTAACATTAACTCTCCCCAATATCCCATTATTTAACCGCATCGAGCAGTTCGCCCCTTCACCCTCCTGCTCCGTACTAGCCATCGGCAAAAAACCCCCATTCCTCCATAGCCATGTCTTCTTCCTCCTCCTCCTCTTCTGTCTCCTCAAACCTCTCCTACGTATCATCTCCCTTCCGTGAGCCGACGCCAGAGTGGGGCTCGTTGGTGGCGCACGACATCCTCGCCCCAACGACGTGGGACAAGGAGGAACACGATTCCTCCATCTGGTCCGAGGATGATAAATCCTTGACCGACGGAGAGGACGACCTTCAATTCCTCGTCGACGGGGAGGAGGAGGCGGAGAGCGAGGACGACCGCTTCTCCTGGGACGACTTCACCTCCTCCGAGGAAGAGGCGGAGGAGGACGACGACGACTCCGTCGAAGGTTACCCACCGGTGAAGCGCCTCCGCGCCTGGTGGGACGACGACAGCGATGACGATGATGAGGAAGACGAGGCTCCCGTAGAAGGCTACGGGAGCAGCGATGAGGAGCCTATCAGCAGCTGCGCCGGCGGCAGCGATGACGATGACGAGGGTAGCAACGGCCCTTAGATTAGGGACTAGTAGTAGTAGTCGGCTTTTGTTCTTTCTTCCCCGAGCAATCGGCTCTTTCTTTGTAAGAAAATCCACTACTAATGAAGAAAATATTCCCCAATTAATCTTGCTTTCTTGTCAACTTTGCCGATCGTCGAACGAAGTCGCTGTACAGAGAGCCGATGGCAGGGCATCGGCTCGTACTATAAACGCGATTTGAGGCCAAGCCGTTTCCTATCCACACGGTCCGACAGGTCTAGCTCACGTCCAAACCATCCTCCAATCTTAAACGTGCAGATCGAACTCCTCAGCAACCACTAGGAGACTCATCCCAAATATCATGATTTCTGGTTGGAAACCGATCTGTTAATCTGCTTAATTGAGCTTGTTCCTCTAGAGTCGATGGCAATGCATCGGCTTTTATTATTCTGAAGTCGATGCCCGTGCATCGGCTGTACGCATACTGTTGTCTCCACATGTTTTCTCAAGTCGATGTCTGTGCATCGGCTGTGATTTTGATTTTTTTTTACTGGCCGATTTAAAATCGGCCTCCATATCTCACTGCCCATCATCCCACATGCTTGGGAAATACTTCTTGAGATGTTGGCCATTGACGGCCACTGGGAACCTCACACCATCCAACTGTTCAAGCATGTAGGCATTGCCCTTCAGAACCTGGATGACTTTGTAAGGACCGTGCCAATTAGGAGACCATTTTCCATAAGCTTTATCCCTGGTTCCTAGTGGCAACACGGCTTCCCATACTAGATCACCAACTTGAAACTCCTTTGGTCTCACCTTCTTATTGTATGCCCGAGCTACCCTGGCTTTGTTCTCTTTAATCTTCTCCAACGACCAAAGTCTAAATTCTGTTGCATCCTCAATAGTGTCAATCATCAGGGTTGCATACTCTTCAGGCGTCAGATCATTCTGAAACGTGACACGTCTCGATCCAGCCGTAATCTCCCAAGGCAATACGGCCTCCTGCCCATAGACAAGCTGGTACGGCGAAGTCTTTATAGCTCCATGGCATGACATGCGATAGGCCCACAAAGCTTCTGACAACGTCTCATGCCACACCCTAGGGTTCTCGTCAATCTTCCTCTTAATCAGCTTGATCGAGGCTTTGATTGGATGCTTCGGCTTGCCCGTTGGCTTGAGCATAGTATGGAGATGATCGGATTAGCTTAATCCCCATGTCATCGCGAGAACTTCCTGAATTCTTTAGAGACAAAGACCAAACCTCCATCGGTCGTGATGGTTTGGGAATCCCGAACCTATGAATGACATGTTCTTTGACAAATTGGATAACATCTTCCGATTTTACCTTCTTCATGGGAACGGCCTCCACCCATTTGGTGAAATAATCTGTAATGGCCGGAATCCACTCGTGGTTCTTGCTCGACGGAGGATGGATTTTGCCGATCATATCCATACCCCAACCTCGAAATGGCCAAGGTTTGATGATGGGGTTCATCGCTGATGCGGGTACCATCTGGATTTTTCCGAACATCTGACACGCTTGGCATCCCTTGTAGTACTTGAAGCAGTCCTCCAGGCATGGTAGGCCAATAAAACCCTGATCGCCTAATTAACCACTTCATCTTATGGGCCGATTGGTGAGTTCCACAGGCGCCTTCATGCACCTCATGTAAGAGCCGATTAGACTCAGTTGGTCCCAGGCATTTGAGTAGTAACCCTTCCAACGTCCTGTAGAACATGTCATCTCCTATAAGGACATATTTCATAGCCTTGTATCTTACCCTTTTAGGTGCCCCCCGAGCCGAATCCTTCAAATAATTGAAGATATCGGCTCTCCAATCATCCTGTTCCAGGAACTGCACCTGAACTTCTGACCCGTCTGGTATGTCCTTGTATCCTGACGCCATCTGTGCAAGATCATTGGCGTCGGTATTCTGAGACCTTGGGACCCAATTGAAATTGATGTACCGAAAATGTGTCATCAGCTCACGACACTCCACCCAATATGGAAAAAGTGACTCACTCTCGCACTTGTATTCGTCCGTGAGTTGAGAGATCACCAACTTCGAGTCTCCAAAAAGCTCCACCGCCTGCTGCCCGGCTTCCAAAAGCAACTCCATTCCCTTGCGAACTGCCTCATACTCAGCAACATTGTTGGTGCAAGGGGTAGATAGCCCGATGGCGAAATAATATGTTGCCCCCGAGGCGACACGAGCGGGATGCCGATGCCACAACCATCGTCACAAGCCGATCCATCGAAGAACATAGCCCACGCACGTACGGATAGTGCTTGCTATATTAGTATTAATCCGTTCAGCTATAAGATCGGCCAACGCTTGTCCCTTGGCTGCTTTCGCGAGGCGATACCGAAGATCGAACTCCGTCAACGCAAACATCCACTTACCAAGACGGCCTTTCAAAACAGGGGCCGACGGCATGTGCTTGACAACGTCCGACTTGCATATGACGATGATCTCTGCCGTCAAAAGGATGTGATGAAGCTTGGTGCGGGTGAAGAACAGGAAAAGGCAAAGCTTCTCGACCTCAGGATACCTTGTCTCCGCGTCCAACATCCTTCTGCTGAGGTAGAAAACGACCTTTTCAACACCCTCATAGAGTTGCACCACCACCGAAGCGATGGACGTGTCAGCTACTGATAAGTAGATATAGAACGGCCTGTCTTGTTGGGGCGGAACTAGCACAGGCGGTGTTGTCAGATACCGCTTAATCTCGTCAAACGCCTGCTGGCTGTTACGCCCCCGGTGAAACTCGTCATCGGATTTAATCTTCACCGGCGCCATGAACGGCTCGATTCGTCCCGACGGGTTAGAGATGAATCGTCGGACGAAGTTGATCTTGCCGATAAGACGTTGGAGCTCTTTCTTCGTGGTGGGCGGCTGCATGGTACGCACTGCCTCCTGACTTTTCAGGCCGATCTCAATTCCCCGTTCATGAACCAGAAAACCTAGGAACTGACCGGCCGTCACACCAAAGGCACACTTCTTTGGATTCATTCTCAGTCCGAACTTCCGAGTTCGGTCTAGGATGCGTCGCAAATCATCCAAGTGTCCCTCCATGGAGATAGACTTGACTACCACGTCATCGATGTAGATTTCCACCACCTTGCCGATCAGATCGTGAAATATATAATTCATGGCTCTTTGGTACGTTGCACCGGCATTCTTCAACCCAAAGGTCATGACTACATATTCAAACAAGCCTACGCCCTCGGTACTCTGAATGCGGTCTTGTGTATATCTTACGGAGCCATGAAGATTTGGTTATAGCCGGCGTTGCCATCCATGAAGCTCAACACCTTATGGCCGACGGCTGCATTGATCAACGTTTCTGCCACAGGCATCGGATATTCATCTTTTGGAGTGGCTCTGTTGAGATCTCGGAAATCGATGGCCACACGCCATCGGCCGTCCTTCTTCTCTACAGGAACGATGCTGGAGATCCATTCAGCATATCTGCATGGCCTGATGAACCCGGCAGCCAACATCTTCTCGATCTCTTTCTTGACCTCTTCCAGAATTTCGGCCTTCATCTGACGTGCCCGTTGTTGGAACGGCCGAAATCCTTTCTTAAGGGGGAGTCGATGTTCGATGATGCTCCTGTCTAACCCAGGCATCTCTGTGTAATCCCACGCAAAGCAATCTGGGTATTCTTTCAACAGAGCTATCATCTGACCCCTAAGATGTGGATCTAACTTCTTGCTGATAAAAGTCGGTCGCGCCTTATCCCCAGGACCGATGTCGACTTCTTCTAGCTCATCAGCCGATGTAAACCCATACCCCAGCTTTCCGTCACCTGTGAGGTCGACACCAAATACGGGGAGCACGTGTGGTAAGGATAATACGGGCCGATCGCTGGAATCGGCCTTCATCTTGATTGTAACCAGGACTTTTTGGAAGTGTCGGGGGCGATCGCGTGGAACGGCTTCCTCCTTGTCTTCGCTGTGAGAGGAGCTGCCCTTGTCTCTGTCCTTACCAGGGTGGTGCCCGAGTCCTACCATGTTGATGTTGACCGAGAATCTTGGCTGGCGCCTCCCAGGGTACGTGCACTCCACCATGCCAACGGCGTATGCCGGTGAATTCGGCACTTCTGGTGCTGCCAACGCGAATGGCAATGGTGGTCGGGACTGGAGTGGCATCTCTCCTTGGTGAGTCCCCAGAGCTGGTCCTGACGGAGAGTACTGATGCCTCATGATTTCCTGGATCACGCGAAGAGCGACACGCTCCAAAGTGTTCACCAGGCTCTCAGAATGGCGGTGTAGCGAATGTGCTACCATGAAGTTAATCTCCTGACGCAGGGACCTGGTGCGTTCTTCTGACGGCGCAGACAGGTCCACTCCATCGAGCGCGCCTTCAGGTGAGAACCCTTTCCACCTGATGCCGTGTGAGCGGGTTCTGTGAAAAGAGCCGATGAGATCGGCTTCGAGGATCGCTTTGAGCTCGTCATGCTTCTTCTTGAGCTCCTCGGTTAGATCCTCGTACGTGACTGGAGTGCCTTCCGCCATCTCAGATGTAGATGGCGATGCGGTTGATGTCGAAGATTGTCCCACCGGGCGTGCCAGAATGTGTTGCGGTCGAAACCCACCGGCGAGCAGCGACGGGCAATGCTGTAGAGCCGGGAGGCTCCCGGGACTCGCGGCCGGCCCTGGTCCCTCCGAGCGACGGCCCGCAAAGACTCGGCACGCACGTCCGATGCTTGGTGCAAGGGCGTGCCACCTGACCTATACCCGGTCGGGAAGGTGTTGGATGTGCCTCGCTTAGTTTCGCATGGCATACACGTAAACATTAAATACGAGCCTCGATCGGCTCTCGGGTTGTCTCGTGAATCGGCTCAAGGAGCCGATCCACCCATGATCCGTACGAGGTGTACGATCGGATGGTGGTCCTGCTTGATCAAAATAAAGCTAAAACGACCTACTACGATTTAGGGTTTTCACCGCATAATCGGAACATCCTACTCGTGATTGAGCCTGGCGGCCACGCACGGTGATCGTAAGCCGACCCTAGACAAGGCCTAAAAACCAACACGAAGTTGATCCCCGGAACATCCTGTCTAGGGCTAGCAAGCTGCACCCTACGCGCCACTGGATCCTTCAACCCGTTTGTAAGGCCTAACTATGCAGATATTAAACTAATCCTTGAAGAACAAGGAGCAATCATAACGGATCGGATCTACTAAATAATGATCAAGCGGAGTGCCGCCCTTACACCTAAGATAGGTGTAAGGACGGCTAGACGTCTAAGGGTTGCACGACGACAGAGCATATGATACGATGAACAATGCTAACCCCGACACATCTATGATAACTACGTTGCTCGCCATCAAAAAGGCTTCGGCACGAGCAACGCATGAACAACGAATAAACGTGTATCGCCTAGATCGCGAGATGCGATCTAGGCGCATGATGCTTACCCGGAAGAAACCCTCGAGACAAGGGAGTTGGCGATGCGCCTAGATTGGTTTGTGGTGAACGTGATTGTTGTTTATTTCATAAACCCTAGATACATATTTATAGTCCGTAGACTTTCTAACGTGGGAATAATCCCAACCGGGCACGAGCCCAAACTCTATCTAACCGACACGTATCCTACTATGTTACAGATACACGGGCAAACTAGCCCAAACTTTGTATACAAGGCCGATTCATGTATTTCTTCCATGTATATTCTTCAAGTCCATCTCCAATCGCGGCCCACCTCTGATCCGGTCAAATTCTGGTGATAACAGAGGCGATTAGGCTTTCACCCTTGGACTCCGTCGGGAGTAAGGTGTAATCCCGTGGGATTTCACTTTTAGTGTATTTTGTGATATGGGGGGGATCCCACTAGATCCTCCTAGGTTGATGTCCGATCTTTCACAGGGAGAACACGGGTAGTAAATCCTCCCAACAACGCGATGAACGCAGCCTGGAGAAGAGGGAACGAATTCAGCAAGCAACAGATCGATGACCGATACACCTCAAACCTGTGCTAGACAATCCTTGATGAACACAAGAACCTTCGCAGCGGATATAATAGATAAACGGCAACGCCGTACCCCCGGAGGGATGATACATGTGAACACACGCAATGGGGTAAACCCTAAACTTTAGTCTAAACTTGTCTGCCCTAAACCCTAGCCGCCCCACCTCCTTATATGAGGGGGAGTGGTGGCCGGCCAGCCCTTGTGGGCCTCCCTAACTTGGTTTGGACAGGCCCAAACCAAACTGACTCAAATTATTAAAACCCCTAATTGGCTCACATATGACCATTACATAAACTAAGATAATTAAGCTGGTGGAGTCCTGAATCTGGGCTCCACATAGGCCTCCATGTCCATATCATCCCCCCCCCTTCAAGAAGCGTTGTCCCCAACGCGTGAGGGTCTTCTGGAAAAGGTGACGTGATATGAACATGACACGTCCTCGCCGTCCTCAGGTCTTGCTTGCCTTCCACACCACATCCTCCCTCGCGGCTTGCTTGACTTGATACAACACTTGGCGCCTCCTTTCTTCTCCACATGAACTTGGACTTCGGCGCCAATACCTTCTTCTTGCGAGGTTTTGATGGACCCCTGTGTCGCTGAACATGACCCTGCACAAGATGTGTAATGCCTGGGCCACATAAATGTCTCACATGTCCATCCTTGCCTCGATGCATCCGCGGTGTCGCGGAAAACTGGACTGCAGTACTCCTAGCACGGTAGTGCCGCTGCCCACTGTCTCCACTGACGCGCTCGCCTCCCACTCCTCCCACGCGCATCTGCGCCATATGTACTGACACACCATCATCACAAACATCATCAGTCTGTATACTGGCATCAACACAAACTGGAACTATAGCACATGCTGAAACATCCACATCAACAACAAGTGTAGCTTCATCCGGCTTGTCACCAACAAGAATTGGCTTGTCATCTACAGGCATGGCTGAAACGTCACCAACATCGATGCTCGGAACATCATGCACCTCTTGCTGCACTTTAGGCTTGTGCAACTTCTCCTTACGCACCACTAACTCCACATCGGACTTGATATGATCATCACCCATAGGCTTCAAAGTCCGTTGTTTGCCACCATGCATAAAAGAATATGTATTTGCTCTCCCAGGATGTGTCACATTACGATTATACTGCCATGGACGCCCAAGTAGCAATCCGCACACCTCCAATGGCAACACATCGCACTCTATCTCATCAACATAGTCATCAACTGTAAATGGCACACGCACTTTGTGAGTAATCTTTAGCATACCACATCTATTCAATCACTCAAGATGCTTAGGTTCAGGAAGACGCCATGTAGACAACCCCAACGCTGCCACCATCGCCTTGCTTATGCCATTAGTACAACTACCACCATCAATCATCAACTTGCAAGCCTTGCCCTTTATAATGCACTGAGTCTGAAACAAACTCCACCGCTGACCCTTGTCAACTGTCTTGCAAGCATCATCTTGTACCTTCTTGAGTTGCATATTCAGCCCGCTCAATGGTACATCCTCCTCAACAGTCACAGTAGTGCTCTTGGTATCAGAGCCAGGTTTCCTCTCCTCAGTGACTGTCTGTACTGGAACAACCTCCTCCACGGTAGTGTTAGAGGCTTAGAGCACACCCCAGGCTTATTCAAGCTTGCAAACTTAAAGCTATCACGCAGAAACTACTTGAAATCTGCCCAACTAGACCGTAGACCAATGATACCCTTAACTATGAGAGCATTACGGTACCAACTAGCCACAACATCATCAACACGCCTGTATGCAATAACAAATTCCGTCTGGCCACCAAAAGAACTATCAAACACCTTGCATCTCTCAAATCCACCTTCAATGTGTGATTCACAAAGTTGAAATTCCGTCGGTGTCGCGGAACTAGCCAACCTCCACTTGATTGTAGATGCATCAAACGCGTACCCGTCATCATACCGAGGTAGTCGTAATAGACATCTGCACTCCTATCTGGCACAACAACAGCAACAACATGTTGCGGTCAGAAACCCACCGGCGGGCAGCGACTGGCAACACCGTAGAGCCGGGAACAACTAGGGCTGCGGCTGGCCCCAGTCCCTCAGAGCGACGGCCCGCAAAGCCTTCTGGTCACACATCCGATGCTTGTCGCAAGGGCGTGCCACCTGACCTATACCTGGTCGGGAAGGTGTTGGATGATGCCTCGCTTAGTTTCTGCGAGGCATACACGTAAACGTTAAATACGAGCCTCGATCGGCTCTCGGGTTATCCTGTGAATCGGCTCAAAGAGCCGATCCACCCATGATTCGTACAAGGTGTCCGAATATATGGTGGTCCTGCTTGATCAAGATAAAGCTAATGCGATCTACGACGATTTAGGGTTTTCACCGCATAATCGGATCATCCTACTCACGATTGGGCCTCGCGCTCGCGTACGGTGATCGTAAGCCGATCCTAGACGGGGCCTAAAAACCAACACGAGGTTGATCCCGGAACATCCTGTCTAGGGCTAGCAAACTACACCCTACACGCCGACTGGATCCTCCAACCCTTTGTAAGGCCTAACTATTGCGGATATTAAACTAATCCTTGCGGAACAAGGAGCAACCGTAACGGATCGGATCTACTAAACGATGATCAAGCGGGGTGCCGCCCTACACCTAAGATAGGTGTAAGGGCGGCTAGATGTATAAGGGTTGCACTACGACAGCATATGATACGAAGAACAATGCTAACCCTAACACATCTAAGATAACTATGTTGCTCGCCATCAAAAAGGCTTCAGCACGAGCAACGCATGAACAACGTGGATAGGCTTGTGCTGCCTAGATCGCAAGATGCGATCTAGGTAGCATGGTGCTTACCGGAGAAACCCTCGAGACGAAGGAGTTGGCGATGCGCCGAGATTGATTGTGTTGAACGTTGGTTGTTGTCTATTCCATAAACCCTAGATACATATTTATAGTCCCGGGGACTTTCTAATTTAGGTGTGCACCTAACCGTGCACGGGTCAAACTCTAACTTCTAATTTAAGATACGATCTACTATGTTACAGATACAAGGGCAAACTAGCCCAATACTTTGCATGTAAGGCCGATTCACGTATTTCTTCTATATATATTCTTCAAGCCCATCTTGATCACGGCCCACCTCTGACTCGGTCAAATTCTGGTGATAACACATGCCCCCCTGGTTTTGGAAATGACATTTCCAAAATCATTGCGCTTTTCTTCCGTCGGGTCATGTCGGGGCAGAGCAGAACTGCCGCAGAATCTTCCATCATTTCACCTCGCCTCCTGGGCTTCTCTGCACGAATTGATAACTTCGGCATAACGTCCTCGAGAACCGTCATGGAACTAAACCTCCACGACACCCACTTTATTTATCTGTGCCAAACGGTTCGCCACTCCATCCCCTTGCTCTGTTCTGTCCACCAGCACCAAAAAAACCCTCTTCCCCTGTACCAATGTCTTCCTCTTCCTCTTCCCCCTCAGGCCTCCCCCTCCAATCCTCGCCGAAGAGCAAGAATGAGGACGACCATCACCCCGGGGCGAACCCCATCTCCTCCGACAAGGAGAAGAAAGAAGGAGAAGTAGCGAAGGTCACGGCCTCCCCCTCCGCCAAGCTCCCGCCGAAGAAACGCTCCCGCATGTGGGCGGACAGCGAGGACGAAGATGATGCCGAGGAAGGAGAAGAGGAGGAGGAGGAAGATGATTCCTCCTCTTCCGCTGGGTACCCGCCGACGAAGCGCTTCCGCACTTGGGCGGATAGCGAGGATGATGATGATGATGACGAGGAGGAAGAGGCTCCGGCCGAAGGCTGGGGCGAGCGACGAGGAAGCCTCCGGAGGTAGCGCCGGCGGCAACTCCGATGCCGACGATGATGCTAGCGAGGACTAGCAATGTAGGATTAGTAACCCCTGAGCAATCGGCTCTTCTTTTGTTCTTCCTTTCTCCTTTGAGCAGTCGGCTCTTCATTGTAAGAAATCCCAATATTAATGAAGAATTTCCTTTAACTTGATTCCGCCGATTTCTTTTTGTACTGATTTGGCCGATTGTCAATTTGATCACTGCTCAGTAAACCGATAGCAACGTATCGGTAACCTGCGAACCTTGCTCAAATTCAGATCCCCAAACTTCCAACCGAACATGTCCAATCCGAAGTCACTGAGCGTAGTGTTGGATTCAGCGGCAAAACCTCTGAAATAATGCCTGGCCTCGTCATTAACCTCAGGTTTTCAGACATTTTCCTGCCAGACCCTTCTTTTCCAAATCCCCTTTGCTTTCGGGGGCTCTGCGAGACTATTACTAACTCAACCCGGAGGCTGGAGATGACACTTCGCGGAGACAGGCTCCCACTCCATCTTTCCCGCGACAGACTCGTTCCTCAAAAGCTGAGATGTAGAGCCAGCCGATTTCAACAAAATCGGCTTCCTATAGCAAAGGGTCCATTAGGACAAGCTGCCCCCCAAGCCTCACTTAAGGCGAGAAAGTGGTAAGTCAGCCAAATGTGCCACCATTGGCCTTCAAGTCATAATGAAGAGTTAGCCGATTTCAACAAAATTGGCTCCTCAGAGCACAAAATCTTCAGGGCGAGCTGCCCCCCGAGCTCCTTCAGTCCACTTCCTGCTCCATTGACCCTCCGCTTATAACAGTTATACCTCTTAAGTCGATGGTCATGCATCGGCTTTCTATCCTTAAGTCGATGTCTGCTGCATCGGCTGTGCTTAAAAATTTTTGAATTTTTTTTACGGCCGATTTATGTATCGGCCCCATACTTCAATACCCATCATCAAAGGATATCTTGGGCTGCTGGGCATTGTAAGACGCTTCTACTTCATATCCTCGTGTTTTATCCTCCTAGGTGCCCCCCCGAGCCGATTCTTCAAGGGATTTGATGGTATCGGCTCTTCAGGTATCCCCTGTTGGATCAAATGCTGAACCCAGGCAGAATGTATGATGAGGATAATTTTGGCCGATTGCTGGAATCGGCCTCCATATTGTTTGCTCGATGAAGGTTTTGTAATGTTCCTCCATAAATCCTTGGGGCCGATCTCCTGGATCGGCATCGCCACGTTTGTCCATAGACGCTGCGTTCGCTACACGGTCGGGCCCGTGGATAAGACCAACCTAGTCCCATCCTTTGTCACGTCGATGCGCTCGCAGTCGTCGAAATTGGGTGCCTCGTGCAATCCTAGAGCACCAGACTTCGTTGGAAGGACGAGCACCATGTTTGTGCCAGCCGATGTCTCATCATCGGCTTTCCTTTGCTTGGGGCGCCACTCTTTTCTCTGTGGGCGACCTTCTTCGTCCAGGGTTCGCTGAATTTTGGCGGCCAGATCAGGCCGTGCCTTCCTCAACGTGTGCAGGTATAACCTTTCGGCTTCTTCCAACCCATGTAAACGCTGAACCCTTCGCTTCTGGGAATGGCTGAGCCCATCAGGGCACCACCTCGGCCGATGATATTTGTCTTCTTCATCATCGTCCTCCAGTTCCTCGAGATCTTCCACCCGAGCGGACTCAGCACGCTTGTTCCGAGGCGGGAGAGGCCCTAGACGCTTGAACACATACACGTTAGCTGCGTCCTTCTTCTTTTGTTTGCATTCTGGGCAGTTGCCAATTGTAGGCAATCGGCTCATTCCTGAATCCCAGCAGTGTCTGAAGAAGGGGCAGTCCCAGTGCCTATCCTCGTCGTCTTGCTCCCTTGACTTTCCCTTGGCGTGGCGCTCATATCGCTCCTCGTCGTGATCATGCCGACGACGTCTCCTGTCGTCCCTAGCCAGACGATTTTCATCATCGTCGTCGTATCGTCGGCGTTGGTCATACTGACTTACATACTTGTTGAGGAGGTGATCAGAGAGAGGTCGCTGATATCTTATGTTCTTTACTTCTCCCTCTGTGACGTAGCGCTTGCCGTCGTGGCGGAGCCGATCGCGTGGAGCGGCTTCTTCTGTGTCTTTGCTATGAGAGCAGCTGCCCTCATCTCCGTCCTTACCGAGTGGTGCCCGGGTCCCACCATGTTGATATTGCACGAGAAATCTGGCTGGCACCCTCCATGGTAAGTATACTCCACCATGTTAACGGCGGGGAAGGGGTGTGTGTCGACCTTCATGGCGTACTTGGTTGAAAATTTGCCGTCCTTTTTCTATCGCCATTTGGATCTGTCGACGCCACACCCTGCGGTCGTTAGTGGTGTGGGTGAACGTGTTATGCCACTTGCGGTATGGCTTTCCGTTCGGCTCCTGCACCGTAGGGATCTTGTGGCCTTCGGGTACCTTTATATGCTTCTCCGTGAGTAAGAGATCGAAAATCTGCTCGGTTTTGGTCACGTCGAAGTCGAACCCTTTTGGAGGGCCTCCGTGGCTTAACTCATTTGCAGGACACGGGGCCTGCCGCCCGAGTCCATTCAGCCCTTGCTACCTCTCGATCTCCCGCAGCACCTTCATCCTCGTACGCCTCAACCAGGACCACCGCACGCTTGAATTTGTCTCGGTAAACATGCGGGTGGCGCTTGTTCATATGCTGACAGCTTCGCACCATGTGCGCCAATGAAGGGTAGTCTGCTGGGAGGCCACGTCCTTGATCGATGATGAGAGACCCACCACCGCCAACTCGGCTGCTTCTTTTTCACTTACGTGAACCGAATAGCATCGGTTCCTAATGGTCTGAAGCGCTGGATGTATTCGAAACTGTTTCCCCGCGCTTCGTCGTACTTGTGCTAGATCGGCAATGCCGGCCTCGGAAGCCTGCGAGTGATACTGCTCATGGAATTGCTCTTCCAACTGCTTCCAAGTCCGGATTGAGTTCGGTGGTAGCGATGTGTACCACCCGAAAGCCGATCCCGTGAGGGACTGTGCGAAGAACCTCACACGCAGCTCGTCTGACGCTGAGATCGTGCCCAGTTGTGCCAAATATCGGCTCACATGCTCGATGGAGCTGGAACCATCTGATCCACTAAACTTTGTGAAGTCCGGGAGCCGATATTTGGGTGGTAGCGGGATCAATTCGTACTCGTTGGGGTACGGCTTGGTATAGCCGAACGTCTTCCTTTTCGGCATCATGCCGAACTGATCTTTCGAATTGTACAAATCTGATCCGCGGTGATGGCTGAAGGTGTCGAACCACGAAGATTCGCCGGGGTGGCATACTTAGCCGGCCATGCTTGCTTTTCCGGTTCCGAGCCAAGCTGCGGGAGCTGAGCTCGGAGGTTTGTCGGAGTGGCGTACTTAGCTAACCACGTTTGCTTCTCAAGATCTGCTCCGACGTCCCTCCTGCTGTTCCCGGAGGCCCCTGCTGTTGCGGCTCTGGTTCGAGAGTGCCCGAGTGCTGCGGTCCGGTACGTATGCGCACGTGTATCCGTGCGGGATCTCCTTGGGCGCCTCGGTAGGAATTGGTAGTCACTAGGATCACCACCAATCTTGTAGACGACGTATGCCGATGAGTTCGGCACTTACGGTGCTGCCCACGCGAATGGCAGCGGTGGATGGGACTCGGAGTGGCATCTCTCCTTTGTAAGTCCCCGGAGCTGGTCCCGACGGAGAATACCGATGGCTCATGATTTCCTGGATCACGCGCAGAGCGACACGCTCCAAAGTGTTCACCAGGCTCTCAGAGTGGCGGTGCAGCGAATGAGCCACCATGTAGTTGATTTCCTGACGCAGCGACCTGGTGCGTTCTTCCAACGGGGCGGACAGGTCCACTCCATCGAGTGCGCCTTCAGGTGAGAACCCCTTCCACCTGACGTCGTGGGAGCGGGTTCTGTGGAAAGAGCCGATGAGGTCGGCTTCGAGGACTGCCTTGATCTCGTCATGCTTCTTCTTGAGCTCGTCAGGCAGATCCTCGTACTTGACCGGAGTGCTTTCCGCCATCTCGGATGTAGATGGTGATGCGGTGGATGTCGAAGATTGTCCCACCGGGCGTGCCAGAATGTGTTGCGGTCGAAACCCACCGGCGGGCAGCGGCGGCAACACCGTAGAGCCGGGAACAACTAGGGCTGCGGGCTGGCCCCGGTCCCTCGGAGCGACGGCCCGCAAAGCCTTCCGGTCACACATCCGATGCTTGTCGCAAGGGCGTGCCACCCGACCTATACCTGGTCGGGGAAGGTGTTGGATGATGCCTCGCTTAGTTTCTGCAGGGCATACACGTAAACGTTAAATACGAGCCTCGATCGGCTCTCGGGTTATCCTGTGAATCGGCTCAAAGAGCCGATCCACTCATGATTCGTACAAGGTGTCCGAATATATGGTGGTCACGCTGATCAAGATAAAGCTAATGCGATCTACGACGATTTAGGGTTTTCACCGCATAATCGGATCATCCTATTCACGATTGGGCCTCGCGCTCGCGTACGGTGATCGTAAGCCGATCCTAGACAGGGCCTAAAAACCAACACGAGGTTGATCCCCGGAACATCCTGTCTAGGGCTAGCAAACTACACCCTACACGCCGCTGGATCCTCCAACCCTTTGTAAGGCCTAACTATTGCGGATATTAAACTAATCCTTGCAAAACAAGGAGCAACCGTAACGGATTGGATCTACTAAACGATGATCAAGCGGGGTGCCGCCCCTACACCTAAGATAGGTGTAAGGGCGGCTAGATGTATAAGGGTTGCACTACGACAACATATGATACGAAGAACAATGCTAACCCTAACACATCTAAGATAACTACGTTGCTCGCCATCAAAAAGGCTTCAGCACGAGCAACGCATGAACAACGTGGATAGGCTTGTGCTGCCTAGATCGCAAGATGCGATCTAGGCTTGCGATCTAGGCAGCATGGTGCTTACCGGAGAAACCCTCGAGACGAAGGAGTTGGCGATGTGCCGAGATTGATTGTGTTGAACGTTGGTTGTTGTCTATTCCATAAACCCTAGATACATATTTATAGTCCCGGGGACTTTCTAATTTAGGTGTGCACCTAACCGGTGCACGGGTCAAACTCTAACTTCTAATTTAAGATACGATCTACTATGTTACAGATACAAGGGCAAACTAGCCCAATACTTTGCATGTAAGGCCGATTCACGTATTTCTTCTATATATATTCTTCAAGCCCATCTTGATCACGGCCCACCTCTGACTCGGTCAAATTCTGGTGATAACACAACAGCATCAGCCAACATCGCCGGAAACGAAACAACAGCAGCAGCAGCAGCCTGCCCGGCCCAGCACCCGGTTGGACCGGCCTGGGCGCCGGTTGGGCCGGCCCAGAGCCCGGTCTGACCGGCCTGGCCACTGGCTGCTCGGCCCGGAGCCGCAGTAACCTGCCCGGATGGCACCAGCCTGGGGCCCGATCTTGGCCGGATGGGGCCGGTCTAGAGCCCGCCCGGCCGGTCCTGGGTCCGGTCTGGAGCCGGATCGCGTCGCGATTTTGCCTCTTCTTTCCGATCCCAAACGCCAGAAAACGCGATTTTGGCACCTGGAACCGCCATGGATGATAGGCAAACTGCACCTAAACAGCTCCAAACTTCCTCCAACTCAACCTCCTTCGACCGAGAGCCAATCTCCTCCGATCTAGAACCAATCTTCCCCGATGCAAACCGATCCAAAGAGATCGATCAACAAAACCTTGCCGTGAGCAACCCAGAAAACTGATACCACATGATATGGGGGGGATCCCACTAGATCCTCCTAGGTTGATGCCCGATCTTTCACAGCGAGAACACGGGGTAGTAAATCCTCCCAACAACGCGATGAACGCAGCCTGGAGAAGAGAGAACGAATCCAGCAAGCAACGGATCGATGAACGATACGCCTCAAACTACGAGCTAGACAATCCTTGATGAACACAAGAACCTTCGCAGCGGATATAATAGATAAACGGCAGCGCCGTACCCCCGGAGGGATGATACACGTGAACACACGCAATGGGGTAAACCCTAAACTTTAGTCTAAACTTGTCTATCTAAACCCTAGCCGCCCCACCTCCTTATATGAGGGGGAGTGGTGGCCGGCCAGCCCTTGTGGGCCTCCCTAACTTGGTTTGGACAGGCCCAAACCAAACTGACTCAAATTATTAAAAACCCTAATTGGTCCACATATGACCATTACATAAACTAAGATAATTAAGCTGGTGGAGTCCTGAATCTGGGCTCCACATAGGCCTCTATGCCCGTATCATTTTGTCTTTTTTAGTTCAATTTCTTATGTTCAAATTTATACTAGAAAAAACAAAATATACTACAAGTGAGATTCAGATGGGATCCCACTTGATACCATAGCCGGGAGCAATACAAGAGGTTTTTGATGAAAGCAATTAGTCAACTTCTATTGGATTTTGGTGGAATTTCACTCCAACGCATGGAACCTAGGCCCTGGACGTGTGCGTGAACCGCATCTCCAACCTCCGGAAAACCACGTAGTTTTGTTTTTGAAACGAGGGCAAAAGCTTTGCCCTAATCTATTAATTAAGGAGAGTTTTACAAAAGTAACCAAAGATATTACAAGGGATCACTCTCCCGGCATGATGTTTCCCAAATGCTTAGCACCCGCCCTAACCCACAAACGAGCCTCGGCTTTAATTTTCTCAATAAAAACTCGAGAGGGTGTATGCTTGTTGCGGAAGACCCTTGCGTTGCGCTCATTCCAAATTTCCCAGGTGACAAGAAGCGTGAGCGAGGAAATAGCCTTCCTACTAGGAGTGGTGCCCCCCGCCATCATGTTCCACCAATGCTCGATGGAGAGGCCGACCCATTGTGTTGGATGGATGGATGGAATGCCAATCCACTCCTTGATGGCAACACAAATCCGAATGGTGTACCGGCACTTGATGAAGAGGTGGTCAATGGTCACAAGAGTTTGGTTGCAAAGGGGGCAACGGTCGCAATTTGGCCAACCTCTAGCTTGCACTCGGTCCGCCGTCCAAATCCTATTTTGCATGAGGAGCCAAGCATAGAACTTGACCTTCGGGGGCGCCCAAGCCTTCCACACCATTTTTTTCATGTTGGAGGCAATGGAGCCAAGGAATTGAACCTTATACGCGGACTTGGAGGAGTATTCGCCATTCGCCGTAAACCTCCAAATTATGTCATCCTCCACGTCCTCCCGGAGTTGAAAGTTGTCAAGAAGGACCCAAAGTTCCACAAATTGCTTGAGTTGCTCCATGTTGTTGATTTTCTCCAAATCGATCTTCTTCACCCAATTATTGTTACTCAAGGCAAGGTGGACTTTCCAATTCTTTCGCTTAGAGATTTCGGAGATTAAAGGGGCAATCTCAATTGGTTTCCTATTGTGTAGCCATGGAGAGTGCCAAAACGGGGCCTTATGCCCATTGCCAATAGTGATAGAAGTTGATGCATAGAACACCTCCATGTCCTCCATAGAGCAAGGGTTCCCGAAGCCTACCCATATTTTTCGGGGTCTTTCCACTCGAGCCATGGCCACCGGAGCCTAAGGGCCCTTGCAAATTTTTCCATGTGTAAAATCCTAAGCCCTCCAAGCTTCTTGGGGCGTCACACCTTCTCCCAATTGACCTTGCATTTAGCCCCCGTCGTGGTGTCCTTGGGGGACCATAGATAAGCCCTTTCAATTTTGTTGATGAACTTTAGAGTGCCCGGGGGAAGCATAAGAGGTGTTATGTAATAGGTAGCTTGCGAGGCAATGACGGATTTGACCAAAGTCGCGCGGCCGGCGGTAGCAACAAGCTTCCCACACCATGTTGGGAGCTTCCCGGCGCACTTGTCTTCAAGGTGTTGGAAGTCCACCCTCTTGAGGGACCACACCGAAAGTGGGAGCCCCAAATACTTTAAGGGGAAGCAAGCACGCGACACCGGTATGCCCGAAAGGACCTCATCAAGATCAACTTGGCCGCACCGAATAGGAACCACCGAGCTTTTTTGGAAGTTGGTGCATAAACCGGTCACATTACCAAAGCCATCAAGAATGTTTGCTAAGTTTTGGATGTCCTCCTTTATGGGCGCCACAAAAACGGTTGCATCGTCCGCATATAACAATGTCCTAAGGATGTTCCCGCGACCTCGGAGCTTGTCAATGGCAATCACGAAGAGAAGGGTGCAACCCACGACCATAAACTATGGAAGTGCCGGCAATCCCATTGAGAAGGACCCTAGAAGTAGAAATTTTGAGAGCGGGTCACCTTGGAAAACCACGTAGTCACTAGTCAGTCACTGAGTCATGCGACAGAGATTGACTGCTAAGTCTGAACTAATCACAAGCTTAGCCAGCTAGCTACCAGTGCTGCCAATGACACGACATGCTGAAATATGACGTAGTCAAGGTAGCCGAATTGGTGTTGGACGAGGTTGACACCTTACCACATACGTGCGTGGCAGTCTACCCCGTCAGTAACCTGCTACGGCTGGTAACATGCAGGACGTGTCAAACGTAAGGAGCTTTGTTTTTGCGAAGGCAAACGTAGGAACCATGGTGTTTATCAATTCTGGTTGCACTCGTTTAAAAAAGTTCTGGTTCCAAAGAATTTGCTCTTGCAAGGATCATGATTCAAACAACGTGCGAGTGTATATTACTATCTCCATTGGAGCAACACATGTTCCACTGAATTTGACAAGGCACCGGTGGCCTCTTGATTCTCCCCCTTGTATGTTTTTTTGGTAGATACAGTGGCCTGACCTGCTCCTGCACGACCTCAGCGACCACTTAGTTAACTGCACTTACGATGAAGCGACCAAGAAGTTCAGAGCCTCTTGAACCGGCGACAGTCGACGACGGCTTCCTTCTGGCATGTCGTCGACGATTTTCTATCGTTCTGTTCCCCTATTTTTAACTTGGTCGAATCCCGCGCGCCGATTTCCCCCCGACTACTTTTTAGCGCCTACATGTGGTAGTGTACGATGCGTGGCAAACGCAGGTTGTCTCAGCGCAGCTACGACGAACTCTGTATTTTACGTACGCGTTGGGAGGTAGCACATGGCCACGAACCGCGCTGCATTCCGTTTCCATTAGGATATACACCCAATCCAATGCTGGCGGCGTCAGGTCGTCCGTTTGACTAACCAATTATGCTGTTTCTCGCATTGCTAGTGCCAAATATAATTATACAGTAGTATGTTTCAAAATTTCATTCGTTCCAGTTATTCTACTTGCAGCGGGTCGTGCGATGAGCCGTGACTGTGATGCCCCCGCGTTGAGTTGCAAGCTTCAGAGCTGACGACAAAACCGTAGCCAACTTGCAACGCAGTGAATTTGATCCTGCAGCCGATCGATAGGTTGCACTCACAGTTTACGACTTTCGCCGGCCATTTGTCAAGTGAATCAGCTGCCGGCCGGCTTTAGTCAGCGGCTCCTCGGTGACATCAGATCCGCCCGCGTAGGCTCCCACAACCAGCGACGGCCGAGAGGCATACGGCCTCGTGCCGCTCGTCGTTTCCTCCGTCAGTTTCTTCTCAGCCGCTGCTGGCATGGCCGCATGAGAATGCTTGGTGCCGGATGAGAGCAACGAGAGGCAAGAATATTTTACCGTTGAGCCGCAGCCTGACTGACACAGAAAACATAGATGTAAATGTAGTCACGGCCTGGAAATGTTGGTCCCCCGGCATCTCTGATCCCGTTGGATCTCCCGCTGTGCTAGCAAAGCCGGCAATTGCACACGTTCACAAAACCGATTGAATAATCCTTATTATGTCTAAGGTACCCGATTGATCGTCAATGATGTTAGGGAAAGTTGCCGAGGACGAAATGAAATCAGCAGGGTGAGCACCTTGAAGATCAGGTTACCAGTGACGGGTCACCGTTCACCAGATCTTCGCGCACCCAACGCGCATGCATGCATGCATGCGCCACACCGAACCGACCAGGTGCTCGGCGCCCACAAATCTGCTGGGCTGGAACGGGAAGATGAGATCGATGGTGTGCACTCGAAGCTAAAATCATGTTCACAAAACAGCCGGATCAGTCGGAGTCCAGAGCATGCCGCCAAGCCGGCTGGTGCGAGTAGGCCGTCCGTGGCCAGCCCCCATAGAAAGTGGCACGTACGTACAGCCAATCATGGCAGGACCTACCAGCACTCACAGAAAACTGTTTGCAGCTACGATGAGCACTTTCAGAGCTGGAACTCCAACAGGTTTACGCTACACACCTCACTCGGCCCCGGCTCGTCGCAGAGCTTCCAACTTATCTCGCCACTCAATATTTTGATCAAGTTGAACATCTTAAGGACCACCCAAAGCTAAACCCAACTCCACTTTTCCAACCCAAGCGGTTGTCTCTCATGGCTTGGCATCTTTGGGCTTCTCCGCTTCTGGACATGAAGCCAAGATGGCCTCCCAAAACGGCCTCTTCCACCCATTTTCAACGATAACGTAAGTGGTGGCGCAGAAAATATCCGTGTCCTCCTAAGAACAAGGGTTAACGTTAACACAGACTACCCAAATTTTAGCGGAGTCCTTCTACTCAAGACATGACCAACGAAGGCTAAGTATCTTAGGGAACTTCTCTAAATTCATCACACGTAGTCCCCCAAGCTTCTTTGGATGGCATACCGTACGTGTAAGGATGGCAATGGGTAGGGTATGAGCAGGGTAGAGCAATACCATGCCCATACACACATAGTTAATGGGTACAAACTTCTACCCATACCCGTACCCATGGCGGGTATAAACTTTACCCATATCATATCCGGCGGGTACCCGAACCCACTGCGTACCCGGTGGGTAGGTTAAATTATACACAAATCACTCGGAATTTTATATTTATCGATGACAAATTTGATTAAAAAATGAATTAACTCAACCCAATAACATGTAGCTGAGTACATAATAATTAATAAAATATTATAATCATATTCTCATATTGTAATTCATAAGTCAACAAAAATAGATGTGTCACATAAGAAATTTACAATAAACGGGCAGGGTATGGGTATATCCATGAGTACGAGGCTATACCCGTGCACTACCCATGATTTAACGGGTAGTATATGGACACTACCCATGGACATAAAAGTGTACCCATACCCTGCCCATGCGGGTACGGTGCCCGCGGGTATCCATACCCGTGGGTAAAATTGCCATCCTTAATACCGTGTCTTGGTTAACTTTGCATTTTGCACCGGTTATGTTATCCTTACCGACCAAAAGAAGTCTCTCTTGATTTTATTGATGAAATTTAGTGTCCGAGGGAACCACAAGGAGCGCCAAGTAACACGTGGCTTGCAAAGTTATAACCGACATAAGCGCGGTGCAGCCACCCGTAGTGACATATTTTCCATTCTATGAAGGGAGTTTCCCGACACATCTTTCTTTCTAGCACTACAACACGGTAGACGAGCCCTGGCGTTGAAAAGGCAAGGCGAGCCGCTAATCTCAGCGCAGCCAGCGCTCCCATTAGTTTGATAAATAAAAGCCATCAGGGATAGCTACGTCGAGGATTCTACGTACTCGGCACTTTTTTCGCGTTGCGCATGGTGGTACAACTTGCCCTCTCTTATGCGATACCAAGAATGAAACTTCTTCGTAAATTAATAGATGGTATAAAGTTAAGTGACCACTACACGTAAGGTGTGGCGCATGTTTTTATGCCGTGTGCAACTTTTGGGGGCATTAAACTTAATCAAGATCATTCAACTAAAATGGTAATTTCCATGCCATTAAGATAGATAATTACATTTCATTATATCCAAATTACACCTAATTGAAAATTCTTACTACTAACTAACACTAACTACGAAAAAATTCCTAGTTGTAGTTCTGCATCGACCACTAGATAAGCGTTGGCGACCCGCCGACAACCTGTGTGTTCTCATTCCTGATGTGGTTCTGATCGCCATACACCCATGACCGTGCCCAGCGGAGAGGGCTCTATTTTCTTGCACCATATTAGGGCTTGTTTGATTCAAAGGAATCATATATGAATTTTGTAGGATTTTCATTCTTAGGAATTTTTCCTATGTGAATCTTTTGATTCGTAGAATTGAATCCTTAAGATCGCATAGGATTTTTTCCTATAAGATTGCATTGAACTATGTTTTGGAGGAAATTTTTCATCCACTCAAACCTCATATTACAATAGCTTTGAGTTTCCTATGAATCAAACACTACTTGGAAAAAAGTCCTATAGGTACCAAATCCTATACAATTCCACTGAACATAAGGATGGAAATGGGTCAACCCGGACCTGGCCCTGCTGGCCTTGAGGCCAGTTTGAGAGGCCGCGGGTCGACCCAGATTGAGTGAAGTCACTGGCCTCGCTGGCCCAATGGGTACGAGGGGCCGGCCCAGATTTTAGCTTTTGTACGTTTTTGTTGTTGTTATAAAGAACAACTAATCTAGTTTCAGCTCTCACCCGTTTAGCAAAGTTCAGTTGATTCTATGTTGAAAAAAAGTTCAGTTGATTCCACTACGGTACAGAAGTAGCTAGCTGATAGCTAATTGGCACTACATTCCATAGCTAGCTGAGGCTATTTGCATCATTGTTATACTAAGCACGGACCACGGTAATACTAATTGCGTCGTTGTTAGCTGGTACATATACTAATTGGCTCAGATAGCGATCTGCATGCTAGGAGCTGTTACCACTCGCGGAAACTACGCAATGGAACAATGGAAATAACAAAGCACAGTACTTTTCAAGCGGTGACCAATTAGAGCCAGTTAGGGTTGAAAATAAAACGGAAACGAACGGAAAACATGCTTTATCGTTTTTGTTTCCCTCTATCATGCCGGAATCGAAAATAGAATCGGAATCCCCGGAAACGAATATGGAAACGGAAATCATCGGATACGAATACAGAACGAATACGTAGCGGATACGTTACAAAAGCGGATATTTGCCAGAATACAATACGGCATAATATCTTGATTCCTAGACCGAAAGAGACACATAAAGAAATAAACAATAAGATAAGAAATATCATTTAACTTCGACAAGCGGCAGTTTAGAATAAAGTAACACACATAGTTTAACACTTTGAGAAGCACGGAAGTTCACAAGAGATTTTCGAGTAGACACTAAAAGTCGCAATCCTCATGAAAAATATAGAAAATATGCATGCTTCAGCAGTAAAGCACCACGTAGGCTTGATACAACTAATCCGTGGACCAAAATAAGGGTTAGAGTAATTAGTGGACTTGATATGTGGTAAAGCCTGGTTTCATGTGTAAATATAGGCCTACTAAATACACAGGCCTCTCTGGGTTATATTTTCGGAAATTTTCCGTATTTATTTTTCCGGAATTTTCTCTGCCGTTTCCGTTTCCGTCGGAAAGAGCTCCGTCGTTTTCTTTCCCGTTTCCGTTTATGCTTTTGCCGTTTCCGTTTCTTTTCCGCAAAATGCCGCTTCCTTTTCCGTATTTGGCCCTTCATTTCCTTTTTCTTCGGAATCGGACAGAAAGTTTCCCTTTCATTTTCAACCATAGAGCCAGTTGAGTGCTACGATAGTATCCAATGTGGGTCGGCCCCGCTGACCCATTGGGTAATTCGGTGCCGGCTCCACTGACCCGTTTTTTGTATGAAGCCGACCCGACTGGCCCAACGGCCCTGTTTTTTGGGTCGGGCCAGTGACCCAGTGGGTCGAGCCGGCCCATTCCCATCCTGGACATGACATTCTGATCCCAATCCCACGGTTTTTCTATTCCCGTTTTCTAAGAATCCTACAAATAAAACATACCCTTAATGTGTAGGACGACGAGGAGAGCGGCGTGTAGCTAACTTAACTTTGATGTTGGAGAAAAGACTTGGACTCCACTTTGTTAATATCTTTGTCGTGTAACGAAGTTTATGATATAGCACTTGGCAAGTCTCGACGCGACAAGTAAGCTCGCTTCAAGCCTTTTGGGCCACCCTAGTGTAAAATGAAACACCAAAAGGTTTCAAATTTGGAGGATCAATGCTGCCGCGAGCTGGCAACCAAAAGAGGACAATGGTCTGACAAAGAGGAGGATCGGGCAAGAAGAACATGTGAATCGGATCTTAGGTCCCATTTGGAGTTGCAATAGAATGCGTCAAGCTTCCAAAGTGTGGGATTTTCTATTTCGTTCGCCCAAGTAAAACAGCGGTATTGCAAATGAGTTTCTTTTAGCTTACAATCTTGAAGGGTAGCACGGAAACGGTTGATGCGGCATCGGTTCATTTTTCGGTTGCTCTTCTCGCAAGCCCTTCGGATTTGGTTAAAATTGCCAAGAACATGCCACTTATCTCCAACTAAAGGATTGTGAGAAAGAATCGCAAAGAAATCATACTTTTTGGTTTGCCTTAGTTGGTTGGTAAACTGAGGTAATCTTGAAATTGCCCTCTTCATTTGAGTTCTTCATGTGCACCGAAGCCGAAAGATAGAACTCAGAAATCTACACATTGGTGATATGCACCACTGAATCGTCCATGGTCCCTTCTCATGGAGATAGACTATAATATGAAAGCATGAGGTTGCCAGCCTCATGGACGGTGTCTTGGTGATCATGTTCGTTTATACCTCTTAGGGCATCTCCAGCAGCTTGATGCATTCCGGTTACTAAAAATGACCGTCTGCATCCGTTTGGGTCGGGCCACGGACACGAAACTGGTTGCTCAGCCTCGAATGACCGTTTGTGTTGGGGTAGACTCAGCGGCCTGACGCATTTTGTCCATCCAGCATAGGTATGTTTGAATCAAACAAATGCATTGCCAAAAAAGGGCAATTTAAGAGACATTTAGGCCATTCAAACCACGGCATCACTGGCTTAAAATAAGCCTAATTCAGTACGAAGTGAAGATCCAAAAGGGGCAAAAGAGGGCCATGAATAGTAAAGATAGAAGGAGACAATAGTGCTCACGACGTAAACACGGCGATTAGGCATCCTGTTGCCGGATTTCGGCTCGCTTCTTCTCGAACCAGGCATGTTGGTCCACATGCATGCTGATCAAGCCAGCAATCATGATCTTGTTGTCCCGTGCGCGAGACTTGGCCTCGGCGTCAAACCTTTGGACCTCTATGGACTGTTTAGTGATGCCGATGTACATGGAAGCAGATGCATCCTTCTCCCGGCGCTTCTTCTCGTCCCTTTTGGCCATGGCGTCCCGAGACTGAGCCATCATCGACTTCAGGGTCTCGCTCAATGCAATGGTTGAAGCCTCACGGCGAGATCGGCCTTGGTGGAGTTGTGTCCCCTTGGACGAGATGGAATCACATTCTGACTAGGAGCCGCGTTTTCTCCATCGATGTCCACCGTGACCCCGACTGTGCCATTCTTGACGCTGGCCATGCAGGCTGCATAGCCTATCCCCCACTTGGGATCCTACTTCAACGCATTCCATTAGTGGACCATGTGGTAGCCATTTTGATGTTTTGCCTCGAAATACTCCAAGGCCCGAGGCACCTACAAATACATAACGTTAGGATTTTTGGGTATGCCAAGACATGTACAATGATGGAATGACGATGTTCGCGCCCTTACCACGGGCACAACACCTATGCTGCTTGATGTCTACGGGAGCTTCTATTCTTGTAGACAGTGTTGGGCCTCCAAGAGCAGAGGTTTGTAGAACAGCAGCAAGTTTCCCTTAAGTGGATACCCAAGGTTTATCGAACTCAGGGAGGAAGAGGTCAAAGATATCCCTCTCATGCAACCCCGCAACCACAAAGCAAGAAGTCTCTTGTGTCCCCAACACACCTAATAGGTGCACTAGTTCGGCGAAGAGATAGTGAAATACAGTGTGGTATGAATAAGCAGTGAGCAACGCAACGACACTGTAAAAGTGCTTTGCCCAGCAACAGTAGAACAAGCAGTAGTAATGCAGCAAGTAGTAACACAAGAAAACAAGAAACAAGCAAGCGATAGCAAGTATTTAGGAACAAGGCCTAGGGAATAGACTTTCACTAGTGGACACTCTCAACATTGATCACATAACAGTAATAGATAAATGCATACTCTACACTTTTGTTGGATGATGAACACATTGCGTAGGATTACACGAACCCTCAATGCCGGAGTTAACAAGCTCCACAATAATGCTCATGTTTTAGTAACCTTTAGTGTAAGATAGATCAACAGACTAAACCAAGTACTAGCATAGCATGCACACTCGTCACCTTCATGCATATGTAGGAGGAATAGATCACATCAATATTATCATAGCAATAGTTAACTTCGCAATCTACAAGAGATCATGATCATAGCATAAACCAAGTACTAACACGTGCACACACTCGTCACCTTTGCACACGTGCAGGAGGAATAAAACTACTTTAATAACACATCACTAGAGTAGCACATAGATAAATTGTGATACAAACACATTGCAATCATAAAGAGATATAAATAAGCACCTCACTATGCTCATTCAACAAATGAATAAGTATTCTCGTGAAATATGGCCTAAGAGACCCACACGGGCACACACTCGCCACCTTTACACACGTGGGACGAGGAGTCTCCTGAGATCACATAAGTAAAACTCACTTGACTAGCATAATGACATCTAGATTACAAGCATCATCATATGAATCTCAATCATGTAAGGCAGCTCATGAGATTATTGTATTGAAGCACATAGGAGAGAGATGAACCACATAGCTACCGGCACAGCCCCGAGCCTCGATGGAGAACTACTCCCTCCTCATGGGAGCAAGCAGCGGTGATGAAGATGGCGGTGGAGATGGCAGCGGTGTCGATGGAGAAGCCTTCCGGGCACTTCCCCGCTCCGACAGGGTGCCGGAACAGAGATCCCGTCCCCCGCATCTTGGCTTCGCGATGGCGGCGGCTCCGGGAAGGTTTTCGTGGGTTTCGTCAATCGTCATAGGGTTTTCTGATCCAGGGGCTTTTTATAGGCGGAGAGGCGGCGCAGAAGGTCGAAGGGGGCCCACACCCTAGGGGCGCGCCCCCTTGGCCGCGCCGGGCTGTGGTGTGGTGGCCCCGTGGCTCCCTCCGATCCTTCCCGGGTGTTCTGGATGCTTCCGATGAAAATAGGAACTCTGGCGTTGATTTCGTCCGATTCCGAGAATATTTCGTTACTAGGATTTCTGAAACCAAAAACAGCGTAAAACAGAGAATCGGCACTTCGGCATCTTGTTAATAGGTTAGTTCCGTAAAATGCACGAATATGACATAAAGTGTGCATAAAACATGTAGATAACATCAATAATGTGGCATGGAACACAAGAAATTATCGATACGTTGGAGACGTATCAGCATCCCTAAGCTTAGTTCTGCTCGTCCCGAGCAGGTAAAACGATAACAAAGATAATTTCTGGAGTGACATGCCATCATAATCTTGATCATACTATTTGTAAAGTATATGTAGTGAATGCAGCGATCAAAACAATGATAATGACATGAGTAAACAAGTGAATCATAAAGCAAAGACTTTTCATGAATAGCACTTCAAGACAAGCATCAATAAGTCTTGCATAAGAGTTAACTCATAAAGCAATAATTCAAAGTAAAGGTATTGAAGCAACACAAAAGAAGATTAAGTTTCAGCGGTTGCTTTCAACTTGTAACATGTATATCTCATGGATAATTGTCAACATAGAGTAATATAACAAGTGCAATAAGCAAATATGTAAGAATCAATGCACAGCTCACACAAGTGTTTGCTTCTTGAGGTGGAGAGAAATAGGTGAACTCGACTCAACATTGAAAGTAAAAGAATGGTCCTCATAGAGGAAAAGCATCGATTGCTATATTTGTGCTAGAGCTTTGATTTTGAAAACATGAAACAATTTTGTCAACGGTAGTAATAAAGCATATGCATCATGTAAATTATATCTTATAAGTTGCAAGCCTCATGCATAGTGTACCAATAGTGCCCGCACCTTGTCCTAATTAGCTTGGACTACTTGGATTATCACCGCAATACATATGCTTTAACCAAGTTTCACAAAGGGGTACCTCTATGCCGCCTGTACAAAGGTCTAAGGAGAAAGCTCGCATTTGGATTTCTCGCTTTTGATTATTCTCAACTTAGACATCCATACCGGGACAACATAGACAACAGATAATGGACTCCTCTTTTAATGCTTTAAGCATTTGACAACAATTAATTCTTTTCTCATTAGAGATTTGAGGATATTTGTCCAAAATTGAAACTTCCACCATGAATCATGGCTTTAGTTAGCGGCCCAATGTTCTTCTCTCACAATATGCATGCTCAAACCATTCAACTCAGTGTAGATCTCGGTGGCCTCCGACACGACGAACATGCATAGCAACTCACATGAAATTCAACAATGAGTTGATGGCGTTCCCCAGTAAACATGGTTATCGCACAACAAGCAACTTAATAAGAGATAAAGTGCATAATTACATATTCAATACCACAATAGTTTTTAAGCTATTTGTCCCATGAGCTATATATTGCAAAGGTGAATGATGGAATTTTAAAGGTAGCACTCAAGCAATTTACTTTGGAATGGCGGGAAAATACCATGTAGTATAGGTAGGTATGGTGGACACAAATGGCATAGTGGTTGGCTCAAGTATTTTGGATGCATGAGAAGTATTACCTCTCGATACAAGGTTTAGGCTAGCAAGGTTATTTGAAACAAACACAAGGATGAACTAGTACAGCAAAACTCACATAAAAGACATATTGAAAACATTATAAGACTCTACACCGTCTTCCTTGTTGTTCAAACTCAAAACTAGAAATTATCTAGACCTTAGAGAAACCAAATATGCAAACCAAATTTTAGCATGCTCTATGTATTTCTTCATTAATGGGTGCAAAGCATATGATGCAAGAGCTTAAACATGAGCACAACAATTGCCAAGTATCACATTACCCAAGACATTTATAGCAATTACTACATGTATCATTTTCCAATTCCAACCATATAACAATTTAACGAAGGAGGAACTTCGCCATGAATACTATGAGCTAAGAACACATGTGTTCATATGCAACCAGCGGAGCGTGTCTCTCTCCCACACAAGCATGAATGCTAGGATCCATTTTATTCAAACAAAACAAAAACAAAAACAAACCGACGCTCCAAGAAAAAGCACATAAGATGTGGCCGAATAAAAATATAGTTTCAGGGGAGGAACCTGATAATTTGTCGATGAAGTAGGGGATGCCTTGGGAATCCCCAAGCTTAGACGCTTGAGTCTTCTTGATATATGCAGGGATGAACCACCGGGGCATCCCCAAGCTTAGACTTTTCACTCTTCTTGATCGTAGTATATCATCCTCCTCTCTTGACCCTTGAAAACTTCCTCCACACCAAACTCGAAACAACTCATTAGAGGGTTAGTGGACAATAAAAATTAACATGTTCAGAGGTGACACAATCATTCTTAACACTTCCGGACATTGCATAAAGCTACCGGACATTAATGGATCAAAGAAATTCATCCAACATAGCAAAAGAGGCAATGCGAAATAAAAGGCAGAATCTGTCAAAACAGAACAGTCCGTAAAGATGGATTTTATTAGGCCACCAGACTTGCTCAAACGAAAATGCTCAAATTGAATGAAAGTTGCGTACATATCTGAGGATCACTCACGTAAATTGGCATAATTTTCTGAGTTACCTACAGAGAATTAGACCCATATTCGTGACAGAAAAGAAATCTGTTTCTGCGCAGTAATCCAAATCTAGTACTTACTTTGCTATCAAAGACTTTACTTGGCACAACAAAACACAAAACTAAGATAAGGAGAGGTTGCTACAGTAGTAAACAACTTCCAAGACACAAATATAAAACAAAGTACTGTAGCAAAATAACACATGGGTTATCTCCCAAGAAGTTCTTTCTTTTTAGCCGTTAAGATGGGCTCAAGCAGCTTTAATGATGCACTCGCAAGAAATAGTATTTGAAGCAAAAGAGAGCATCAAGAGGCAAATTCAAAACAAATTTAAGTCTAACATGCTTCCTATGCATAGGAATCTTGTAAATAAACAAGTTCATGAAGAGCAAAGTAACAAGCATAGGAAGATAAAACAAGTGTAGCTTCAAAAATTTCAGCACATAGAGAGGCATTTTAGTAACATGAAAATTTTTACAACCATATTTTCCTCTCTCATAATAACTTTCAGTAGCAACATGAGCAAACTCAACAATATAACTATCACATAAAGCATTCTTATCATGAGTCTCATGCATAAAATTATTACTCTCCACATAAGCATAATCAATTTTATTAGTAATAGTGGGAGCAAATTCAACAAAGTAGCTATCATTATTATTCTCATCAAGTGTAGGAGGTATAGTATAATCACAACAAAATTTACTCTCCATAGTAGGTGGCACAAAAAGACCACTATCATTATCATCATCAGAAATAGGAGGCAAAGTATCATCAAAGAAAATTTTCTCCTCAATGCTTGGGGGACTAAAAATATCATGAAAACCAGCTTCCCCAAGCTTAGAACTTTCTATATCATTATCAACAATGGTGTTCAAAGCGTTCATACTAATATTACTACCAAGCATGCAAATAAGATTTCATAGGTTTTTTAATTTTCGCATCAAACAATCCATGTTTTAAATCAGTGAAATAGAATAAGAAGCTCACTCTTATACATTATGCCAAACTAGTGTAAACAAGAAACAACAAGATGCAATTGCAGGATCTAAAGGAAATAGCTTTGAGCACACACACAACGGCGCCGGAAAAGTGCTTTACCTGGGACCGTAGTATGAGTGCCTTTTACCTTTCCTCCCCAAGCAACGGCGCCTTAAAAGTGCTTGATGTCTACGGGAGCTTCTATTCTTGTAGACAGTGTTGGGCCTCCAAGAGCAGAGGTTTGTAGAACAGCAAGCAAGTTTCCCTTAAGTGGATACCCAAGGTTTATCGAACTCGAGGAGGAAGAGGTCAAAGATATCCCTCTCATGCAACCCTGCAACCACAAAGCAAGAAGTCTCTTGTGTCCCCAACACACCTAATAGGTGCACTAGTTCGGCGAAGAGATAGTGAAATATAGGTGGTATGAATAAGCAGTAGCAACGGCAACGACACCAGAAAAGTGCTTTGCCCAGAACAGTAAACAAGCAGTGAGTAATGCAAGCAAAGTAGTAACACAAGAGAAACAAGAAACAAGCAAGCGATAGCAGATATTTAGGAACAAGGCCTAGGGAATAGACTTTCACTAGTGGACACTCTCAACATTGATCACATAACAGTAATAGATAAATGCATACTCTACACTTTTGTTGGATGATGAACACATTGCGTAGGATTACACGAACCCTCAATGCCGGAGTTAACAAGCTCCACAATAATGCTCATGTTTTAGTAACCTTTAGTGTAAGATAGATCAACAGACTAAACCAAGTACTAGCATAGCATGCACACTGTCACCTTCATGCATATGTAGGAGGAATAGATCACATCAATATTATCATAGCAATAGTTAACTTCGCAATCTACAAGAGATCATGATCATAGCATAAACCAAGTACTAACACGGTGCACACACAGTCACCTTTGCACACGTGCAGGAGGAATAAAACTACTTTAATAACACATCACTAGAGTAGCACATAGATAAATTGTGATACAAACACATTGCAATCTTAAAGAGATATAAATAAGCACCTCACTATGCTCTTCAACAGTGAATAAGTATTTTGTGAAATATGGCCTAAGAGACCCACATGGTGCACACACTGTCACCTTTACACACGTGGGACGAGGAGTCTCCGGAGATCACATAAGTAAAACTCACTTGACTAGCATAATGACATCTAGATTACAAGCATCATCATATGAATCTCAATCATGTAAGGCAGCTCATGAGATTATTGTATTGAAGCACATAGGAGAGAGATAAACCACATAGCTACCGGTACAGCCCCGAGCCTCGATGGAGAACTACTCCCTCCTCATGGGAGCAGCAGCGGTGATGAAGATGGCGGTGGAGATGGCAGCGGTGTCGATGGAGAAGCCTTCCGGGGCACTTCCCCGCTCCGGCAGGGTGCCGAACAGAGATCCCGTCCCCGCATCTTGGCTTCGCGATGGCGGCGGCTCCGGAAGGTTTTCGTGGGTTTCGTCAATTGTCATAGGGTTTTCCGATCCAGGGGCTTTTATAGGCGGAGAGGCGGCGCAGGAAGGTCGAAGGGGGCCCACACCCTAGGGGGCGCCCCCTGGCCGCGCCGGGGTGTGGTGTGGGGCCCCCAGGGCTCCCCTCTGATTCTTCCCGGGTGTTTTGGATGCTTCCGATGAAAATAGGAACTTTGGCGTTGATTTCGTCCGATTCCGAGAATATTTCATTACTAGGATTTCTGAAACCAAAAACAGCAGAAAACAGGAACTGGCACTTCGGCATCTTGTTAATAGGTTAGTTCCAGAAAATGCACGAATATGACATAAAGTGTGCATAAAACATGTAGATAACATCAATAATGTGGCATGGAACATAAGAAATTGTCGATACGTTGGAGACGTATCACTGCTCTCTGGGTGACTAACGACATAGTTGATCGCCCGCAAAACTTGTTAGTCTCTTCTTTCATGTAGTTCAACCTCTTTTTGACGGACTCTTTCTTGTGGGTGATGTAAATCTGGTAGGGCTTGTGTAGTCATTTCTCATTAAGTTCTTAGGTCACCTTCCGCTAATATGCTTTGCCAAATCCACAGTAGCATTGATTGCATGCACTGGCAGTGAAATAACTGTCCATTTGGATGGCATGGTCAGTACATCGATCATGCCGAGGGATGCACTGCATTGTTATTCTTGAGGCAGTGGCAACTCATGATTTGAGGATTTGGCACTCTTTCTTTGGCATGGCTGGTTTCCACAATGATATCAATGTGCTCAACTGTTCTCCAGTGTTCAACCGGCTTATGGAAGGCACTGCTCCTATGGTGAATTATGAGATCAATGGAAATGCCAAGCCATATTATCTTATTGATGACATTTATCCTGATTGGACGACACTAGTGAAGACAATCTATAATCCTCAAACAGAGAAAGAAAAGAGATTTGCCAAGATGAAAGAGGCTACGAGGAAAGATGTGGAGTGGGCATTAGGTGTGCTCCAAGCTGGGTGGACTATTGTTCGTCACCCATCTAGAACACGGTCTCTTCGAACCATGCATGATGTGATAACCTGTTGTGTGATCATGCACAAAATGATTGTCGAGACGGAGCGTCATGATGCCGCATTGAACACGTACGGAATTTTCAGGGTGAGTTGGTTGAGCCAAACCTAGGGCAGGTACTTGTGAGTAGTTTCTGAATTTAAATGTTAGAGTGTGTGACAGAAACATTTTCAAACACCTTTAGAAGGATTTGATTCATCATTAGTGGGCATTGGCTAGCATTGAAAAGAATGATGAGTAGTCAATCTCACCTCGTTTCATCCGTCAATTGTGAACTATGGTCTAACTATTTTCATGCATGGCAATGCATGTAAACTTTGCATTTATTTGGATGTAAAAATAAAGTATTTTGAACCTCTATTTTCGTTGTTTGTATGATCAATTTATTTCATATATTGTTCTATTTTGGTGAAAAGACACTAAACTAGCCTTCGTCTGACAAAATGCGTCGGGTCTCTAGAACACCCTAGATAATTGAATGCTAATTTTGTATGTACAACCCACCGGGCGAGATCAATTTTGATGATCGAAATACATCACGATGGCTGAAGATGCCCTACTTTCCTTATCCGACAGATCGGCCTGACGCCGCAGGTAGTGCCGGGCGATGCGACAAGAATGGTGGAACGAACCGTACGCGGTAAATGGATGGAAGAATGAATACATGTCAGTCGACATCGTGCCGCGCTCGGTGCAGGTACACGTTGGACGCAATTAAACGGTACTTGCATCATCATCTAATCACCGTAGAGTAGTGGCTGTACTAGGCCGTTAGGTCGTCAGGCGAGCAGCAGGACATTTCGATCTCGCCGTCGCGCTTGCGTAAGCATTTACCGACGAAACTGCATCCTTGTTCTCTTCCCATGGTGGGAACTTCGTCTTCTTCCATACATTCACATACGCATACATCGTCCCATAGACGTACATCATCATCGTCGCGAATGATGATCCGTAGCGTGAGCTGGAGATCCAGTCCCCCTGCTCTCGCGAGTCACGGCCCTCCTCCAAACCCTAGCCGCCGCCGCCGCCTCCCTGCCCCGGCGCCCCCAGCTACCTCCCCCAGCGTCCACAGGCCCGAGTGCCTTCTCCCTCCTCGCCGCCGCCGGGAGGCTCCGCTGGGCAAAGCCCAGTTGGGGACGGCGGCGGCGGGGCGTCTCCCCCCCGGGCGGCGACCCCTGGTTGACGACGGCGGCGCTCCTCCTCGTCCGGATCCGGCAGCGCGGAGCTGCGGGATCCCTCCTCCTCGTCGGGATCCGGCAGCGCGGAGCTGCGGGATCCCGGCGGCCGGCGGCTCGACGACGACGGAGATGAGGGGCTCGACCCTCGCTTTGGGGTGGTGTCCCTGCTGCTGGGGATGGCGGTGCCGGGCTCGCTCGGGCCTGGTCGGCCGAGTCCTCGGCGGCAGCGTGGCGGCGGCTGGCTGCGTCCTGGCACCATGGTGGTGCTGGTGACCGGCCAGGCGACGGCGGCAGGCTGGACCTCCACCATCCAGTCCGTCCGGTGGTCGTGGTGGCACGGCGGTCTCACGTGGCCGTGGTGATGCCGGTGGTAGCCGACACCCCTCTCCTTCTTCGGTGTTCCTCGCTTCTTGGTGGCGGTGGCTCAAGACGACGGCTTTCATCCTCGTTCTCCTTCTCTAGTCCAGCTCTGGCTATCGAGGTCACGGTGTTTGGCCGGGGTGAAAACCCTGCTCGGCGGCGACCGATGCTGGCCACGGCGACGCTTGCGGGCGTCGTTACCTTCTTGGAGGCGTGTTCATGGCCCTCACCGTGCCTCCTCTCCCCTCGGATGCCGGGGGAAACCCTAAGCCCGGTTCACCGGACAAGGCGGCAGCGGCGCCACGGCGTCGTTATCTTCTTGAAGATGTCGTCTTGGCCATCTTGAGGGAGGCCGGTGCAGCTTTTGGAGTCTGGGGACGATGTGTTGTAATGCCGGCATTGGCCACCGGCCGAGGCTTGGGCTCCTGGGGCGCTATGTACGACATGGTGGACGCAGCTTGGTCGGTGTCTTTCTCTAGTCTGCCGGGACCCTGCCTTCTTCTCGCAGTCTCTTCTAAGCGGCATGGGAGGAGGTACGTTGGTCCTGGCAGCCTCGGAGTGGAGGTCGGGCTTCGGCGGTATCCTGCTTGGTTCGTGACGCGGCCCGGAGGCTTTGTGCTCCTTCTCCTCGCCACTTGTGGCTGTATGTTGGGCAGACCGGGTCGTTTATCATCGAGTCTGTAGAGGCTGTGTTGTTTGCCGCTCGGCAATGTATCGTGGTGTTGGTGTTGAGCGGTAGCTTTCCTGACGTTGTATCCTGGGGTGTGTGTGGAGTTTTGTAGCCTTCTTGCCGTGGTTTCGGCCATCTTGGCCTTTCTTCTATATGATTGATACATCTTCCAGGGTGTATTCTCGAAAAAAAGGATCTATAGCGTAGGCTGTTAGAGCATCACTAGTAGAGCCCTTAAACCCTCAAACCCTCAAAAATAACTGCTTTTTTACAGTTTGTGAGAGGAAAAACGCGTAGAGTAGAACCCCTAAACCCTCGAACCCTCAAAATTTTTTAAAGGCCCAACCCTCAAACCCATTCTCAACCTGTAGAAGTAGGGGTTGGGGAGGCCAAACAGCCCCCAACCCGCACTCCTCTCCCTCGTCGCGCGGGAGGGAAATTTCCCCTCCCAACCTCCCGCCTCCGCGCCGCCGCCCGCCTCCCGTCGCGATTCTGGCCGCCGCCCGCCTCCCCTTGACCCCTGCCGCCGCCGGGAGCTCCCCCGCCCCCGGATTCGCGCTTCCCCGACACCCCCCGACCCAGGATCCGCGCCTCCCCCGCACCCGCCGCCCTTGCCGGCCGCCGCCTCCCCCGCACCCGCCGCCCCTGCCGGTCGCCGCCTCCCGCACCTCCCTGAGCCAGCCGCCGCCTCCCGCACCTCCCCGAGCCGCGCCACCCCGCCTCGCCGCCGACCCCTGCCGCCCGACCCCTCCCCGAGTCGCGCTGCCCCGCCTCCGCCTGCGGTGGAGATGCCGCCGCGCCGCGCCCTACCGCGCTCGTCCACCGGCTACCACGGCGTGCGGCTCCGCCTCTCCGGCCGGTTCGCCGCCAAGATCACGCGCGGCGGTGAACTGTTTTGGCTCGGGATGTTCGACTCGGTCGAACTCACCGCCCGCGCTTACGACGTCATGGTGTGGCGCTACGACGGCGGCGCCAGGCCGCGGAACTTCTTTGACGTCGACAACCTCGCGGCGGCCGAGTTCGTGGCGCCGTCGTTTAGCGTCGTTACCCGCGCCGAGGAGCGCGCTGTCCGCAGGGAATACATGCGGATGTCCATCCGGAACCGCGATGAGGCGGAAATGGCCGCCTTCCGTGTGGCGCATCCGCAGCACGTCGCAGAGGAGCTCGATTTCTACGCGCAACTGGCGGTGAAGCGAGCTGCGGCGGCCGCCTCTCGACCGTCTTCATCCTCGGCGCCGCCTCCCACTATCGTAGTTGACGATAGCTCTGACGACGACGATCCCGATTGGATCGATAAGCTGATCGCGGAGATGGAGGCGGAGGAAGCCGCGGAGGAAGCCGCCAAGAAAGCCGCGGAGGATCCCGATTGGTACGACAAGATGGTCGCGGAGATGGAGGCCGAGGATGCCGCGGAGGAAGCCGCCAAGAAGGCCGCGGATGATCCCGATTGGTACGACAAGATGGTCGCGGAGATGGAAGCCGAGGATGCCGCGGAGGAAGCCGCCAAGAAGGCCGCGGAGGATGGCGACAGCTCCGATTTTGATGAGGACTTCTGGGATAAATCCTAGATGCTGTCAGTGTCTACCGATGAACTATCTACCTACTGTCAATGTCAGTGTCTACCTATGAACAATTATGATATATCATGAATGTTTTTAAGGGTTTGAGGGTTCTAATCTTTGCCCTCAATCCTCACTTTTAAGGGTTTGAGGGTTCTAGTCTTTGCCCCTGTTTTTTACCCCTCAAAAGTGCCAAAAAATGTCCATTCTTAATCCTTAAACTGCTTTGAGGGTTTGAGGATTTAAAGGCTCTACTGGCAATGCTCTTAGGTTGTCACCCGATCAACAGAGAGCATTTACTGACGAAACTGCTCTCTTGTTCTCTTGCCGGATTGAAACTTCGCCCCGTTCCATACACATACCCATCCGATCGCTCTCTTCTCCCCTCTACTGTTCAAGGCGACTAGAGAGGCGATTTCTCTGCCGGCGCTGGCTCCGGCGACTCCTCTTCCCCGAGGGCCTCGTGCTCTCTGGTGGAAGGGGGGTCAATGGATCCGGCGTCGGGCTGTGTATAGCTGTAGTCTAGGATTAGGCTTCGTAGCTAGGTTTTCGGGCGTTCGTCGACGAGCTCCGGCGAGGTTGATGGCGCTGCCGAATAAGTTTCTCCCAAATCGGTGCCCAACGCAGTTTATGCTGCTGCCGTTGGTCCTTGATCTGGGAGTGGTGTGGCTGGGTTTGGTCGGCAAGACGGCGGCGTCGGCCAAACTCTGGTCTTTTGTGCTTCGATTCTCGCCAGTCGCCGCGGCGGCGTTTCCTCCGACTCCGCCGCGGATCTCGAAGCTTGTACAGGAGTGTGGTGGCCGCATGGGCTTCTCCCGTGTCGGCGTTCGGGAGATCGCGGTGCTCCGGTGCAAGGTTTGTGGCTTGTGACGGCGGCTCCGGTGTCTTCCTCGACCGGGTTCGACCGGAGGCTCCGGATCCGGAGCCGACAAAGCACGGGAGTGCCCCGGCCGACGCACCCCAACGGCTGCGCCTCGCCGGTCACGGCGGGGTCCTTCTTCGACTCACAAAGCCAGATCAGGCGATGGTGCTTTGTCGGTCTTCTGGGAAGATGGTTGTTTGCTTCCTTCTCCGGCGTCTTTCGGCGGCGGCGACGGGCGGCGAGCATGGTTTCGGTTGCAGAGAGACTCTCCGTAGGGACTTACTTGTAATTTTCTGTTTTTCGGGGGTCTTTTTGCTTTTGTGCCGGGTCATCTGTAGCTTCTCGAGCTATCTTGAGGTTGCTGCGTCTGTCTGGACTTTGTATCTGTAATTTGATGAATGCAGTAATCTTCTCAAAAAAAAAAAAATACCCATCCGATCGCCAGCCAGTTAATCATTGTCGCCATTTATTTTCTCCGCGCAAACAAAAACCATGACGGACTTCCCTGCAACTCGCACGCACGCACGCACAAACTAGCTTACGACATCTCTGCTGAAACCATCAGCAGACAGACACAGGTGCAAGCTCCCCTCCACATCAGACAACGCAGCAGCCCGGCATAAACAAACAACTCCTCCGCCGCGTGGCATTGTAAGCCCAGAAACGAAGCTGTGGCACGACTCGGGCGTCTGTGTGGCCTCTGATCACGAGTGCAGTGGCAGTGCGGTATTCTTCCTCCCACTATAACACACACTCATCCAAGCGCAAGAATCTAATCCCGTCCCAGTACGCCCAACCACCGATCGTTTAATCTAATCCCCAGTCACATCCACTGCCCAATACAATACCCGGATTTCCATCTTCTTTACAGGGGCACTAGTGCTAATCCTTGTCGACCAGGCCCCACGGCGACTAACCAAGCACGCACGCTCCGTTTTGATTTCTCCTCGGCTAATCATGATCTCGCAACTCGGATAGACGACTAGACGGTAGTGGAGGGCATGCACCGCACCACGCTCCACGCAAGCCAGCCGTGCAATGTGCGATCACGGAGAGGCAAGGCACGGACATTACAGCGCTGTCAGGAATAGCCTCCGAATGGCGCACTACGGCGATGCCATTCCATGCTTCCTCCCGCCGGCGACGCCAGCCGAGCGGGCGTACGCCGGAATCCGCAGAGCTTCCGTGCGCGGCAGGGGGTAAAAAGGCTGCCTTTTTCTTACATTCCTTCCGTGGGCTCGCGCAGCCGTGCCGTGCGCCGGGTGGAAATGGACCGCCTTTGCCTCCGGCGGCCGGCGCCGGACTTGGGTTTGCCTCCGGCTCTGGACTTCCTTCCGGTGGCAGGCGTTGCGCGCGCGCGCGGCGGCGCGTGTCCCGCATGCGCGCCTGGACGACGGCCGAGGTGGCTCGCAGCCGCAGGATTGCTGCCCGTGACTTGTGATGGAGCCAACAGGGGGAACTCCGAACCCACAGTCTGAGTCTGAGTCTGAGCTGCTTTCCTTTTCGCACGGGACATGGCGCGATCACACAGTGCGTGGTCACTGTCGCCCGGCTTTTCTCGCCTGCCCCGGCCGGGACGGTCGAGGTGACGGTAATCTCTTCTCCATCTGGCATGGTAAAAACCCGCTGCGCCCACTAAATTTGGGGACTCGTCACGACTTGGAAAAGGACAAGAACAGTGGTTCGCTAGGACAGTAGGGCCTCAGCTTCAGCTCGATCATTTTGATTGCCACTTCCACTGGATTTTGATCGGTACCACGGCGCAGGCGCCCCCTAAAAGGAGTCCCACGGTATTTTCCATATTCTGGATAAATCGAAACATAAAACTAGAATACGAACAGGCTGCATAGTTTTAAGCAACTAATTAATTTTATTACAGTAATCCAAACCAATAAACTAAACAGTTCACGCAAATTCAAATAGTACTATTACGCATAATTTAAATTTTCTTAGTTCAAGCAAGAATTCCGATAGATCAAGACATGTCAAGCTGTGTTTCCGTTCCTCACCCACAAATGCTCCACTAGGCTATCTTGTAGTCGGCCATGAATCTGTGCGTCTGACATTTCTCGATGCATGGCGAGAAAAGCTCTAAACTCGGTAGCCATGGTCATGATCAACTTGGACAACGGGGTCCTAGTGCTCATACCGATGGTCACTAACCACTAGAGCATTGTATTCACTCATGTTGATGATATCCATGTTGCGCATGAGCATTCATCACCCTCCACATGTGAGATGTTGACCAGTTAAGAGCAGGGTATGTGACAATAGCAAAAATAGCTTGAAGCGCGCTAAATTTCCGCTCGACATTCTTCCTATACCTCTCTTGGTACGAAGAAAACTAAGTTTTTTTCTTAGTATGAGGCTAGAGATTTTCTTCTCAAATGTCCCCCGTTTAGATTAAATGACATCCGCAGGTAACCTTTGGGATATACAAGGCCATTGATCTCATAGTTGACCGCAAGAGCATGGCCTTCAGCAAGTCTATCATGCAACACGTGGTGTCATTGTGAGATGCATCCATGGTAAAGAAATCATGGAAAATCCAAAGATTGGCAGATTAAAGTACCGCACTGCACTCTCCAAAGGATATTTAAACATTCCATGTCAAGTGAATGGGTAATTCTTCCGTCCTAATGCTTCCACTTGATTCTTCCAAGCATACTAGGAAATCCCCCCACCTTGCTTTATGCTATTATCCAACTTGTGTATTTTTTTTACTTGGTGCCCTCTTATTGAGTGACCCAAGCATTGCCACAAACCCTAGAAAAGATATGTTCACACTTTCAGAGCATGTGGACATGGCCATGCGCCGATGGTCATCCTATGTATTTGCAGGAGCTCCATACGAGCTAGTGTAACACCCGGAAAAATAGGATACCGAAGTAGTAGAAGTAGAATTTGTGCATTTGCATAGCATGAATCTCTCTAAAATGATGGAAAATTTCAACCTTTTGTCTTCATAAAGTAAAGAGATTGAATTTGAACTCTAGTGATGAAACTTGAGTTATGTCATCACTAGGAATGGAATTTAATTTCGATAATATCTTTGAATATTTCAAAATTTGGGGAAAAATAAAAGTAGCTTGAGACTTGTAATGTTTTATACCTAGTCTTGTCATCGTGTGCTTAAGAACTACAAGTAATGTTTTACATGTTTTCATTTGAATTCAAAATAGATCTTTGACTTAGTCAAACTTGAATTCAAATAATGTCAATCAAGACCTAAATCTTTGGTCCATATTCACAAACCTTTCAAATAATACAAACCATAATTCTATCACACATACAAATCATCTCATAAGTCCCTTAATAATAATCAAAATAGAAAAATAAATCTATACACACAATTGGAGAATGATATGTATTTTTGAATCCTAGAGAATTACAGAAATATAGGAATATTTCGATATCATTATGACTAACTCGTGCTTCCGTGTCGCAGCCCCACCTTTGCCTCGGGATGCAGTGATATCCGTGCAGTTTTTGAGTTAAACACCTATGAAAATGATCAACACATTGAATGCATGTGATATGATTTCAAACGTGGTGATGTCATAACGTTTCCACCGAGGAAAGGACATATATAAATACGTGACTTCATCATTTCCTTCTCGTCACCTCATTCCACATAACCCTCTCCCATCTACGAAGAACTCGAGTAACCCTTTGTCACCGCCGCTAATCGCGCTGCCCATTTTGAGTCATCTTCTCCGACACATGTCATCACCACTCGACAACCCTGCCGCCAACGAGATCTTGTACCAGTTCCATGGTGGGAGAGCGTAACGACATTGTAGGAGATTGTGCATGTATTTCAAAAATTTATGTTGTATCATGTATGGAGAGGGAGAGAGAAACGACCAACCAAAGGGACTCCCTAGTGAGCCTCTACTTGACTAGTTCGTTGACTAATGAGTAGTCATGGTTTCCTGACTATAAAATATTTAACCGAAAATACAACGGTACACTAAAGCTGAAAGAAGGATACAACCATACACTAGAACTCAAATTAAGAAACAAACCTACACAACTACTTATTAAGACACAACGCTACACTTCAAAAAATCTAGTGGTACTGAGTTCAGCGTGGCCATTTTCTACTCTTGTCACCACGTTCTCTGTTGCCTTGGTCTGATCAGCCCTTTCCCTCTTCCTCAGCCTCTCTGCCTTACATGGCTCCTTGCGCACCCGTTCATTCTCCTTCAACTTTGCCTCATCCTCGACGAATCTCTTCCTCAGTCTTCAAGCAAACAACGTTGATGTACTGATTCGTAGCATAGAAAACAAAAAATTTGTACCGCAAGAACGAATAACAAGCCAAGATCTAATCTAGTTGATGGTAGCAACGAGATAACGATCATGAGACTAACCCTCGAAGATTCCAAAACCTACGAGATAAGATCTCGTTGTTGATGTAGTCGATCACTTGCCGCTTGATGTCTACGCACGCTTCTATTCCTGTAGACAGTGTTGGGCCTCTAAGAGCAGAGGTTTGTAGAACAGCAACAAGTTTCCCTTAAGTGAATCACCCAAGGTTTATCGAACTCAGGGAGGTAGAGGACAAAGATATCCCTCTCAAGCAACCCTGCAATCACGATACAAGAAGTCTCTTGTGTCCCCAACACACCCAATACACTTGTCAGATGTATAAGTGCACTAGTTCGGCGAAGAGATAGTGAAATACAAATGGTATGAATGAATATGAGCAGTAGTAACGGCGCCAGAAAATAGCTTGCTCGAGCGTGTAGTTGATGGTAGTAATATTGCAGGAAGTAAAGATGCGATAAAACAATAAATAAGCGATGATTGCGGTATTTGGAAACAAGGCCTAGGGATCATACTTTCACTAGTGGACACTCTCAACATTGATCACATAATAAAACCACTCTACACTCTCTTGTTGGATGACAAACACCATTAATTGTGTAGGGCTACAAGAGCACCTCAATGCCGGAGTTAACAAGCTCCACAACATTCGATGTTCATATTTAAATAACCTTAGAGTGCATGATAGACCATTGCAATTATACCGAGTACTAACATAGCATGCACACTGTCACCTGATGGCGTGTAATTCACATGTTCGTTGGGAACCCCAAGAGGAAGGTATGATGCGCACAGCAGAAAGTTTTCCCTCAGAAAGAAACCAAGGTTTATCGAACCAGGAGGAGCCAAGAAGCACGTTGAAGGTTGATGGCGGCGGGATGTAGTGCGGCGCAACACCGTAGATTCCGGTGCCAACGTGGAACCCGCACAACACAACCAAAGTACTTTGCCCCAACGAAACAGTGGAGGTTGTCAATCTCACCGGCTTGCTGTAACAAAGGATTAACCGTATTGTGTGGAAGATGATTGTTTGCAAGAAAACAAGTAAAGAACAAGTATTGCAGCAGATTTGTATTTCGAGTATAAAAGAATGGACCGGGGTCCACAGTTCACTAGAGGTGTCTCTCCCATAAGATAAAAGCATGTTGGGTGAACAAATTACAGTCGGGCAATTGACAAATAGAGAGGGCATAACAATGCACATACATGTCATGATAAGTACAAGTGAGATTTAATTAGGCATTACGACAAAGTACATAGACCGCCATCCAACCGCATCTATGCCTAAAAAGTCCACCTTCAGGTTATCATCCGAACCCCTCCAGTATTAAGTTGCAAAGCAACAGACAATTGCATTAAGTATGGTGCGTAATGTAATCAACAACTACATCCTTAGACATAGCATCAATGTTTTATCCCTAGTGGCAACAAGCACAACACAATCTTAGGGGTTTCGTCACTCCCCGTATATCAATGGAGGCATGAACCCACTATCGAGCATAAATACTCCCTCTTGGAGTTACTAGCATCAACTTGGCCAGAGCCTCTACTAATAACGGAGAGCATGCAAGATCATAAACAACACATAGGTAATAACTTGATAATTAACATAACATGGTATTCTCTATCCATCGGATCCCGACAAACACAACATATAGTATTACGAGATAGATGATCTTGATCATGTTAGGCAGCTCACAAGATCCAACAATGAAGCACAATGAGGAGAAGACAACCATCTAGCTACCGCTATGGACCCATAGTCTAGGGGTGAACTACTCACTCATCACTCCGGAGGCGACCATGGCGGTGAAGAGTCCTCCGGGAGATGAATCCCCTCTCCGGCAGGGTGCCGGAGGAGATCTCCAGAATCCCCCGAGATGGGATTGGCGGCGGCGGCGTCTCTGGAAGGTTTTCCGTATCGTGGTTCTTCGTATCAGGGGTTTCGCGACGGAGGCTAGGCGGAAGGGCAGAGTCGGAGGGCTGACGAGGGGCCCACACCATAGGGCGGCGCGGGCCCCCCTCTGGCCGCGCGGCCCTATGGTGGCGGCGCCTCGTCGCCCCACTTCGTATCCCTTTCGGTCTTCTGGAAGCTTCGTGGCAAAATAGGACCCTGAGCGTTGATTTCGTCCAATTCCAAGAATATTTCGTTACTAGGATTTCGAAACCAAAAACAGCGAAAACAAGAACCGGCTCTTCGGCATCTTGTTAATAGGTTAGTTCCGTGAAAATGCACGAATATGACATAAAGTGTGCATAAAACATGTAGATATCATCAATAATGTGGCATGGAACATAAGAAATTATCGATACGTCGGAGACGTATCGCATCCCCAAGCTTAGTTCTCGCTCGTCCCGAGCAGGTAAAACGATAACAAAGATAATTTCTGAAGTGACATGCCATCATAACCTTGATCATACTATTTGTAAACATATGTAATGAATGCAGCGATCAAAACAATGGTAATGACATGAGTAAACAAGTGAATCATAAAGCAAAGAATTTTCATGAATAGTACTTCAAGACAAGCATCAATAAGTCTTGCATAAGAGTTAACTCATAAAGCAATAAATCAAAGTAAAGGTATTGAAGCAACACAAAGGAAGATTAAGTTTCAGCGGTTGCTTTCAACTTGTAACATGTATATCTCATAGATAATTGTCAACATAGAGTAATATAACAAGTGCAATATGCAAGTATGTAGGAATCAATGCACAGGTCACACAAGTGTTTGCTTCTTGAGGTGGAGAGAGATAGGTGAACTGACTCAACATAAAAGTAAAAAGAATGGTCCTTCAAAGAGGAAAGCATCGATTGCTATATTTGTGCTAGAGCTTTTATTTTGAAAACATGAAACAATTTTGTCAACGGTAGTAATAAAGCATATGAGTTATGAAAATTATATCTTACAAGTTGCAAGCCTCATGCATAGTATACTAATAGTGCCCGCACCTTGTCCTAATTAGCTTGGACTACCGGATCATCGCAATGCACATGTTTTAACCAAGTGTCACAATGGGGTACCTCCATGCCGCCTGTACAAAGGTCTAAGGAGAAAGCTCGCATTTTGGATTTCTCGCTTTTGATTATTCTCAACTTATACATCCATACCGGGACAACATGGACAACAGATAATGGACTCCTCTTTAATGCATAAGCATGTGACACCAATTATTATTCTCATATGAGATTGAGGATATATGTCCAAAACTGAAAATTCCACCATGAATCATGGCTTTAGTTAGCGGCCCAATGTTCTTCTCTAACAATATGCATGCTCCAACCATTAAGGTGGTAGATCTCTCTTACTTCGCGACAAGACGGACATGCATAGCAACTCACATGATATTCAACAAAGAATAGTTGATGGCGTCCCCAGAAACATGGTTATCGCACAACAAGCAACTTAATAAGAGATAAAGTGCATAAGTACATATTCAATACCACAATAGTTTTTAAGCTATTTGTCCCATGAGCTATATATTGCAAAGGTGAATGATGGAATTTTAAAGTTAGCACTCAAGCAATTTACTTTGGAATGGCGGAGAAATACCATGTAGTAGGTAGATATGGTGGACACAAATGGCATAGTGGTTGGCTCAAGGATTTTTGATGCATGAGAAGTATTCCCTCTCGATACTAGGTTTAGGCTAGCAAGGTTATTTGAAACAAACACAAGGATGAACGGTGCAGCAAAACTCACATAAAAGACATATTGTAAACATTATAAGACTCTACACCGTCTTCCTTGTTGTTCAAAACTCAATACTAGATATTATCTAGACTCTAGAGAAACCAAATATGCAAACCAAATTAGCAAGCTCTAAGTGTTTCTTCATTAATGGGTGCAAAGTATATGATACAAGAGCTTAAAAATGAGCACAACAATTGCCAAGTATCAAATTATCCAAGACATTTTAGAGTTACTACATGTAGCATTTTCCAATTCCAACCATATAACAATTTAACGAAGAAGAAACTTCGCCATGAATATTATGAGTAGAGCCTAAGGACATACTTGTCCATATGCTACAGCGGAGCGTGTCTCTCTCCCACAAAGTGAATGCTAGGATCCATTTTATTCAAACAAAACAAAAAACAAAAACAAACCGACGCTCCAAGCAAAGTGCATAAGATGTGACGGAATAAAAATATAGTTTCAGGGGAGGAACCTGATAATGTTGTCGATGAAGAAGGGGATGCCTTGGGCATCCCCAAGCTTAGACACTTGAGTCTTCTTAGAATATGCAGGGGTGAACCACCGGGGCATCCCCAAGCTTAGAGCTTTCACTCTCCTTGATCATATTGTATCATACTCCTCTCTTGATCCTTGAAAACTTCCTCCACACCAAACTCGAAACAACTCATTAGAGGGTTAGTGCACAATAAAAATTAACATGTTCAGAGGTGACACAATCATTCTTAACACTTCTGGACATTGCATAAAGCTACTGGACATTAATGGATCAAAGAAATTCATCCAACATAGCAAAAGAGGCAATGCGAAATAAAAGGCAGAATCTGTCAAAACAGAACAGTCCGTAAAGATGGATTTTATTAGGGCACCAGACTTGCTCAAATGAAAATGCCCAAATCTATTATATACTAAAAGCACAATACGAGGGTCTAAAATAGAGACACTACGTTAATCCACATCATCAAAATTATTTTAACCGTTAGATCTGTAATTTTAATGGTTAAGATTAAAAGATTTTACGTAACATGTACCAACATATATTTTGGACCTACACGAGTATCTCATATTTGACACGTATGTTGTCTCAATCTAAAAGGAGTCCAGAAACATTACTCTACACCCACGTGATTAGTTCTATTAGATTGTAACTCAATTTTTTTTCATGTAGCACTTTCCTGTTTCAAAAATAACGTTGAGTTTAATTAGTTTCCAATTCATGCACTACTAGATAAATTTGAATATTCTTTTTTTTAGTTTAACGTTAAGATAAATGTACAACATTCTTTTCAAGCCATCAATTTACAAAGAGGTACAACCGATTTTTCCCATAATTATACCTAAACCACATCATCGTAATTATTTTACGGTTAGATCTGCAATTTGTGGTTAGGATTTAGCGAGCAATTACGTAATTTTATTAAACCATAATTTGTGCACATGTATAGCCGGACATTAACGTGTCAAAGAAGAAGAAAACATCAATGCAACCTGGTGCGGACAATATATCCACTCACAGTTAGCCAAATAAACCAATCCATTTATCCGGCCTCCTAGCATGAAACACTGTGGGTGTTCTTTATTAGCCAATATCAATGTGGTTGCTGATCTGTTTG